>NW_026000093.1:14402099-14428843 GCF_001458135.2 Marmota marmota marmota
TTTTTTTTTTTTTTTTTTTTTTTTCACCAGAAAGAACCATGGCAATATATTCACATTATTTTGCCTTTGTTTTCTTCAGAGAAGAATATCAAACAACCACAGGCATACTTTAATATTTTTTTAAATAAAAATAAATTCTGGATACCTTCAAAATAAACAACAATATATATCTTCACAAAGGATTTTATATATCCTTAGAAAACCAAAGATGTTTTAAAATACATTGACTATAGTACTAACTATAACATTAAAAAGAAAGAAAAAGAAAAAAGAATATTAGGAGCTTAATAAATTATAGTTAAGTGAATTGTGGTACTTTTGTACAGTAGACTTCTACATATCTACTAATATAAGGGGTTAATAATTTGTGGAAAAAAATAATTTTCCAAATATTTCAAGTAAGGAAACCAAAATAACAAGAAAGCATTAGAATATAATCATATTTTTAATTAAAGTGTAACTGAAAAAAATAAAAATTATACTAGAATTGTACTTTTAGAAGTGTTCCTTCTTATAAAAAAAGATTAAAGAATTTTATCAGAACTTTTTTATATTTTTCCAAAATTTGACTTAGAAATATATTACTTTTATATTCAGACAACATGTTATGAAAATATAGAACTTCTTTAAATAGAAATCTCTTTGGCTGTATTTAAAATGTGATATAATTTCCCAGGAGTCTGTCTACAGAGGAAGTTGAGTGGTCCTGTGGGGGGAGAAGGTGCTGGATTGAAGAAAGCAAAGATGGTTATGTGGGGAAGGGGATCCCGTTTTTGGCTAGTGGAGTAATTTGACATCTGCCATGCCAATTTCCAGATCTCCCTGGAACATTCCTATAAGCAGCTTATTTGAGAAAATAAAAAAAGTGCTTCAGATTGTCCTTACACGATTCCCACAAAGAAATCACAAATGGTAACTGAAAGAGGAAGTTTCATTTTTATAGCTCTTAATACCAGGTCCCATGTCTTAATTTATGCACGGCTGCATAGATTTCTTAGTGAATAGGTTGGAGTTTTCAAGCTTTGTGTTTTATATCTCTGTTTCATAAGTGATCTTTTAAAGACAAAAATCTGATTATGTCTCTGCTTAAAATCCTTCGGTGGATTCTTCTTGCATTTGAGATACCACTTAGATTCTTTACCATGATGATGTACACCATGCTGGGGACCTGTCTCCTGCCTTCCTCTTCGGTCCATATCCCAAATGTGTTCTGGATCTCATCGCATGTGACCACTCACAGCTTTTGTGTGTATCATTCTCCATTGTTCAGGCTCTACTTCCTTCTGGAAGTTTTCTCTCATTCCCCGTCCCCATCTCCTTCCCATCTCCTCTGCCCTCAGGCATACCTACCACGTTGTAGTTGGTTGACCAACCCGCCTGCCATTCACTGTGACCTTCTTGGAGGCAGGGACCAGAACATGGCCGTCTTTCATTTTAGTACTCACAGTAATAATTTTGGTCCTTAATAGGTGTTTATGAACCTGTGGATGAATACCCGTGAGTACCTTTGTTTATGAACATGTGAGTGAATGTCTGAGACAGTTCAATGGTGTATATACATAGGTACTGTTAGATCCACTCCTGATCTTGTCTGAAGCTTTGTTTTATAGCTGGTATCTTTCTCATAGGCAGAACTTGTGCCTTCTTAGATGCACGCATAGCCTGTTTGGTGAAGAAAGGTGTGGTCGGCAGAATAATGACCTTCAAAGTTGTGCAAACTCTAATCCCTGGAACCTGTGAATATCTTACCCTACATGCCAAAAGAACTGTGAGATGGAGATAAGGTTGTGGACCTTAGGATAAGGAAATTTTTCTGGATGATCTGGGCTAAATAAAATCATGAGGGTCCTTAACAGTAGAAGAAGGAGGTGGAAGGAAGACAGATGCAATGGAAGGATAGGCAGGAGAGAGTCAGGTATGACCTGTAGACCTTCTGACATGTAGAACTCTAAGATAAAAAATAAATTGTGTTGTCCTAAGCAGTTAAATTTGCCCTCATCTGTTATGACAGCGATAGAAAATGAATAGTTTAGGAATATTTTAGGCTATGCAATTATCTTGCTCCTTGGCTATGCACTGTCTTTACCATTCTTTGCAGAGCAACACAAATAAAATAAGAAGATAAGGACCTGCATAGTTGATTTTTTTAAAATAGGAGAGGGAATAGGAATCAATCGTTAATATACATATATTAAATAAGTTCTATCATCAATTTACTTTTAAAATCTTTAATCAGCTTTATATTCAAAGTCCTTATCCCTGCCCCTGAATTTTCTCCTTATCGCCTACCTACATTCCCTTTGTCCTTTGAGTCTCTCTCTCTCTCCCCTTTCTATTCTCAGGGACTACTGAGAATTATCCCAATTATAATTGGGCATTTTACTTGAAGAACATTCAAGCAGTTTAATTAATGCAAGCATTTTAAGAATTCTAACTAGGAAAGAAGATTCACACTTTGCTCACCTCAGTGACTCTCTGGAACTAACTGCTACCTTTCCCCAAAGACTTGTAGGTCTCAATGGGGATTCTAAGCACCAATTTTCTGCTTTTGTTCTATCCTTGATGCTGTTTCTGGATTTTTATTGCCCAATTTTATCAAGGGCACAGTGTCACAGTCTTTGAGGAAGGCTCTGATGAATGAGATGCATTTTAAAGTGGCATGGCTCTATTTCCCTGATAGCCTATGTCATTTAGAAGATGGAATTCTCTTTCTCATTCTGATGCTCTGAATGTCCCAAGACATGTGCTAGACATGTTGTAGGATATTGTAGAAAGAGCATTGACCTGGGTGGGAATTGGAAAATCTAGGTTCCAGTTTCTACTATGACCAAGACCTTGTGAACTTGAGGAAGCATCCATTTGATTTCATTGCCTACTCATTGAACTCTGACTATATGCCATGTTGTATTGGTCATGGGTATTACACAGATGAATTAGATGTAATCTCTTTCTTTAAGGAGCTCATAGTTGAGAATAGTTTAGTGGGGGGAAATAAGAAACATTTACAGAACTGGGTGATAAATGCTACTATGGAAGTGGACACAAGTTAACATGAGTTTTTAGAGGAAGCTGATGATTCATGTCCTTTGCTTAAGCCTGGGGACAGAAAATGTACAGCATCTTGAAGATGAGTTGAAGTTTGTCACCTGGGGAAGAGGAAAGTATATTCTGTGCAAAGACAACATGTGCAGAGTCATAGACATGTCACCTTGCATAGTCAACTATAGCCCACCTGGGAAAAGCAGGTAGGTGGTGGTTCTATATGGCCCACCAAAGGGACATCGAAGGGGCAGAGGGGGCACTGAGGGGTTGCCAGAAGAGATACCTTGGAAGGATAAAATTAGGGAAAGAGAATTTCAAGGGCCTGAGTTTTCTTAGTTATGAAATGCTATTTGTATGGGCTCTTCCGGAGATAACACTATAATTTGAATTAAGATTATTTCCTATTGTAAAATATACTTCATAATTACGTGGTGTTTAAAAAGTTCCCATGAACAATCTTTTGACATAGGTTGCTATAAATTGAGAGTTGTATGTAAGATATGTGAAAATTGGGACACAGGACATTGTTTAAGCTGCTGCGATCCTAGGATTCAGGACTAGATAGTCATTGAATTTGTTCTTTCAGATGGAGATAACAGTAAAACAAAAGAAAATGAAATAAACAAAAACCTTGGCCAATTAATATAATCTTATTTGAGAGACAAATTCTTCCAAAAAGTGCTTATCAAACTTCAATGTACATGAGAAGTATCTCAATAATCTTATTAAAACATGGATTGTAATTCAGTGGTGTGGGTGAAGATTCTACATTTCTAATAAACTTCCAAGGGATGCTGATACTGCTGAACTTTGAATTACTCAGAGTAGTGGTACTGTGGTTTGGATATGAGGTGTCCTCCTAATCTTCCATGTAAGTGTTAACGGTTTGGATGTGAGGGGTCCCCCAAAAGCTTACATGTGTATGAGGAGAGATGATTTGGTTATAGACTTAACTTAATCAGTGAATGGATCCCTGATAGGATTAACTGAGTGGTCACTGGAGGCAGGTGGGGTGTGGCTGGAGGAAGTGGTTAATTGGGGGCATAGCTTTGAGGTATATCTTTGTGTCTGGCAGGTCTCTCTCTGCTTCCTGATCACCAGGTGAGCTGCTTCTCTCTGCCACACTCTTTGCAATGATGTTCTACCTCACCTGAAGCCCTGAGGAATGGAACCAGTCTTCTATGCACTGAGATTTCTGAAACTGTGAGCCTCCATATAAACTTATCCTCCCCTATAGTTGTTCTGGTTGGGTCCTTTAGTCGCAGTTGCGAAAAAGCTGACTAAAACATCAGGAATATTCAGAGGTGAAATGATTAGGTTGTGAGAGCTGTTGCCTCATCAGTTCATCCTAGTTTGAATGGACTGGCTGGGTAGTAACTGTAGGCAGGTGAGGCTGCCTACTGGAGGAGGTGGTTGGTCATTGGGAGCATGCCCTGGAAGGGTCATTCATCCCTGCCCGACCTTTCCTTTTCCCCCTTCTCTTTCTGCTTCCTGATCCTGCATTAGCAACTTTCCTCTGCTGGACCCTTCCCCCTTCATCTCAGGCCCAAAGCAGTGATGTCACTGTCTGTGGTCTGAGACCTCTGAAACTGTGAGCACCAAATAAACTCCCTCAAAGTTGTTCTTGTCAGTATTTTCACCACAGGAATTTGTTCTTGTCAGTATTTTCACCACAGGAATGCAAAGTTCACTAAAACAAGGAGGTCTCAATGTGTATTAAATCCATATGGGGAAGCCTTCAGAAATCTTGTTCTCAGTTCCATGCTATTGAACAATTAAGTCACAGTCTTTGCAGGGAGAACCATGGTTTTAGGGTTTTTTGTTTGTTTGTTTTAATGTATGTCCTCTGTTTTATTTTATGGGTGATTGCCGTGGAAACTTAGTCTAAACTAAAACCAATCTATATCTGCAGATATTTTGACTCTCCTCTGCCCATGTGCAATTCCAAAACCTTACAACAGTTCTTCAACTTTACTGTGCAGAGTAATTACCTGGGAATCTTGTTAAAATGGCCTGAGAATCTGCACTTCATACCAAGGCCCAGATGGTGTTGCTGCTGCTGGTCCATAGACCACATTTGGACTGTCAGGGCTTTATAGCACTCTAAATTTGATTATCCCTTCCCAACCAAATATAATTATTATCTAGAATTTAAGGTTTATTCTATTTTTGGCCTTATAACTTAGATATCATTAGTATTCTTTTAGATAAATTTTTAGATTTTCATGCATGTTTGAAAATATATTTATTATTCTAGTTGCATTTCAAAATATCCTTTTAGAATAATTTAGATAATTAATAACTTATTAATTATCTAAATTAAAATATACTCTTTTTAAAATGTGGGTTTCTTGAAAGACTTTCAGTTTATCTCCAAGTATATCTATTTAACTTGAATTCAATAATTTTATTGGTTAAATAATTTAAATTTATAACTATTGTTTTGGACAGAAAAATTTTGACCCTACAAAAGTTGTATGTTGAAATCATAACCTCCCAATGTGATGGTATTAGGAAGTGGGTGTTTGTCAGGTTTAGAGGAGCCCTCATGATGGGATTCGTGTTCCTCATTCTCACTACTATGTGCTAGATGTTGATTCTCTTTATTTATCTTGCTTTGGATATAGTCTGCTTCTTGGATCCACAAATTCATATTGTTGTTGGTTTGGGGAAGCTATCAGTCATTATCTCTTTGACTCTTGCCTTTTCTTCTCCATCTCCCGACAACATCTCCTCTTGTGTCTCTGGTCTGGTGCATCATCATTTTATCTTCATATCACTTATCCTCTTTAAATTTTGTATTTTCTTTTCTTGTGTATTTTCTTGCTACTTTATGGATAATTCCATCAGATTCTTTTGTGCTTGATGTCCATTAAGCTTTTCTTTTAAATGAACAAAGGTAAATGTTTTCTCTAAAATGTCATTGTTTTTCTTTCTTCCTTCCCTTTTCCTTCCTTCCTTCCTTCCTTCCTTCCTTCCTTCCTTCCTTCCTTCCTTCCTTCCTTCCTCTCTCTCTCTCTCTCTTCCTTCCTTCCTTCCTTCCTTCCTTCCTTCCTTCCTTCCTTCCTTTTTTTGGTACTGGGGATTTAACCCAGGTGTGCTTAACCACTGAACCACATTCTCAGTCCTATTTATTTTTTTAATTTTGAGACAATGTCTCACTAAGATTGCTTAGGGACTTGTTGAGTTGCTGAGGCTGCCCTCAAAGTTTCCGTCCTCCTGCCTCATCCTCCCAAGTTGCTGGGATTACAGGTATGCACCACCATACCCAGCTTTAAAACATCATTGTTTTTCAAATCTGCCTTTTCATTTGGATAGTTTATTATGTATTCATCTTCATTGCTGTGCATTTTATTTGTTTAAGCATGAACACCCAGTTTGTATGTTTTCTCATGCTCTGCTTACTATAGCTTCAATTTATTAAATGGCCAATTCTGTTTGTTATTTCTGACTTTTACTTATGATGATTTGTATTCTTAAATTCTTTTTTTGGTGAGTTCATTAATTAATTTTAACCTATGAGATTTCATGTGAACCTAAATTAGAAGAGAGTAGTTTTCCTCCATGGAGAACTTTTTCTTCAGCCTTTCTTTCTTTCCGTTCCAAGCTCAGTAGTTTCACCTTATCATTGAACCATATTTTACTGTCTAACAGGGATGATATTAGCATTGACCCATAGATCCCTGATCTGCTAGCTGATGGTTGATTATTTTGGGAATAGAGTGTGATTCTTGAAGACCTCACATACATTTTTCAAGAGCAGCAATTCAGGGGTTTCTGACACAAATCAATTAAAAAACTTAATAACTTTCCTGTGCAGAATCATTTGAAGAGTTTTCCATGTTTCTTATTTTAATATTTTTATTTTTATTATTTTAGGTGTAGATGGACACAACATAATGCCTTTATTTATTTATTTATTTTTTAATGTGGTGCTGAGGACTGAACCCGGGCCCCGCCCTTGCTAGGCACAGGCTCTACCCCTGAGCCACAATCCCAGCTCAAGTTTTCCCTGTTTTAAAGATTTTTTTTCTCATTATCTTTGATTTTCAGCATTTGGCTAGGACATGACTATAAGTGGTTTCTTTTGTATTTATCCCATTTGCATTTATCTAGCTTCTTGATATCTTTAGAATTTTCTCAGCAATAATTTTTTCAAATATTGCTTTTGCTCCTCTCTCTCCCTTCTCTTGTTTTGACACTTCAATTCCTTTTTAAAGAAAAAAAATCTTGAACAATAAGATTTATTAATTATCAAAATTAAGAACTCTATAGTGGGTAGTTTCAAACATAATTCAGTAGTTTCATGATGCCGTCAGTAGTTTTTTCCATCACTTGGTTTCTGAAGATCTTGAAGTTTACATTAAACTTTTGAGCATGTCTTACATATTTATTATGCTTTTCCCTTTTATTGTTTTTTCAAACTGTGGTTTAATTTGAATATTTTCTGTTGTTCTGTCTTGGAACCTACTAAGCCTGTCTTCTCAAATGGCCCAGTCTGATGCTATTCTTACACAATCAGTTTTTTTTTTTTTTATTATTTCAGATATTTTATTTAGGTCACTTTGCTTTGAAGAACTCCCAACTCTTTCAGTGTTACAGATGATTTTCCTAAATCATGGCCATCCATTAAGGTAGTGCTTTTCATCTGTCTCAGAAAGTCTTATTTAATGTATAATTGACAGGAAAAAAACTAGATAAATAAATGTTAACCTTTACAAATTTCTCCCATATTCCTGTCTCATGCAAAACTTACCATGTGAGACACTTAAGCAAGATGTCACTGTTATTCCCATTACATGGGGAAAGAAACTCAAAGTTGTAAATTCAGGGGGCAAAGGCTGGTCTGTGTGTTCTGACTGCAGACTCCTTGTTTTTGTCTATTTCATTGTGCTACTTTGAAACACATGTGCTGCCATTTAGATGGGGAGAGACCTAATAATGTCAAGTTAAAAAATTACTTTGTTTAATGATTATTATCCAAATATACAGTCACACAGCTGGAAGCAATCTCCTCAGGAGATCATCTAATCTGTGCCTTCAAATTTTCTATTGTTTTAGTCAAATATCACTGCTTAAGTTGATGACTCTCTATCCAAAGTTTGCAAACTAGGGATGCGTCTGTGTCATCTGTCACTTGCCAATTTAGCTGAAAACATAGGGCAAGGTGCTGAATAAGTTCTTTAATAGCATTTACTCTTGAGCAATATTAAGAATGATAAGGTACTCTGACAGTGATACAATATTTAAAATTTGGAAACACTATTTGCATTAGTTTCTAAAAAAAAAAAAAAAATCTAAGCTAAGCTACTTGAAACCAAAATGAATGCTGAGCAGTTCATGATAACTTTATTTTCTTTTATCTAGATCTTATGACTTAAATGAACATCACAAAGCATTACCTATAATTTATTGTCTAGGTTTTATGCTACTTTTTGCTTTAGAGCAATAAAATCATGACTTTTTTATATTAATAAACTTCTCAAAAAAGAATCCATTGGTTGTTTTTAAATTAAATGTAATTCTCACCAAAATATAAAGAATTTATTACAGGGCTGGGGTTGTGGCTCAGTGGTAGAGCGCTTGCCTAGCATGTGTGAGGCACTGGGTTCGATCCTCAGCATCACATATAAAAATAGACAAATGAAATGAATTTCCGTCAACAACTACAAAAAAATTTTTAAAGAAAGAATTCATTACAATAATAGTAACCAATTTAGTATACATACATGATATAATGTAAATGTTTGCTTACATGTTTACTTGCTTTATAGTGAAGCATTTTCATATACAGCATTTTAAAAAATCAATGTAAGGGATATATCAATTTTGGTAATAGTAAAAAATATTATCATTGATAGTAGTTATAATCCACAAGCATTGACCTATTTTCCTATGATGGCACCAATTCTGGCCAACTGTCCAACAAATGGGGATTTTGGTCACCAATGACAAGAAAAGAAAGCATGTGAATAGCTGTGTGTGAGCTCATTACCACTGCCGGAGAGATGATCCAAAGAGAAAATCCTATCACCGAATATAACAATAACATCATCTTTGGATATAAGATGCACATTTGCTGCACCATAATAGCTTCCGCTGGGCACATTTGTAATTGGTAAATGGATTATTTTTACAATTCATTTGGGGCCGAGAAAATTAAGGCTTTTATTTTGGCAGGATTATTTGCTGTGAGATGCTTAACTCATTGTGGTTAGTGGTTACAGCTAGCGGTATATATACATAAGAGATTACTGCTGTTTGCTCTGTCTGGGAACCTCAGTCTTCATCATGATCTTGAAGTCGTTTCCATAAGAACTTAAAAGAACTCGTTGATCAGGCTCTCAGAGACAGATCTCTTTTGAAGGCAGAATTCATTAGGAGTAGTCAAAAGCTGGTGATGGGGAAGAGAAGGAGATGTTGTCAGGCCTTAAGTTTTCCCATATGGATAGGGCATCCCACGCTCATTTTCCTATCTTGCTAAGCCATATCAATTTCAATCCAGCACACGAAAGGCACTATGTGTGTGGAACGTTTCAGCTGAGTATTCAATGCCAGGTTCTAGTTTTGGCAAGTTCTAAGTAAAAGAGAAAATATTCATTCATTTCTCCTTGCCTTTCTTTCACCTTGTATGGGACCCTGCCAACTCGGAGGGTTAGCTCTCCAGCTCAGGAGGCACACTTCACACTCAGAGAGGTGCTGTTCGTAAGCATATTATCCTCTTCCATGGCTCCAGCCTAAATCCACAGCTGAACAGTAGGATACTGCTTGCTAATGCTGATCATTCTGGCAAAACAGACTGACAATTCTGCAAACGAATATTACTAGTGAGTTTTGTTTTACAGATGAATGTGTAAATTACGTGAAGGTTTGTGATGCACAATGGCCTCTGCTGCTGTTCTTTTCTACTTTTCCTTTCAATATCTGTGTTCCTTCTTTCTTCTCACACCAAAGCTGGTATCTTCGTCCTGAAAGGACTTAACTGAACATATTGTAAGAAAAACAAGCTGCAGTGGTTCAACGTAGACACAGCTTAGATGTGTGTCTAGATGACTGGTTTGTTATTTGTTTTTAAATTCCAGGAAAGGAAACCTAACTTGACTGTCCATTGTTTAACACTGGCTAAATCTAAATGAAAGCAGATTTACCTTTCTAATTATGCTTGGTGAATGTTTCCACTGACTGATGGAAAGAGATGGTGCCTGGGAGAATGCCAAATGGCAGAAGGAAGTATGACCTGAGATTAAAAATGGCCAAGGGTAAATTCCTGAGTGGACAATCTGCAACAATATGAGAGAGAGAGAGAGAGAGAGAGAGAGAGAAACCGCCACCCCCGCCCAATGATCTGAATGTTATTATTCCTTCAACACTGTCTACTTTCCTCTTGGTTTTGGAATGAATGAATGAATAAATAAATAAATAAATAAATAAACAAACCAAAAACCTCTTGGCTAAAATACAAACAGTGCACTTTAACCTCGATAATATCTGAGAAGAATGAAGCTATTTTCTATGCTTCAAAACTTGTACTTCCAGCACAAGCTTTGAAAAGGAAAAATGTTTGCAAATACTACTAGTGTTGAAACACTTTGGGGGAAATTTCCTAGTTCCCACATTCTATAGTTCTCTTGTCTTCCCATTTAAGTCACTTGACTCCTAAATGCAGGCTCTATGATCTCAAAGACCCTGGCTCCAATCCTGACTTTAGATGGGAATAATTACAGCGACCTTGAGCCTAGTCCTCTGAGCCTCAACATGCTGGCAATTATAACTGGGCCGCACAGCAGGGTAGAGAAAATGGGGACAAGTTTAGTAACCTGGAATCAGACTCACTTTCAAGGATAGACTGGGCCATGGGAGACAGACTCCATTGCAGGTAATTAAGGGCACTGAAATTTATTAGGAAGTGAAGAGAATCAGTCATTCTTTCTGAATGCATTCTGCAAAATGTGTTCATTTTTAAAGACAATGTTCTTAAAGACAATGATTAAAATAATATCTTTTTTTAATCAGTGGAAGCAGTGTAAATGAAGTGATTAAAATCAGTGTTTGGACCATGAAATGTGGAAAAATAGTCCAGTGATGACTTCCTTCCTGCATTTGTTCCCATACCTATCGATGGCACAGAAGTTCCTCCTAGACTCACTGTCCCTGGCGTGTGTCTTTGGGTGAATCAAGTTTGAGATGTAGCCTGAGACCTTGACTGTGGATAACAGGCTGCAGTTATTGGATGGGGTAAGCAGAAACAAATGAATAAGGCATGCAGTGACCAGTGTCCTCAGCACTTTGGTTTTATAATGTCCCAAAGTGTGAGCTCAGTCTTCCTCAAATTTGAACCTGCTTTTCATAGTCACCATACATTTAACTGCAAATTGGCATACAGATCCAGTTAATTTTTGGCCAAATCCAGGAAAGACAATATCAGAACTAGTCCTGTCATTGTCTGATTCTGGCTTACAGACTGTCTCATCTGGACTGTAGGAACAGTCTCCTTGCTGATTTTTCTCTTCCTTCGATCAGTCTTCTGACAGGTGATCTAGTGTGGATCTTCCTTAAAATATATTACTCACTCTCTATGAATTCCCTGTGATTCCTGCCTGTCCACAGAACTCTTTAATTAGCATTAACAAAAGACTTTACAATTTGGCTCCCGTCTATCCCTCCAGACTCAGTTCTTGCCACCGTCCTGTCGTCACACTATGCGCTACAGCTACATTGACCTTTTCTCCCTTTCCAGAATGATCATACCCTAATATTCTGCCATTCCTTCTGTCCCAGTTTATTATGCTGAGGTACTGACTTGCCTTCGTTAGATAATCCCATTAGGAGAACAGGCTGCAGAAGGAAAAGCTTATCTCACTGGCCCTGGGAGTTTTCTATGTGATAGTTTTAGTTTATCATATTTTAAAAGGCTTGACAGTCCAATGTCTAAAGGACTCCATATAAATTATGTGCAAAACAAATTTCAGTCCATATGCTTATTAAGATAAGTTTCACATAGTCTAAACTGTCTGAATAGCTTCTTGTATTGAAAGTCTTTATTTAGAGGAAGAAAACTAAACTTAGAATGTGAACAAGTACACAGTTTAGAGGAATGATATGGTATTAAAAGTTATAGCTACAAAAATAACATCTGCAATTCTTCGAATGTATTTCTACTTCACATTTTGTTCTCGTTTCTGATCAAGGATCCTAACTACCCAATTTCAACTAATATTATGCCAGTTTATCTTGAGGAATATATGAAAGAAAAAGAACCAGAATGATCCAGAATGTAATTTTCAAGGCAAAAATAATGCCTGTGATCTCTGTGGGGTTGTGATATGCTCTCGGTGGAACCTATTGCTCCTGGTTTTTCAATTACAACTTTGAATCATATTCCTTGATTAGTTACAAGCAATCAATCATGATTAATTAGTTAAAATGTTCAACCGTTAAAATCATTACCATTAATTAAAATAATTATCTCTATTTTGGCTGCACTTCATTACCATTTCGGGGAAATGCACTGCCTTTCTGTACCGCCATTCTTAGTACAGATTCTCAGTGAATGTAGGGCATACAACAGATGATGATCTAGGAACTACTTTAAAAATGACTCATTGAATAAAGTTTGGGGCTTTTTTGTTGTTCACGCTGCATCTGGGGAAAATGTTTTACTACAGAATTATGGGCTTTATGAATGAAGCTCTTTGAGATGAATGTTAGCTCATCACAGGTGCTGAGAAGGGAGGATATTTGAAAGAACATGTATTTTGGAAGGAAATGTTTGTTTTATTTTCTTAAAATGGGCTTTGAAAGATCTGAGCAGAGCAAAGGTATTAGGGGCAGCTGTGGGGGTATAATAGCCTGGATTGATTTTTTTTTTCCCTGTGTTGGGTTTCTTCGAAAGTCTATATCCTTCAAGGAAATAGCTATTGAACTTTCCTTCTTAGACATTCTCATGGCACATGTTTGTCAGTAGACCTGATATTGGGGTTTACCTTCTGTGATCTTGTATTATTACCCTTAGGTGACATATATGTCTTTACCTCAATAGATCTTATGGTTTTCCAGATCTTTTGTCATGGGTCCTAGGTCTCCAGGGTATGTACTATATAAGGTACCTTAGAGAAGCTCAATAAATATTTGTTAAGAGAACTGTTTCTTAGAGACTGTTTTAGTGTTATTTCTAAAACAAAGTCAAAACAAGGCAAACTTCAATCAATATAACTCTCCTACTATGTATAATTGTACCAAAGAAAATATAAAATTTTATTCCAGTTTGAAGCAAAAGACCATTTCTAAATCCTTTGTTATTCTAATATCACTAATTCATATTTTCTTAATTTTTTAATTTGTATTTAAATTGGTTTGGATCACCTTTAAAGATTTGCTGGTTTCTAGTAGATGCAACTTGTTTTTATTTTTGTTTTTTAGTAAATTTATAGCCTTGTGTCTGAACTGATGTTTCAGCCAGATTTTTTCCTTTGGTGTCTAAAAAATGTGATTACAGAACTTCATGTATAAAATAAAAATCATGTAGTGTATTCTTTAGATATTTATTATTTAGACATTATTGAGGGTTTCTCTTCTCACATTCTGCTTTGTCATGTGATATCTCTGTACTTATTATTTCTCTCACATATAATTTGGACACTTTTAGCAACAGTACAGTGAGCTGAGCTGAGGAGGGTGATCCTCTTTTCACTCTAGACAACATTGTCATCCTCATACCATCATCATCATGCTAAACTCAGGGCCAGATTCCAGGTTGTAGGAATAATGAGGGAACCAATAACATTAAGAGGTAGGTTGAAGTTGTATGGCCTGTGAGGAAAATCAACCTGTATGTTTTCTTGGAATGCTGATGAAGGGCTGAGAAATCAGATTATAAACCCTATATTCAGTGTTAGAACTCGAATAAAGCTCTCTGTTTAAACCATAATAAGCTCAGCATTCAACTCAGACTGTGATGGCTCTGAGTCAATCCTGGCACACTGAGACCTTTGTAATATAAGGATATGCACCACAATTCACCCACAGTTTGATTCAGAGATGAATGTAAAATATTCTTCAGAACACATGAACTCTATCACAGAGAATCATGAAATGATCTTTACAACACAACACAATTGTTTAACCCCTGAAGAAGATAATTCCCATCAAATACAATGAACTCAAAGCACACAAGTGAAGCAAACATCATGAGACATAGTTTAAGGTTGCAACAGAAGATCATGTTCAAGGAACTACAGATTATAAGGTAATACAAAGGGAAACTTAAAATGACTGTATTTAAAGTTTCAAAAAGATAAGGGAAATATCATAATTCATAAAGCAAGAACTGTAATTAAAGAAAAAATGAAAAATATGTTAATTATAAAAACAAAAAATATTGTCATCAAAACAAAGGCAACAACAGAATACACCCTTGCTAGACGAGTTAGATACAGGAGAAGAGAGAACTAGTAAAGTAGATGACAGAATTGAGAAAATCACCACTGAGACACAAGTTAAGAGACATAGAAAATATGGTGATAAGCTACAGCTTTTCCTGTTAGGAGATGTGGAAAGATAAAAAGAATATAAGAAAAATAATATTTGAGGGGATAATTGTTGAGAGTTTTAGATGGAAGACAGACAACTATATCAAGCAGGGTAATAGAAACAAATTCACGTTTAGATATATAACAGCAAAACCACAGAACTTTAAGGGAAAAGAGGGAAAGCATTTAAAAGTACCAGAGAGAAAAGACAGATTACTCTCAAACTTGGAAACAAATGACAATTGGAATTATAAGAGTTATTACAGGAACAATAAATACTAGAAAATAACTAAGTCCCATTCAAAAGCACAGAGGAAAATAACTTGAACCTAAAATTTTATCCTATAAGAATGATAAAGAGGGGCTGGGATTGTGGCTCAGCAGTAGAAGGGCTCACCTAGCACGGGTGGGACCCGGGTTTGATCTTCAGCACCACATACAAATAAAGGCATTGTGCTGTGTCCATCTACACCTAAAAAATAAATATTTTTTAAAAAGAATGATAAAGACATTTCATATATACATAGATAAAACACATTCTTTCTTTCACATCCTCATTGAAAGAAATGCATATGAGACATACAAAGGGAAGGAAAAAGAACCCAAATGTAAGAAGACATCATGACCCAAAAAATCCAATCCAGTCACCCTAGATAGTAAGCTTAAATACATATTGCCTAATGAATAGTGGCACTGATTAACAACTTGGGTGTTTGTGTATATGTAGCGGGTGTTAACATAGTGGTTAAGACTGGAGATGTAACTTAGTGGTAAAGTACACTTTGGTTTAGTTTCCAGCACCAAAACAAACAAACAAAAAAAGATACTTTCATAATATGAAAGTATAAGTATGTGTTGCTATTGGAGAGAAGTTTAAACATTTTAAGATATTAATTTAAAATACCTCCATCTTTCTGTTTGGAAGAGTATTTTAAATTTAATACTTTGTTTAAAAATGTGATTTTAGATGCATGTTATATAAATTCAGATAGGGTAGTTTTTTTAAAAGAATATCAGCTTTGTGATCATGTTGCTTCTGTGAAGAAGGAATGGGAGAACTGGGTTACAGCAAGTGGGTATCACTGTTATCAGAGGCAAATGTGATAGCTTTGGGTTCCAGCTTCCTGGACCCGAAATTCATGTCTATGTTTGTTATGAGCTGAATTGAATTCCCTCATATTGATAAGTTGAAGTCTCTAGTTCTTTAAAATATGACTATATGTGGAGATAGAGCCTTTTTAACCTTTAAAAATTTGTATATATTTAAGGTTTACAGCATGATATTTTTATATGCTCAGTGAAACGATTGTGACAATCAAGCAAATTAAAATATCCTTTTCTTCAGTTATCTTTGTGAGTGTGTGTGTGTGTGTGTGTGTGTGTGGTGTGAGAGCACCTGAACTCTATTCTCCTTGTCATTTCACAAAAACAATAAGGTACTATCAACTATAGTCACCATGCTGTACATTAGACAACCCCATTTATCCTATATAACTATAACTTTGTACCTTGTGACCAACATCTTCCAATTGCCCCCACCTCCCTGCCCTGGTACAAATGTTCTACTTACTTTTTCCTAAATATTTGACTTTTTAATACTCCACATTTAAGTGAGATCATGCAATATTTTTCTTTCTGTGTCTGGCTTATTTTAGTTACCATGTCCTCCAACTTTATCTATGTTGTCACCAAGAGCAGGATTTCTTTCTTAAAGCTGAGTTAAACTGCATTTCTTACCTAAGTGTGGTAATTCATAATTACTTTGCATATATTAATGTGGTAATTGTGATATATAAATACCACATTTTCCTTTATCCATTTATCTGTCAATGGGCACTTAGGTTGTTTCTGTATCTTGACTGCTGTAATACCCAAATAAAGTTAAAATGAAGTCATTACATTGGGCTGTAACCTAATATGGCTTTGTCCTTATAAGAAATAAGGACACAGATATGCACAGAGGGAAGATGAGGTGAAGATACAGGGAGAAGATGGCCATTTACAGGTCAAGGAGAGCGGCCTCTGAAGATCGACCCTTAAATTTCTATTGTGCAAATAAATCAGTCTGCGGTACTTTGTTATGGCAGCCTTAGTGAATTCTAAATGTGTATGCACCCAATATTGGAATAACCAAATATATAAAACAGACATTAATAGATCTAAATAGAGACAGAGACTCAAATACAATAATAATAATTGTGGACTTTAACATCTCATTTTCAACAATGGGCAGATCACTCAGACAGAAAATCAACAAAGAAATATCAAACTAAATTACATTCTAGACCAAATGCATCTAACAGACATCTACAGAATATTTCATTAAACAGCTGCAAGATACTTATGTATCTTTTTCTCCTCAGCACTTGAAACATTATCCAGGATAGATCATATGATAGACCATAAACAAATCTTAACAAATTTTTAAAAATAAATAATATTGCATATCTTTTCTGATCATAATGCAATAAAGTTAGAATTCAATAACAAGATAAAGTTAGAAAATTATAAAATAAATGGAAATTAAACAATTTAATTTTGAGCAACCAATAGATCAAGGAAGAAATAAAGAAGGTATTTTAAAAATTTCTTTAATGAATATACCTAAAGCTATGGGATACAACTAAAACAGTAAAGTTTATGGCAATCAATGCCCACATCCAAAAAGCAGAAAGATCTCAAACAACCTATCACTGCATCTCAAGGAACTTGGAAAAAAAAAAAAAAAAGAAAAACAAATGAAACACAAATTAATAGAACAAAGCAAAAAGAACGGAAGCAAATAAATGGACACTAAAAAACGATACAGAAGATCAATGAAACAGAACTAGTTCCTTGAAAAAATAAAATAGACAAATCTTAGATACACTAAGAAAAGGAGAGAGGAGACTAATAAAATGAGAGATAAAAAGAGAAACATCATAATTGACACAACAGAAATACAAAGGATCATTAGAGATTATTAACAATTACATGACAATTGTGATGATTTAGATATGAGAGTATCCCAAAAGCTCATGTGTAAGAAAATACAAGAAAGTATAGAGGTGAAATGATTGAGTTGTGAGAGCCTTAACCCAAGCCACTTGAATGGATTAACGGGGTGGTAACTAGGTAGGCAGGCTCTGGCTGGAGGAAATAGGGCCCTGAGGACATGCATTTGGGGTATACATTTTGTCCTTACTGAGTGCAGCACTCTTTCTGCTTCCTCAATGCCATATTCTCAGCTGCTTTCCTCCCTTATACCCTTTTGCCATGATGGTTTCCCTTACCTCAGGCCCAGAGGAATGGAGTTGTCCGTCTATGGACTGAGACTTCTGAAACCATGAATGGCAAATACACTTTTCCTCTTCTAAATTTTTTTCCATCAGGTCTTTTGGTCACAGTAGTAAAAATATGGACTACAATATCAACAAACCTGATAATCTGGAAGAAATGGGGGCAAATTCCTAGACATATATACATGATAACTAACTCCAGAAAACCTGAACAGACCGGTAACTATTAACAAGACTGAGTCAATTACAAAAACTTCCCATCAAAGAAAACCCAACACCACATGACTTAACTACTGAATTCTACCAAATATTTAAGGAAATGTTCGCTTACTTTATTTCAAAAAATGGAAGAGGAAGGGATTCTTTCAAACACATTCTATGAGGCCAGCATTATTCTGATGCCCAAACCGGAGAAGGAAACAGTAAAAAAGAAAGCTATAGGACAACATTTTTGATGAACATAAACATAAAATTCTTCAACAAACTACTAGAAAAAATGAATCCCAGAGCACATTAGAAATATTATTCAAGATGCTCAGGTGGAGGTTCATCTTAAAATTGTAAGAATGGTTCAATATATGCAAATTAATAAACGTATACCATATCAACATAAAACCATATGATCATCTTAATAGATGTAAAAAAGGCATTTGATCAAATTCAACACTGCTTCATGATAAAAACACTGAATATATTAGGCAGAGAAGGAACTTACCTAAATATAATGAAATCCACTTAAGAAAAAAGTCAACTGCTAGCATTATACTGAACAGGGAAAAGCTGAAAGCCTTCCAAGATCTGGAAAAAGACATGAACTTCCACTTTCACCACTTTTGTTCAACATAGTTCTAGAAGTTCTAATCAGAGCAATTAGGCAAGAAAAATAAATAAAGTGCATACAAATTGGAAAAGAAGAAGTGAACTTGTCAATATTTGCAGACAGCATAATCTTATATTAAAATTTATTAAAACTGGTAGATGAATTCAGCAAAATTGGAGGGTACAAAATCAACATACAAAAATCAGTAGTGTTGTTACATGTCAATAGTGAATTATTTGAAATAGAAATCAAGAAAAGCAATCCCACTTACAATATCCTAAACAAATAAAAATTCCTGAGAATAAATGTAACCAAAGAGGCAAAAGAGCTCTACAATGAAAATTATAAAACATTGGCGAAAGAAACTGACACAAAACATGGAAAGACATTCTTGTGTTCATAAATTGAAAGAACAAATTTTGTTAAAATGTCTATATACCCAAAGTGATTTATAGATTCAGTGTAACCCCTATTGAACTACCAATGACATTCTTCACAAGACTAGAAAAATTAATCCAAAAAAATCATATGGAAATACAAGAAACACCAAAATAGAGAAAAGTCACCTTGAGGAAAAAGAATTAACAGGGGGCATCACACTACCTGACATCAAAACATACCTGAAAAACCAGGTATCGGCATAAAAATAGACATCTAGACCATGGGAATAGAATATAGGGCCTAATGGTAAACCCATTCATCTACAGCCAGCTGATTTTTGACAAAGGTGCTAAGAACACACACTGGAAAAATGACAGTCTTTTTAAGAAACAGTACTGAGAAAATTAAACACCCACATGCAGAAGAATGAACCTAGACTCCTCTCTCACCACTTACAAAAATCAACTCAAAATAGATTAAAGACGTAAATGTAAGTCCTGCAACTACAGAAGTACTAGAAGAAAATATAGTAGAAATACTTTATACTATTTGAATGGGCAAAGATCATTGGAAAAGAGCCCCCAAAGCACAGGGAACAAAAGCAAAAATAGACCAACAAAATTATATCAAACTCAAAAGCTTCTGCACAGCACAGGGAACAATCAACAGAGTGCAGAGATAACCTACTAAATGGGAGAAAATATTAGCAAACTGTACCTCTGACAAGGAGTTGATATTCAGAATGTATCAGTAACTCCAAAAACTCCATGGCAAAAATAAAACAAACAAAAGCAACCTGATAAAAAATGAACAATAGATCTAAATAGAAATGTTTTCAAAGAAGACATGCAAATGATCAACAGGTACATGACAAAATAATCATTGGGGAAATGCAAATCAAAACCACAATGAGCTATTACCCCAGTAAGTGTGGATGTTATGAGAAAGACTAAAGATAACAAGTACTGGTGAGCATATAGAAAAAAGAGAACACTTGCACATTGTTGGTGAAATTCGAATTAGTATAATCATTGTGGAAAATAGCATGGAGGTTCCTCAAAAAATTGAAAATAGAACTATCTACCATATGATCCAGCAGACTCACTACTGGCAGTCTCACTATATTTCTCAAGCTAATGAAATGAGTATGTTGAAGAGACATCTGTGTTCACATGGTCATTGCAGCATGATTCACAATAGCCAAGAAATGGAAACAACCTAAGTGTCTATCAATGAAAGGGTGAAGACAATGTGGTACATCTACACAATGGAATACTATTTGGCTATAAAGAATTATGAAACCCTATCATTTTTGACAGCATGGATGGAACTGGAGATCATTGTGTTAGTGAAATAAGCCAAGCACAGAAAGACAAATTATCTCATGATTTAATGCATATATAGAGTCTAAAAAAGTTGATCTCAGAGAAATTGAAAGTAGAATGGTGATTACCAGAGGTCAGGGAGAGCAGGAGTAGGGGAGCAATGGGGAAATGTTGATTGATTAATAGGTATTGAGTTACAGTTCCATAGGAACAAACAGTTATGGTGTGCTATTGCCCAGTAGGGTGATTATAGTTAATAGTAATGTCCACAAAAATGGGAAGTTTTACTCCAAGTATGTATGATATGTCAAAATACATTCTACTGTCTTATATAACTAAAAAGAATAAAAAATTTAAAAAAGAAAACAGAAACACAAAAATAAATAAATAAAAGAAGGATTTTGAAAGTTTTCACCATATAAAAAGAATAAATGTTTTCAGTGATAAATATACTTCACCTGTTTATACATTACATCATATATGCATGTGTCAAAACATATCATGGTACCCCATTAATATGTAGAATTTATATGTACTTATGTTTCAGTTAAAAAATAAATTGATGGGGTTGTAGCTCAGTGGTAGAGCGCTTCCCTTGCACGCATGAGGTCCAGGGTTTGATCCTCAGCACCATGTAAAAATAAATAAATTAATAGATAAATAAATAAATATAAAGATATTGTGTCCATCTACAACTAAAAAAATATTTTAAAATAATAAATTGATAGCAGGGCATCGTGGTGCATCCAATGACTTGAGGGGCTGAGGCAGGAGGATCTCAAGTTCAAGGCCAGACTTACCAATTTAGTGAGGTCCTAATTAACTTTGCA
Source organism: Marmota marmota marmota (assembly GCF_001458135.2). Taxonomy (NCBI): domain Eukaryota; kingdom Metazoa; phylum Chordata; class Mammalia; order Rodentia; family Sciuridae; genus Marmota; species Marmota marmota. The sequence goes on from NW_026000093.1 coordinate 14,423,304, forward strand.
AGAACCTGTCACAAAATAAAAAGCAAAAAGGTTTTGAGAAAGGACTCAGTGGTTAAGCATTCCTGGGCTCAATCTCTGGTGTGCCCCCCAAACACTAAAATTGATAAAGAATGAAGGAAAAAAAGAGCTCATGATCCATTCTATAATTCCACATCTGCCCATGGCTTGGCACATAGGCATTTGCCTACGATAATTTATTAGAGACAGCCCTAATACTTTATGGCCCTTCTTAGAATATTTGATGCATATTCAGTTAAAAAAAAAAGAAAGCTACTTATGAAAAATGAAAGTTTTTGCTAAACAGCCTATAGTCACCACATCTTCAGAACACAAAGGCAAACAGAGTAATTGGCTGTGAGACCAGAATTGTCTCTGGAAGTTAGAATTAATGATATATAAACCAGGTTTGCTTTGTGCTTGAGTCTCATCCAGATGCACCCAGCTATAAAAGAATAATACAAGAACTCATTAATTGGTAATTCTGTACAACTTCAAAAACAGATCTTAGGAGGTTTTCTGACAACCTCCTAATGCCTCAAAGTTGTAGGGAAAGTCTTTGTCAAGCCCATAACTCACCATGATAACTCAAAGAAACACCCAATAGTGCCCAGAAAAGCTCATCTCATTTAAAAATGTATCCATCATTAAAAACATTTCACTTGGTTATGTTAAAGTCACACTCCTGTCCTTATTTGTTGTAGTGCCGCCTCACAGTTGATTCCAACAACATTTATTCTTCTTTTGAAGATGGTGACATGGAGATCCAACAGCTAACATATCATACTGGCTGCCTGTGACTAGGCAGGGGATATTGACACCAGGCTTTCCATTCTCTTCATTACCCCATCTGGTATCTGCTGGGACAGAAAATTTAAGTGACTAATATGAATTGATGCTATTAAGTTATTACAAAAAGATGACCCCCACCCTGGCTGGTCAAGCCTGGGCTGGGTGTCCCCTCTCCTGACATAGGCCCACTGCCCTGCTCCAAGTCTTCCCCATGACTCTCCTTTAGTCGCCTGCCTGCTTGTCCTCCTTTTGCTCCTCCTTAGAAGTTTATCAGACAGCACCCTCTGCTATCTTCTGGCTGCCTCCATGGGACACAAGCTGAGGACATCCACAAGAGCCAAACCAGGCTCTTACTGATTTACCCATAAATTTGCGGGACAATCTCCTCTCCAATATCCTATACAGAAAATGGGGCCAATATTGTTGTTTCTGATTTTCACCTTTATTAATCAGTTTGTGTTTGGGGGAAGTAAGGACAGTCTTGAATGGTCCCTTCCCTGGGCTCTTGTCCCCACCTCTCCCACTTTCCTTTCCTCTCACTTGTTCTCCTAGCTGGAGGTGAGTTTCCTGAGTCACCACTCTTTCCTCACTTCCAACCATTTGGGAAGCTCAACTGTGGGGTCAGAAACTACCTCACCAATAGAGATACATCAAGGGGAAAATATTTTTTAAAAATAAAATGACCCTTATAATGATGTTAGAGAATCCAGGTAACCCCATGTTGAGTGCAGAGCATTGCAGATTCAGCCACATTGGGAGGCACAGCCCTGCAGGAGTGTTTAGTGCTACGGTGGTTTTAAGAGGTTGACTCAGCTGCCCTCTCCTACTGGAAGAGGCTTTGCACGCTCAGTGAGTGAGAGCACTGGGCTGACTCACACAGCCACAGAGCTGTGCGGTGTTAGGCACTTCAGCACATGGATGACCGCGGTGTGTGTCAGTTAAGTGGGTGAGGGAGATAAAACTGTATAGGGGGCCTTAAAAAGAATAAAATCACTGCTGACATTTTGCAATTTGAAAATGGTGACAGGTGTGTTAGGGATAAGGATTCTGAATTTTTTCCTGGTAGTAGCCATTAATTTTAAGCTATGGCTTAATATTATGGCTAATTTTAAGCTACACTGCCTGAGTGAGTAGAACTGAAACCTGGGAGGTATCATCTTGTTCATGGATGCTCTTAAGAGACAAGCTTCTCAAACTTCTGAAGCCAAGCCTGAGAGCTGATCTGGATCCCTCCTTTCCTGTGACTTGGTTATTTAACTCTTCCTTCAGTTCTATAAGATAGCCCAATATCTTCCTAATATGTTCCATGTTCCTTTTTCTCTTTCTTTCTTTTTTCCTTTTGTTATTGCTTAAACCATCCCCAATTAGCTTTAGTTACTTGCAATCCAAAGAAATGTAATTAGTGCAGGGCTGTCCAGGAGGAGGTTGGTACAGGAACTGTGATGACATGGCCAGCAGCTCTGATCATGTCTGCATTTATACGTGGCCAGTGTCCTGGATCCATGTGGTTGACCAGGACAGGTGTTTCTATGATAAGGTTAATGTTTAATTTTATGTAAGCAGGTGATTTTAACATATGACTTTAGTAGTTAGGGTTCTTTAGGGTTTTCAAACCATTGTCATGACTTCTTGGTTCAATTTCTGTAAAGGATTTTAAAACATATCTCTCACAGGTTGTGTTACAGGATATTTGGATTATACCTAGATTTGTCCAGCATTACTATGTTTTGTTTCTGAATGGGTATTCTTTTTTTAATTTTTAAAAATTTCTTAGTTGTAGGTGGACACAATTCATTTATTTTAATTTTATGTGGTCCTGAGGAACGAATTCAGCATCTCATGCATGCCAAGCAAGTGCTCTATCACTAAGCCACAACCTCAGCCCTCTGAAGGGGTCTTCTTAAGCCTGTATCCTAGAAGGAGCACAGGTCTTTAGTATCATCTATCTTTTTTTAGGTTAGTTTTTCCAAGACACTTTCTTTGAAAACTTTCATTCCTTGTTTTTGGATTCAAGGCTCTTAATCCTGTGATATGATGCTGAACTCAAAAACCCTGCCACCATTTCTGTGAGACTGGATACCTCACAAATAGTATTCCTGGCAATCTGACTTGATTTTCTAGACTTCCTCCTTGGGTTTTCCTGGCCCTGACCAACTGGATGACTTTAGTTATCTGAATTAGGCTAGAAAATATTTATTTGTTTAAAAAAACAAGACCTCCCTCTCACTTGTAACACATCAGGGTTCAGAATGCTCTCATAGGTATTTTTATAGTCTCTGGGGAGATTAAAAAACAGGCAAGTAAGTTCCATGAGAATAGGGACAATGCTTGTCTTGTTAATATGCCATATCCTAAACAGTACTATGTTGGCACATAGGAAGGCATTGGTTAAACATTTGTTGAATGTATGGATGGCGTTAGCAGCCAGAGTTCATTCAGAGAAAATATGTTGCAATTTTGAATAAGGCAAATGGTTATATAAGTTCCTGAGCCTGTGTTCAGAATTTGGGGTTGACAGTGGATGTCTCTTCATATTTTGCTGGTCTTTGTGAAGCCAAGTCAGTTTGTGTTGAGGGGGCTGAGTATTAGAATAGCCTTCTTAAGCACTTATTAAGAGATAGAAGAAAAGTTCCTAAGAGATTGTCATCATTTACAAAACCATGATGCTGAATGGCATGAGGTCCAGAGAGACTGAGTTTCTCTGGGCTGGTAGAAGAGTGCACTGCATGCTGTTGCTAGGCAACAGCCCATGCCAGCTTCTCTTGAATGAAGGCCAAGAGCATCAGCAGAAACCAATGGGCTTGTGAGGAGGAGGGTTTTCACCCAGAATACCAACTTTTGTGTTCTTTTTGCCATTACAGATACGGAAAGTCTTGGCCAGTATTTGATGGGGAGTGGCTCTGTTTGTGGCAACAACTTAGCAAACTGTCTCCAAATCCATTTCATGAAGTTTTGCTTATGGCCAAGTATTAATTATAGGATTTGTGTACAAAATGTAAATTCAAAAGGAAAGAACACATTTCTCTACATGATGTTCCATTTACACCAATATGTAACCACCCACCTATTTTTTCCTATTTGAATATTCCATTCCAGTCCTTTCTCACTTTGGCTACATGCTTCATGCAGAGTAGATCTGCTCTAGACAGCATGTTCAGACTACATTCGTAACTAGAAAATTCTGTCTTCCAGCAGGTGTTCAGGGTGCTGTGGTTTACTGTGGGTAACTTAACAAATCCATTACTTTTGTTGCATGGAATCATTCCAGTGGAAGAAATTGTGGCTATTACTATGTCATGAATCACACTCATAATTGAAAATCACTGGGTAGCAAGTCACTTACCTTCCATCCCATTTTACCCCAAATTTCTGAGTGAATCAGGTACTGATTCACTTGAATTGTATCATATACCTACTGTGTGCTAGGTATGATATTTTCATGTATGCAAATAATGTGGACAGAATCAAGTCACACTAACATACATGTTTGCAAACCAGAGTTAAAATGGCTCCAAGGTTTATTTCCCAGTTTGTCTTTGCCTGATAGTCAATCCTACAGAATTACTTATTTTTATTGTGGAATAAATTGAATGGGATTGACACTAAGGGTTTCTTGGCCATTGGTTACACACTTATAGGTTTCTAGACTTGCTCCCAAACCTGCTGTTGTAAGGAAGGAGGCAAGGGCCCATAACACCTCTTGGGGCCTCTTCCCTGCCGCAGTCTGGCTGGGCACAATCAGGAGCCACTTGTCAAAAGAAACTAACTTTATTTTTAGAACCACACACGCCAAACAAAACAGCCTCTCAGGAAAAATCCTCAGAGCCTCAACTGCCACCACCGGCTTTCCACAAGCCTCTCTCTCCCACACAAGCCTCTTTCCACCTCCCACAATCCTCCTGCTCTTGAGGCCGATTGGCTGGGTCACGTGGGCGGAGCCAAAAAAGTCCCCCAATGAGCAGCTCCGTGGTCTGAAAGGGCAGGGAAACAGTCCAATGAGCATCACCGCAGAGGAGCCAATCAGCTAGATGTTGCTGGGGCCGAGGAGCCAATCAGCTAGATGTTGCTGGGGCCACTGTGAGCCAATCATCAGCCGGCAGCTGGAAGTTTGCTGGGGCCCCTTCGGCTGTGGCTCTCAACATCTCCCCCTCTCTGTTTAAACAACAAGCATGTGGCTTAGGGACGTGTCTGTTAGGCAGTCCAATTCAACATATGGTCCTTACCCGTCATCGGATGAACTGACCTCTAGGCGTCAGCCTCCTGTCTTAGGTTGGTACCACTGCAATTGGATCATACCCGTCACTGACTACCGGTCCAGCATACAGCTATACTTGTGGATAGGCCTTTGCACCAGTGGGGGGGTGAGGTTCTTTGCCTCACCTCTGTTGGCCCCCAAATTTTAGACCATCACTAGTAGAGGAGGATGCAAAATGCCATGACATTAAGCCAATTGAGGGCTCCTTTGAAAAATTGTACCACCGGTGACATCATCAGCAAAAATACCCCAACACTACCACAAGTCGCTGCACCAACAGATAGTTCACAATGCATACAGGTGAGCTCACAATGTGTCCAGGCAAGTTCTGCAAGCAGTTCAGTGATGGCTATTGTAGAAGCTGTAGATTGGTTTTATCTTTGACTTCACCAGCACTGGGATGAAGATAGGAATTCTGGCAATAATGGCTAAAGAAAAAATTATGTAACATTACAGAAGGCACTAAAAGAAAACAATTTTCTTAACAATTTACATT
>NW_026000093.1:14428945-14505160 GCF_001458135.2 Marmota marmota marmota
CCAGGATCATATGCAATTTGTTGCTGCTGATCCTCATAAGGTCCCTTTCCTAACAACATATCTAGATTTCTCTGAGGATAACCAGCTGCTGCATTTCGCCTAGCCGTCTCCTTGCAAAATTCCTCATTGGCAACCTTCCATAACAGGTATTGTCCTCCATTTAGCACAGCTTTACACATATTAGCCCAATCTGCTGGCGTCATGTTCAAGTTGTTAATGGATTCGACCATGCTTACAGTGAAGGGTGCTTGAGGACCATAGGTTGTTACAGCCTCTTTTAGCTGCTTCACTGTTTTGAAATTTAAAACTTGGTAAAATCGCTGCCCTCCTGCCTCAAATACAGGGCATGTTAATATTTGAGATCTTGTCTCAGGATCCCAACTATCAACTGCGGGGGTTGGGGACCTCCCAGCATATGGAGGTGGCCTTGTTAGTTGGACACTTACGTCCTCTGGTGATAGAAAGGTGTTAGTAGCAGTCTCCTGTTGTAACTTTCCCCCTGATGGCTTTTTCTGTTTTACACTTTCTTTCTCTGTCTGACTAGCTTGAGAGGCCTTCTCTTTTACTTGAATCTTTTCCTCTGTCTGACTAACTTGAGAGACCTTCTCTTTTACTTGAATCATTATGTCTTCTTCTTCCTCTACCATTGTCTGAACTGAAGGCTTTGGACTAAGCAAACAAGATATGAACGTCCACAATGGCAATGTGCCAACTGGCAGAGTCCCTGGGCTTTTCTTTTCTATTCTTTTTAAATCTTCACCATGATGGTTCCATTGTGATATATTTAACAACTCCTCCTTAAAAAGCCATGGGCTACATTTTTGTATTGTATCAACGTATGCCCTGATTGTTCTTGATTTTACTGAGATGCCTCCTTCCTCTAACAATTTACTTAACACTCTTTCAGTTTGTTTTTTACTAATTTCTGATCCCGTATTTCTACTATAATACAACCCAACAAGATAACGCCTAACAAAACTGAAACTGAGTGAAACAAAATTGGAACAACACAAAATCATTATAATAATCTCCTGAAATGTCCATCCGTCCTTTCTCCCTATCTGTTCCTCAGATGTGAGCGGTTTTTCTTCCATCTTACACATCTCCAGGGACAGGCAACTTAAAACAAAAGTGAAACAAAATAACAAAAGAAGAATCTTAAAATGGCTACCCATCCTCTCGCCCTGCCCTCAGGGGCGAGCAGTTCACTTACCCTCAGTCGCTCCCCGTGACTCCCAAACCTGCTGTTGTAAGGAAGGAGGCAAGGGCCCATAACACCTCTTGGGGCCTCTTCCCCAACCTTAACTTTAGTGCCTCTCTTTTAATCCTTTTTATGCTCTAGAGGTTTAAACAAAATTTTATTTGAAAAAGCAATTTTGTAGAATCAACTAGCATTTCTCATAGGGTTGTCCATGGGTCTGTATGGACTGTCTATAGGTTCCCCTTGGATTTTCACTAAAAGAAGATAAACCTGAGGTTCCCCCTTGCCCTCAAGATGTACTGAAACAGAAGCCCTGAGAGTTGGGCCCATAAATACATGTTTTAAGCAGGGATTTTTATAATTAAATTTGACAGTTTTCCATGAAATCTATTTTACATATAAGGGAATATAGGTAACATGTATGGTTATAGACTAATAGCCCATATGCCCACTACCCAACTTAAAAAAAATAGAAGATGATCAGTTACTTTATACTCCTCCCAAACCACTTCTTACTCTTTCCTCATTCCCTAAGGAGCCATTCTAATGAATTTTGTGTGGAATCATTTTTCTGCTTTTCTTTATTGCTTTCCTCTATATGATTATATGTAACTATAAACAATGTGCTTTTTGGCTTTTGCCTAGATTTGACCTTTTCTTAAATTAAGTCACACTTTAGATATTATTTGGTTACCTTTATTTTACTTTCTATTGTTTTGTGTATGCTTCCAAAATTTATCCAACTTTCTTTTGTAGATTTTAGTGGTTTCAAAGTTTTGCTCTCACAAAGAAGGCTACCATGAACATTCTTGTACATATCTCTTAGTTGTTCAAAAGTTTATGGGTATATATTCTATCTACTTATAGAATTACTGGGCTGTATATGCATATTCAATACCAGATCATACCAATTTTTCTACAGTGTGGTTGTTATTAATCATAAATTCTATTAGTGTTACTGATTCTAACTAGGTTATCGCATACATTTGTGGGAGCCTGAAGGAGGCACAATTCTGTTTGTATGTACCTGCTCAATGCCTTCCAAAGGAATTCTGTTCCTTACTTGGCTGTATGAATGAAGTACTCAAGGTTTTAAAGGTCTAGATGAAGAAGCTGCAACTTGAGATCGTTAACATCTCAACTTCTATATATTCTGGTTTTCAACTTTTTTGTTCAATGGTAAAGATTTGTATCTACAGAAAAATAATAAATAGCAAAAGTTGCTTGTGTTTTTGTGGCAGTGGATTGAGTTTCTCAACTCTGAATCCCTGAAGACACTATAGATCCTCCTGGAGTCTATCTGCATGAGTGCTCTAAATTGAATAATATGCTGTTTGATAATATAGAGGAATTTGTACTTTTACTGAAAGAAGGATGGTAGAAACTGCCACAGAAGTTTTCCTTTTTCTCTTTTCTTCCAATTTCAGACTGAAACCCTCATAAATATCATTGATCTTGATCAACAAATATATGAAAAAATGTTCAACATCTGCAGCAATTAGAGAAATGCAAATTAAAATACACTGAGATTTCATCTCACTCCAGTCAGAATGGCAATTATCAAGAATACAAGTAGTAATATGTGTTGGCAAGGATGTGGTGAAAAAGGTACTCATACATTGCTGGTGGGACTGCAAATTGGTGCAACCACTATGGAAAGCAGTATGGAGATTCCTCAGAAAATTGTGAATGGAACCATCATTTGACCCAGTTACCCCACTCCTTGGTTTATATCCAAAGGACTTTAAAACATCATACTACAGTGATATAGTCACATCAATGTTTATGGCAGCTCAATTCTCAATAGCTAAGCTATGAAATCAACCTAGGTTCTCTACAACAGATGAATAGATAAAGAAAATGTGGTATATATGTACAATGGAATTTATTCAGCCATAAAAAATAATGACTTTATGACTGCCAGAAATTGGATGAATCTGGAGACTATTATGCTAAACAAAATAAGCCAATCCACCAAAACCAAAGGCAATATGTTCTGTGATATGTGGTTGCTAATAGACAATAATGGCTGGGGGAAGACTAGAAGTTTAGTAGATTAGACAAAGAGGGATGAAGAGAAGGGAGGTGGAAAAGGAATAGGAAGGACAGTAGAATGATTCTGAAAGTACATATATGAATACACCACAGTGAATTTCAACATCATGTATAACCACAAGACTGGGATCCTAATTAGAATAAGATATACTCCATGTTTGTATGAATAAATCAAGTTGTACTCTACTGTCATGTCTAACTAAAAAGAACAAAATAAAATATATTATTGTATATTTATATTAAAATATGTTATACAAAATATACAAAATATATTATTGTATATTATATATAAAATATATATCATTGATCTTGACCCTTCATAATATTGTCTATGCTACTTTCTGAATGTGTCCTTCAAAATACACTTGTTAATAACTTAATTTCAAATGCAAGAGTAATGGGAGGTCACCTTTAAGAGGTGATTAGGTCATGAGGTCTTTGTCCTCGTGAATGGATTAATGTAGTTATTGAGGTCATGGGTTAATTATAAAAGCTACTTCAGTCCCTTTTGGCCCTCTCTTATTCTGATGCTTTAATGCTCTCTTTCCCTTTCAGCTTTCCACCATGTGAGGATGCAGTAAGAAGGCCCTTGCTAGATGCTAGTCTCTTGATCTTGGAATTCCCAGCCTCCAAAACTATTAGAAATAAATCCTTATCTTCATAAATTACCCAATTAATGGTCTTCTGTTAGAGCAACACAAAGCAGACTAATACACCAATCTCATAAAGAGAAGGACAACACAGGAGTCCTCCCCTTTGTCTTGATAAGGGCTTTGCTGGTTTGTGGAGATATCACAGGTCTGGGAACAGAACAGAACAAGGGCTTTCTCACTTGAGACTCTCTGGAAAGCACAAGCCAGGAGAGAGAGCAGTCTACTGAACATGATGCTGAAAATCAGGGCTGAAACACATTCCTACTGAATTTTCATTAAGACAATGGGGTTAGGAAGATAAAACCAAAGGAAATAAATAATTATCTCAGGCAAGAAGGGAGAAGGATATAAATGCAGAGGAACGCACAAAAGCTTTCAACTGTTTTGATAATATTCACTTCTTAAGAATAACCTCCTTATGATTCTCCTGTAATGAATTATGTATATAATATTTTTAAAAGCATGCTATCTTGGATTTGGGCCTTTGAACAAATAAATAGGAGGAATTATATTGCCATTGACATGCCTGCATTTTCCAGCCTGGTTTTAGGGGATTTGCTTGGATGAGCTGTATGGAGCTTAGGAGGTCAGGAGAGCTCCCAAATCAAGGAGACAAGGGCAGGCAGGGGCTTCAGCTGTTAACATTTTGTAAGTGAGTCTAGTAATATACAATGAATGACAGGCTGGGCAGAAAAACTATGTTTATACCAAGCAGGGAAAAGGCTACAATTTATGAAGCTCTAAATGAGTCATCAAGGTTTCTCTTTATGGGAGAAGATAATATTAACAGCTGTTCTATTGGATTTCATTTGCTCAGTTCAATAGGACTATTCTAATGGTTTATTTGTTTAATGTTTTACATCATGTAAATATTTTGTTCTGATTGTAACATGCATTTGGGTTCTACAGTCCAGGTTTATATTTTTGCATTGAGGTGTTTTATGCTTTTGCGATCCTAGGAAATTGTTTAAGCAGAGCAAAGCTGGGTTGAAGAACAGAGGGTTGATGGGAGGATTGTCAGTGAGGATCAGACTCCTACTGACTTTATCTTCCTGTTTCAACTGCACATCACCCCTACTTCTGTGACTTCCTTGTCATATGATGCCCTTTTCCTTAATAGCCTCTCATTTCTCTCATGGCTCCTTCTCAGTTTCTTTAACTGGCTTCTCTTGAGTCAGGGCAGACTGGGTTATCCTATGGACACATGAGGTCCCTTCAGTTGCCACAGCAGGAAAAGGAACCAGGAGAATCATTTGTGGGCTTTTCTTCTCCTCAGCCTGGAAGTGACACATGCCACTTATGTGTCAGTGGATGATCTTCATGATAAGAGTCTGTGATTGTGTAATGGGGCTGGAAGTGAAGTAGTCAAGCCTAGGCAAGGGACAGCCACACTAATACTAGAAAAGTTAAAAAGTTAGAGGAACTTTTCACTGAAGTTTTCCAGCCTTGAGTGAAACCATCCTTATTTAGGTGTCTGTGGGGCACTCCTGAGAGAAGCTTCCTTGTGGACACAGATGCCACTTATGCTATCTGCAGTCACTCTTCCCACTTCATAGAAGAGGCCTGTTGGGAAGACTGACCCACTTTGCTGGGGGAATCAGCATCAGCTCCCTTAATTGCACCATCTACACTGGCATACCACAGAAATACATTGGCAATGATGGATGATTGAGCTTTTAATTAAAACCACTATGGCCAAAGAGGATCATGGTGTTGTTTCCATTGGATAGATTTCTAAAGTGAAATTACTGATTCACAAGCTATGCCCATTTTGAACTATAGTCATAACTGTATATAAACCCACCAAACTTGTGTGGAAGGCCTTGCTTCCCCATATCCTCTCCTAAATTTTGTCACTCTTTTAAATCTTCACAAATATTTTAGTTGGGAAATAAAGAAAAAGGATCATAATGAATAAACACAAAACATTGTGACTTGGAGAAAGAGGATTCAAGGTAAAGAAAGCTATTTTAGAAACTGGATATTTGGGGGCTGGGGTTGTGGCTCAGCAGCAGAGCGCTCGCCTAGCATGTGCAAGATGCTGGGTTTGATCCTCAGTACCACATAAAAGTAAATAAAATAAAGCTATTGTGTCCAACTACAGCTAAAAAAAGATATTTGAATTGAGATTTAGGAAGATGCATATACATAAATGGGAACAACATTATAATAAAGAGATATTTAGAGAAGAAGAAACAATGGTTACTAAAATAACAATTTCAATAAATGAGCTGAATATTACAAAAGTTAAAAGATTAAGCTCAGGCAAATCTCCCCAAATGCAATGCAAAAAGGACAATGTTATGAAAAAGAAAGAAGTATGAGATTTGAAAGATAGACTCTCAGAGGTTTTGCATCCCCCCCACTTATAAGTGTTGCTAACTCAGATGGGATAATAGTGATAATGGTAGGAGAAATCTTGAAGTGAATTTCACTGAACTGAAGAAAAATATAAGTCTTCTGGTTAGAAGTGACATTGAATTCTGAGCAGACTAAAACACACAAATAAAAAGCCCTATCACTAAATATAATCTATAAAAATTGAGAACACTAATAGGTCAGAGGACATACTGAAAGCTTCCAGAAAGGAAGGAGAAAACAGGAACAACAATGTATCAAACCAAACAGTTTCCCTGAAAATGCACATAAAATGTGATTGTAATTACAGAAACAAATGTTGAAAACCTTGACAGTGTAAAACTAATTCTATATAAGGTGAGGTAGTGGGACATACTACTATAAGTTTTTAAATTCTTCCTCTCTCAATCTAAAATGGGTACATTTAAACATCAAATTCTGCATTATATCCAGTGAAGATTGCAGTGATTTTCAGTAAGAAGAAAAACTTGTGTGGTGGTGGAGGGGGGTCGCTTTTTTTAAGCATTCTGTAACATTTGCTTTTTTGGAGTAGTGGGGATTAAGCCCAGGGGTGCTTAACCACTGGGCCACATCCCCAGCCCTTTTTGTATTTTATTTAGAGACAGGGTCTTGCTGAATTGCTTAGGGCCTTCCTAAATTGCTGAGGATGGCTTTGAACCCACAATCCTCCTGCCTCAGCCTCCTGAGCCTCTGGGATTACAGGCATATGCCACTGAGCCCAGCTGAGATTTGCTTTTTTTAAAATTTGTTTTAATTAGTTACACATGACAGTACAATAACCTTGACATATCACATTTGAATCACATGGGATACAATATCTCATTTTTCTGAGTATATAGGTTGCAGAATCACATTGGTCATAGTAGAATGAAGCAGACATTATTATTACTATGTGTATATATGTGAATGCATGTCCAATGTGATTCTGCATGAGATCTGCTTTTTAAAAGCCATTTGCAGATATTAGTGTTTAAGAAAGAATCACTAGAAGGTAGTCTCCTTATACAGGGGCCAAGCCCTTCTGTTCACATGTCATGTTTTGTGACCATTTTCCCTGGCTGGCGTCTCCCCTAGACCTGAATGGTCAAGTCAGCTTTCACTCTGCTCTGGTGCAAAAGTCAAGAAGAAGTGGGAGGTCTAACTCACTTGGGATATGAAAGTTTATCAGTGCAACTTAACCAGTCTTTTGGTGCTGTCTGTCTCAATTTGTCATCTGTCAAATGTGGAGATTGAATTAAATTAGTGAATTTCAAATTATTTTTGCAGAGCTTTGAGACTGATGGTGAAGAACTTGGGGGATAGCTCCTGAGAATGTGGGAGAGGGGCTTTGAAGTCCCCAATGCCACCAATGCAAGTGTGTTTTGATCTGTTTTGAGTGTTGATTTCCATATAAGATCTTATTGGAGTGAAGGGCATCATGGTTCAAGGGGTACAAATTTCATGGGGTGAGATGCTCTCCTAGGTTCTTCTGAGCTCTGAAATCCTAGGATTCTGGAAAGGAACCATGCCCCAAAAGAATTATATTGAATATTAATAAACAATCTTCTTTCATTCTCTTTGAAAATAAAATAAAGACATGAGATTTAGGAAGAAAACATAGGGTTAAATACAGCATCAGATTTTCATTTAGCCATTTTGCAAGCATCACTTTTCATATCTGTAAAGTTTTTGTTGATCAGGCTTCCTGTTATGCATACATCTCCATCCACTGGCAAATTTATGGCTTTTTTTCTATATCCAAGGAAAAGATATGTAATAGTTTAATTAAATCTCCCCCTACTTACTCTATCATGGTGCCTCTTAACCATACATTTTCCCTTTTTTCTGCTGTCTGTGAGATGATTGAAATGACAGAAGGGAGAGATACTGCTTGGGTTGTGCAAATGCCTGCATATAAATTAATCTTAAATTAATCTGAAAAACATTAAATTAAACTAATATTTAATGAAGTTTAGCTTTGAGGAAGTAGATTGCAATTTGCTTCTGTATTTCAATGTAGGTGGCTGCAGTAGCGTAGAGCCTAGGTAATTAGACACTACACTGGCAGCTTAACTGTATTAGTATGTCATAGGTTAGGATTTCTATTTGTATTTCTCATTTTCTAAGCTAGAAAAGAAACCTCTTTTTAGGGGGTGACATTATTAATCTTTTCCCTGCTTTTATGCAAATCACTTCTTCACATAAATTTCATTCTTTCAAACATTCATTGATCAAATATTTGCTTATGTGCCCAAACTGGGTTGGGAGTTGGGAATGTTATGGCGAACAAGAAGAGCAGACACCCGCTGTAATGCCCTCTCGAAGATCACAGTGTCATGGAGAGTCAGTCTGGTAAACACTATGATGACCAGAGAGTACTGGATACCAGAAGGCCTAGGAGTTCATTTTCATGATCATCAGAGTCCATCTGCCTAATTTGGAGGTGTACACAAATATACGAACTATATCAGCCTTCCATTTGGACTTAAGTTGGTCAAGATCACTTGGAGATAGGCATTATCTGGTTCTCATTTTAGAGAGAAGGTAGCTGTTACACTACCAAAGCAGTTAAAATTTGGCTAGAAAGTTGAGACCTCTCTCTCTCTCTCTCTCTCTCTCTCTCTCACACACACACACACACACACACACACACACGCCAACAGGGTATGAAAATATGTGTTACTCGCACTTGAGGTCTCTGAGGAGAGAAGGGCAGACCACTTAAGCAGATTTGATATGGCTTGCGGGGAGCCAGCAAAGGAGGCCTGGGTTTTCCCTGTGATGAGGGATGGGGCTACAGGAAGGTTTCTGAAGCACTGGTAGGCTTTCTGTGATTTGAATATCCTGTAGGCCCCAAAGAATGTGCTTTGTTATCAGGTTGCCCACATGTGGAACATCTGAGGGGAAAAAGAAGGAGGTTTAAAAGCTGTCATTAACAGGATTTCAAGATGGTGGCTAAGCCACTTCTCCAGATGAAGAGGAGCTTTTCTTTCCTTTGAAATCTAAAGCCCATCTCCTGCATGAGACAACATATGACAATAAACCACATCCTTTACCCCACAATAGGGGCAGTGACAATGGGTTTCTCTTACTGTGAAGTTGCAGCTCAGAGGAACAAGTCCCTCTAGGACTTTAAAAATATGGTTCTGGGGGCCAAGGATAGAGAAGGATGAGGAGGCCTGCACTGTGGTGTTAACTTCAGATGACCTTTTCATTTACTTACTTGCTTGGTTATGTAACCTCCAAAAACAGGACTTTTTCAATTTTATTTATTCTAATAATTATGACAGAAGAGTGCAATTCAATTCATAGTACACATATAGAGCACAATTTTTCATGTCTCTGGTTGAGCACAAAGTAGAGTCACACCATTCGTGTCATGTTTTCATACATGTACTTAGGAAAGACAGTGGAATGAGATGGTCATCATTACCCTATCTCCATGACTCCTCCTTTTTCTTCCCTCCCCTTTGCCCTATCTAGAGTTTATCTATGCCTCCCATGCGTCCCCTTCCATCCCCATTATGAATCAGCCTCCTTATATCAGAGAAGACATTTGGCATTTGTTTTTTGGGGATTGGCTTACTTCACTTAGCATTATATTCTTCAACTCTGTCTATTTACCTTCAAATACCATGATTTTGTTCTCTTCTAATGCTGAGTAATATTTCATTATGTATATGTACCACATTTCTCTATCCATTCATCTACTAAAGGACAGATAGGTTGGATCCACAATTTAGCTATTGTAAATTGTGCAAAAGCAAGACTTTTGATAGGTGGCAGATATCTTAAAAGTGACTGACTGAAAATGTGTGGAGTATTTTGTGTTGTTGATTGAGGGTAAATTCTTGCTTATTAATTACATAATGGATAGTGATGTTTATAATGCACTGTGAAGATTAGGGGATCTAACTAGAACTATTTAGTCTTATTTAAGTTATTGTAAGTCAACTCATCTTTTTCTTGTTGTCTCCCTTCCCATTCCTCCCTCTCTTCCTTTTTGTTTTCTCTTTCTTTGTTTCTCTTCCTTTTTTCCCCTTCCTTTCTAGAGGTTAAGGGGTCAGGAGATGAAGGAATGGGAATGTTAGCTCGATTTGACTTTTTCCTTTATATTTTTCTACCTCCTACACTGTGACAATAACCATACAGATTTGGATTGTTTTACTTCAAATATCCCTAGAAATCCTTCTGCTGGTCAACTTTCCGAGGTCTTTTATCAATGCTCTGGACATGGACCTACTTTGGAAATAAACCTGCTCTAGTTCAGGTCCAACTGGCATGCAAGATGCTGTCTGTTCAGGAGAAAATGAGGAGCAAATCAGGGAAGAATAAGGAATAGAAATATTTGGGGAAAACATTGGCCATCTTTGAAAAGGTGGGCATAATCTCTTCCAAATTGTTCAATTAACCCTGAAAAATCAGAGGGGTATTTGCATTGTGAAAAAATGGAAATGAAATCACAAATTAGAAAGCAGCTGATCACATTGCCAAGGTTTCTATTATTCCTAATTTTTGGTTAGTGACATGGCATTTAAAAGGGCTTGTATGGAGGCCTCATTGCTCTCCTTGATTAAAAAGTTTGTTTTTTCAGGCAGAGCTGTTACAAGGCAGGAAAAAGTCAACTAAAGAGCCTAGAGAGGACAAGTGGACATGCCAGTCTTCTGCTAAATATGAAGAGTCAGCTTGGGTAGATTCTCCACACATTGTACTAGCAAAAGCTTTAGGTCTCACCATGGGTGAGACCAGGTCTCTGTTCCTGCATTTTTAGATTGGTTTTGAAGTCAGTTCCTTCATTAAATCTGATTTCCTCCTGGCAGTGACATGCTGTGTCATTTCTCTCTTGCCACCTGTCAGCACAATTTGGGGCCATTCCTGGAGGAATCAACACACTATCCATCTTTAGAGGCAAATGGCCTACTACCTTCGTGCATTTAAATAAGTCAGAAATAAAATGCGTGCCTCTTGGTGGGATTAGCTGGTTTTAGAATTCTGAGATCCCAGGGAATCTGGGCCCTGAAAAGGGAGAAGACAAGTCTCTCTATTTCGCTTTAAAGATACTTGTGGTGCTTTTCTGCATACCTACTCTATGTCAGGCACTATGCTAGATGTTATCCAGGATGCAGGGAAGGACAAGGCAAAAACCCTGCCCTCAAGGGCTTGACAATCCTGTTGAGATGACAGGTGGGTGTGTGGGAGAGGTGTAAGGATATGGGCTGAAACAGAAAGGTACAAGAGCATAACACAGATGCTAAACAAGGGGAAGCTTAGAGAGTGTTCCAGTCTGGCTTATATAAAGGGGGCAAAAGCAGTGGATCCGCAGGGAGTATTAGTAACAGAAATAGAAGTGGATGCAGGAGCATTATCTGGCGAAGATTCAACTTATCAGACACTCCTAAGGCCAGAAGAGGGCAATTGGAGAAGTTTTAAGGCTAAGGTCAAAGACATGTTACCTAAAGCCATCCAACAAGATATGTTTTAGGAGTTCTATAAAGGCTTTGATTAGGATTTATAATAATTACAACTGAGATGTTCAAGTATCATTAACCATGATGCACACTGAAATTGTACAATAATGAGGCAGATTGTATAGTATAAGAAGAAAGTACCAACTGTACATACCTAAACCATGTAGGCATGGGAGAAAGGGTAAGAAGCAAACTGAAGTGAGACAGCCTTTATATACACTGTATACCCAGAGAGACCTCCAGGAGGTTCCGGATTCACTGGGTGCCTACTAATAGGATAAATCTTCCCTAAAGCCAACATCTGAAACAAATGCTTCTCTGAAATACTGTCAAGATGGGGCAGTTGTAAGGATCCAATAACTCTGTCCTTCCACCCTGATAAACCCATCCCTCTAGTGAGCGGGGAGAAGCCAAAGGCTTGCTAATGGAAATAGCAGATTGCAATAGATTATTTCTGTGATTATAATTAATGGCCTAATTATTATATGGCTACTTTGAGCTTCTTATAGTAAAGCACATACAGAGTACTCAGTGACAAAGTAGCACCTGCTATGGGTTGGAATGTACCATGTAAAGAGATATATTCAAGTCCTAACCTTGGATACCTGTGAATGTGACCTTAGTTGAAAATAGGGTTTTAGCAAATGTAATTAAGATGAGTCATACTGGATTAGGGTGGGCCCTACATCCAATGACGGGTGCCCTTTTAGGGAAAGATTTGGAGACACACAGAGACACACAGGAGCGTGGGCTCTGTGGCCTCAGTGGTAGAGACTGGAGGGAGGGATATAGAAGGATTCCAAGGATTACCATTCTGGAGGTCCAAAAGTGGGAAGAGGAGAGAATAGGATTTCCCTAGAACTTTCAGAAGGAACATGGCTCAGCTGACAACTTGATTTTGTACTTTTGGCTCCTAAGACTGTGAGAGAGTTACGTTGTTTTAAATCACTTAGTTGATTACAGCAGCCACAGGAAAGCAATCCAGGACTTTCATACAGTGTAACAGAGAAGTCAATGTCCTGTGTCCTTGATGACACATCTGCACTTCTACCCCTACCTGTGATGCAGAATTCTATCCCTTAGCAATTTCCATAAGAAATCCCACCACACTCAGCATTTGCAACATCAGGGCATGTTTTAATGAACATTTGGGAGGTCATCAGAAGGGGATCACAATATATTCCACATCACATTCTGTTATTTACTTTGATCCATCCTCTTATTTCCTCTTTTCACTCTCTTACCCCCTTCTTCTCAGAAAACAAACCAAAACAAAACAGCCCCCTTATTCATGACTCCCTGAAACCACAGAGAGCATAGAATCCTACTTATACTGTTTTCCCATATATATACCTATGGTAAGATTTTGTTTCTAAGTTAGGCACAGTAAGAGATTAACTACAATAAGTAATAATAAAGTGAGACAATTATAATAATGTACAGCAATCAAATTGCCAGCAATACTACTCTTGCCCTAAGAGCTATTATTAAGTAAAATAAAGATTAATTGAACACAAGAACCATGATACTGTGACAGTCTCTCTAACAGCTGAAAGGTCTATCTAATGACTAATGAGTGGGTAGCAAATACAGTGTGGATACACTGACAAATGAACAAATTGAATCTTGAGCAAAGCAGAGCAGGACAACAAGAGATTTCATTATTCTACTCAAAATGGTGCATGATGTGAAATTTATGAATTGTTGATTTCTGCAATTTTCCATTTAACATTCTCAGACCAAAATTTACCACAGGTAACTGAATGTGTGGTAAGTGAAATGTGGATAAGGAGGTACTATTGCAAAGTTGTCTTCTTGTGTTGCATACAGCAGTAACGGGATGCCTCTAGCACCTGCATATGTTTTTCCCTGTGAAGATATTTCTTTCTAATAATTACAGGCTCTTCTTTTGAGGACTTTTCGTGAATAAAATTTGTCTATGCTGTCACAACTCTGCTCCTTTCTTATTTAGAAGATAATAAAATGGGCCTGGGGAGATGCGGTGATGACTGGCTGTAGTTTGATCACATGTCTGGGTTCTTCTGTCCTTGATGATGGCCCCAGTGGAGGAATCCATTCCTCCTCCTTTTTCTTTGATCCTGAAGAACCTCTGTGCCAGTCTTAAGCCTTGTCTACTACCAGCCCTTTCTTTACATCAGCCAGCATACATCTCTTCAAATCTCTGAGGGTCTCATTATAGTATTAACTATACATAGTCAAGTCTGAGGAGTTCACGTACTTCAATAGTATTCTTCACTCAGAAGCTAGGTGATGCATGTAAGGGACATGGATTTACAGTTGAAAAGGATCTTAGCAGAATAAGGAAAATGGGTCTACAACTAATCACTATTGGCGGTCGGGAAGTCTTCTAAGTTGTTTTTTATTTTTCATATATATGAAGTGCTTTAATCATTTAGAGTATTGTTTTGCCATGTTCACCCAGTCATCACTTAATGATCATGTTAATTCATTTTTTGAATGTGAGCCAGGCTGTGGAGCATTGAAGATATGATCTCTATACATGTGCATGCATGTGATTTAGGAAAGAAGTCACAGTTAAATGCTAGAGCTTAAGTCCTGTTGTCTTCTTTGTCGGTATACATACTCAAGGATCAAAGCACTATGGGAGAAATTTATTGATACCAAGAAACGTCTGAAGCCAAGGTTCAGAAGTAGGTGGTAGAGAGAAGCAGCTCTCTTGTTATCTCAGAACATGAGCATGGAGAAGAGAGACTGCATGACAGGAAAAAGGGTCTGTCATAATGACAAAGTCTTGGCATATACTAGGGTGGACCCTGAACCACAGTCACTCCATTGTCACACCTCCAGACAATGTTCAAGAATGGTGCTCACAATACAGAGGGGTCCTGAATGCATGTAATAGGGGTGGGATGTCTGTAGAGAATTCAAAAACAATTATAAAGCTAACTAAAACCTGGTTTGCTTTCTGTTATCATCATATATCAGAAATTCTAAACCAGGTCAATAACAAAATACTCTGGTAAAATCCTTTTCTGATCCAGGTTCTAAACAATTGTCAGAATCGATTGTTATTACTGATTACACATGGTCTTCTACACAGATATTAAAGAGTTCCTGGTCATACAGCTTTCCCTGCCCTGTGGGCTCTGTAGCACATTCCTGTGAGGAGGAAGCTCCTTCCATTTATAATTATCCCAGCTTGCGGTGGGTGTGGTTTGTGTGGGTATCTCTAGGGTATTTTATGTATGTTATGAGTTTAAAGAATGCATTTGAAGTAAACAATGACAGCATAGTGACTGTTAAGTTGAAGAAAGATAACTTGAATCCCTTTAATTCTATCATTCTATGTGACTACTTAGAATTTTTGTTTCTATTTATAACTTAAAACAAACAGAGTGCAAATGTTGAATGTAAAATTTTTGCTGGTCAGGACAAATTTTAGTTCTGCATGAAACATTTTTCAGAATTAGAATGTCTTTTAAACTAAAATTTACTCTGTTTTTAAATTTTCAATGGCTTTAAAAAACAACAAAAAGTCACGCATGACACTGTTTAATAATTCCCAAATTACACCTTTATTTAAATTTTGTAAATTTATTAAAAATTATAAATTAGCTATAAATAATGATTTACATAAAATATTATAGAAAACTGTAACTGGTGAAAATGTTATATTAAAAATAATTGAGGGGTTTAAGCTGTGGCTCAGTGGTAGAACACTCATCCAGCAAATGTGAGGCATTGGGTTTGATATACACACACACACACACACACACACACACACACACACACACACATATATATATATATATATATATATATAGTTTAAATAATTGAGCCAGGCTCAGTGGTGCATGCCTATAATCCCAGTGACTCAGGAGGCTGAGGCAGGAGGATAGCAAGTTTTAGGCCAGCCTCAGCAAATTAGCAAGACCCTGTCTCAATAAAAAGTAAACAGCAACAACATTAGGAAGAAGGAGAAGGAGAAGAAGAAGAAGGAGAAGAGTCAGATGAGGGAGAAGAGGGAAGAATGAGAAAAGGAAAGAATAAGAAGAAAGAAAAAGAAAAATAGATGGGCTGGGATGTAGCTCAGTAGAAACTGCTTGCCTTGCATGTGTGAGGCCCTGGGTTTAATATCTAGTGCTATAAAAATAATTAAATTCATAGTTCTTTTTTTTCCTTTTTTATACTGTAATATTCATTTTTAATTCTTGGTATTTTTACTAGCACAGTTTTATATATATATATATGCAGCACATTAAAATGTCTTCACTATCTGCAATTTTTTTCTGCCATTATCTTTGTTTCATATCGTGATTAATATGAAAGTATTTTTGTTGTGTGGAGGCATGGCTTGTTACACAATGAATGGCCCTTGATGTCCAATCACATCATTCACCACTGCTCCCATCAAATGGTGAACTGACCTTTAGTTCACCTGCCCCTCAAAAGCCTCCAGCAGATCTAGCAGTTGCTCCAGGCAGAGTCCAATGCCACCTTGAGTGGCTTTCTCTCCTTCTCTAACTTCTCTTGGTCCTTTCAGTCACTTGCCCCAAGCTCTGTTTGCAGAGAACTGTAGGCTAATTCCTCTCAGCTGCAGTTTTGAGAGGTTGACCACTAAAAAGGCCTCCACTCATGAGGGAGTAAGTTAAGGATGAGCATGTGCTATGGGGACCCAAGGGTTCCTTTCACACTGCACTGAACTAGCTCCTCCACTGGCACTCACTGCCTTGGACAAACCCAGTGAGAAGATGAACTTGCCCTTCTTGCTCCTTTTGCAAAAGCAAAAGGAATGTCTGACACATATGGAGACTCCTGCTAGGGATGTCTATGGGTCAAGTGTAAAAGTTGTACTTTATCATTATTCCATTTAGAGCCCACTTTCCCTAGTGACAACAAAGCGATGTTTACTGAGTAGTGAAAGTAATGCTTTTGCATTTGCAGCAGTGTGTGTGGGTGTCCAAGAAGCTTGACTGTCCCTGGCCAGAGGGTGAGTGTGCTCATTCCTGCACCATCTCACTCTCTGCCTTTCTTCAAAATGCTCTTACATGGCACCAGGCAGCACACAAGTTTCTGAAGCTGAGCCTAAAAGTTGTCCAAGCTGCTCTCTTGTGTTCCTGACAGAGCACAGAACTTATTGAGGCCATAATGAAAGGCAGGCTGCGATCGCTGTCATGTCAAGAACGCTGCAGTTGGGAAAGGCGACATGATTTCATGGCTAATGATTCACTCCCTAATATCGGTGTGGGCTGCAGTGAGGATAACCAAGTTGAGCTGTCTTAGATCAAATGATTCAATTAGGCCAGCTGTCCCTATTTGTCATGGCTCAACTCGCTTTCAAATTACCTTTCCAAAGTGCATACGTGCCTTAGCATAGAAGTTAACAGCTCAACTGTTTTACAAAAAAGGGATACTTAGGCATGATTAGAAAAAAGTCACCTTTTTTTCTTTTTTCATTCACACAGGCTTCTCCCTGTCCCCCCAGACTTTTCTCGTGGGAGACACAGTAGGTATCTGCTCAGATGCCTCTGCAGCTCATCAACTATTGTCACTGTGGCTTTGCCTTTTGGGGCATCTGTTGGCTAGAGATTGTTAATTCTAAAAAGGAATCATAGGTCTAGTGATTCCCTAAGTTGCTCAGGGAAGTAGTGCAAAGGTTAAGATTGTTTTTGACTAACTTCCAATTCCTCCATTGGCAGATGGGCAAGTTTGGGGTCAAAGAGGAAAAACTTAGAATGAGAAGTGTTAAACCAAGGCCAAGTGATCTCTCAAACAAAAGTTTATTAAGCCATTCCAGATGCTAGGCCAAAACAGGACCAGGTCCCAAAGCTGCCTGCAGCAGGACTAGGGAGCAGTGGGAAATTGTCTGCTGGACCAGGGATAAGGGTAAATAATGACAATTGGGAGAAGGAAGGCCTGAATTGTTTACAGTGAACCTACCCTGACTGTAGGGAAGAGGCGCAGAATTATGGGAACTGGGGAAATCTTCAGGGTAGGAGGGGTGTCCATAAGAAGTACTTATGGCTTCTGGATTGGTTGGGGTTGTAAGCTAGATGCAGGGGTGCCCACTGTGTTGCGAACAGATTTGAATTCAGGTTTTAAGTCTACATTCAGAAACATAAAATCATCTTTTGTTTTTTAGCTTGTGATTTCTCTTCTGTTCTATCCCTTCAGCCCTTGCAATTAAATTTAGGACATCTCAAAAATGTTCACTTATTAGAAGTAAGTTGGTAGCACTGTGGTGTCTATTCTAAGAGACGGTGATGTAACTGATCATTGTTTAAAAGGTAAGAAGAAAAGTCCAGAATGTTCTTATTTCTATGTGAGATATGGGAACAGTCCCATTGCCCTGAATAAAGAACTGAGTCAGGAAACATGTATTTCCTGCTTTCCATGCAAGGGGCGCTGCACTGAGCATGTGGAGAAGTAGAGTAAAAATCAGGGGCTTGATTTCTACCCTAAAGGGACTTGCAACCAATGACTCTGAAACTGTGTAGCTTAATCAGAATCAGAAAAAGAGAAACAAGTTGAAGTCAGTCTAGAATGGAATAACCAAAATGGGCAGAGGAACAGAGGGTTTGATCTAAGGGGGAAGAAAAAGACTATTCCTTTGAACACAATGGTCAGGCCTGGGGTACAACTGTTCAGAAACCTAAAGGTACCAGTATGAAAAGAGAGATGGGTGAGGAACTACCCCATGAGTGGGTGCCATGGTCACTCTTTCATTTCTGCATCTTGAGCCCTCAGTTTCCTCATCTGTGAAGTGAGGAAGTGGGACTCGAGCTGACCAGTCTGACTCCTCCTGCAGCAGGGGAGCCTCCCAACTGACCCCATTTAGTGTCCCCTCTGTCCCACTTCTCTTAGTTCATATGAAATGTAAGCACAGAGGCTCTGAGGTGGACAGGCCTTCTAGGCCTCCGCTGCTCACCCTCCATCCTGTCGTGGCCTGTGGTTTCCTTTTGACAGCAACTTTTCCACCAATTTCTCTGTTCCCCTAACTAGGGGAATACCTGCCTGGAGACATAATTAGCCTAATTCCCCCAGTGACTGCAGGCAGGTGATGCTGTGCTAAATTCTAAAATAATACTCAGCCCCTGGGCTCCAGCCTCACGCAAACAGGGCACTGTCGGGTGACCTCCTTACCTCCCTCCTCCCCATCCTCCTTTCTTGTTCTCACTGTGGGCTAGAGGTTCTGTCTTCTGGGTCCCGCTTGGTACTTCCTGCCCTAACTACAGCAGTGAGGGGGTTTTGCAGAGCTAAGAGGCCTACCTGACATGGAAGATGCTAGAATGCACCCACTCACCCCCTTGTTCTTTCTTTGTGACCTAGTGACGAGGACAGGTGAATGCCAACTGAGAGAAAATGATTACTCTTATTATTTTTTTTTTACATTACAATTCTTAATACATGTTTATACCACAATTTATCAATCTCTGTATATAAGGTCCACTATTATCATGTGTGTAAGAAATAAAAAAATAAAGAAAAGAAAATGATTACTTAGGGGCCTGAAGATTTTTATCAGATGTCATTTTTATAAGATGGCTCAGATATTTCCCATTGCTCCCTGTCCCTGCTGCTCAGCTATCAGAGGGCCTGACTCCGAGGACTGGACACATCATTACATTTGGTCCATAGTTGCTACTACTTTGTAGAGGAAAGCCGGCAGGAAGGTTCCTTACCCTGACTACAGGGAGGGAGTCTGTGAAAGACACCAAAAAAGGGATGCCTATTCGCCAAATTAATGATAATCTTGTTATAAATATTGATATTATAGCCTTTATGTTCTGGCCCTAAAATTTAAGTGTCTCAAGAAGAGAATAAAGACATGGAGACCACAAAACTGATCAGCACTAAGTCAAGGACTGTCGCCCTGCCCTGCTGTCACAGCTGTCTCCATCCTACTGGGGTCGTCTCGTGTACTTGAAGGGTACCCTCCAAGTTCTTGCCACCTATGGGAAATCCAGAGGGTCACTGCTACTTTTTTGTACAGAGCATGTAGGTACTGATGCAAGTCAAATCACACTGGCTAGCTTCTCATTTTGGGGGGTTCACTATGGGCTTTGACCCCTCTGTGAAACCTTTCTTGACTCCCTGTCCCCATGGGTTTGGGTGAAGCATGACTTTCACCTGTTCTCACAAGACTGTCCTGTCACAACACCAACACAGAACCCCTTGATCTTTTGCCTACTCAACCACTTCTCCTAGATTTTGAGTTTAGGGACTGTGCTTTGGTCACTCTTGTACCTCCAGAGTATTGGACTGGAGTCCGACAGCCAGTCCACTCTCAATTAGCATTTATTGAATGAATAAACAAGTGAATGAGTTCATTGTGTTCAGTTGTGAACTTGAAAGCGGCACCAAGCCTGGGAGAGGATGCGGCTCATTAAGTGACGCTGCTTTCTGGTGCCTGAAGAACTCAAAACAGCTTTGATTCAAAATGTTGGCAAAATAGACTGCCTCCACTATTTTGACTTTTTCAGAAATGAATTGATGAGGTAATACATTTTGAAGCAATGCCACAGAAATATACCATGCTGTGCTTTTGAAACTGAAGTATGACAGGGCTCAATGTTGTGCTTCTGGCTTATGTCCTTATCAGAGTTAAAAAGGCATTTACTTACTGGTCTCATCCTAAAAACTGCAGACTTAGGAAATGGCCTTTGTCTTTGGAGGCTAGTTTCTCTTCTTTCATGGGGCATGGAGCAGGGGAGAATTGGCACATGAAATACTTAATCTGCTATAAGGAAACAGGCAGCCAGGCTATCCTTGGGTCTTGTTCAAAGCTCAAGTACAGAGCCTCTGTGCTCCCAAAGTATCTAAGCTACAACCTTTACACTTATGGAGAAGCCTAACTAAAAAAGGCGTGAATTTTCTGGGTGCTTAAGCATTTTATTTGTGTAGCTTTACAAAGCTAGCGTTAGTCACCCAGTGAACATGTGGCATGATGTATTCCAGGCCAGGGCTGGCTTTATGCTTTTGTAGTTTTATATTGTCATTGTGTCTGTTTCTTACTCTTGCATATTTAATTGCACATATAAATATAACCACTTTAAAAATCTCCCCCTGGTAGCTAAGACAGGGAGGGCAATGGGTATGGTTTGTGCTCTCGTTTTACTGTCCTGCATATGTGAATCTTCACCACTGAAGAACAGGACACTTGAGTGTCCTCTTTGATTTCCTTGCATGGCATTTTAGACAGCTAATGTCAATCACAAGAGATTAAAGCCTACATCCCTGAGTTTGGGTATGTGGTATTGTTATGTTAAGCCTTCATTAAATAAAATAGATGAAATAATTTGATTTGCAATCCATTATTTAAAATAGACCACCGATTTTTTTCTTTAAATGGCCAGATAGTCAATATTTTAAGTTTTGTAGGCCACACATGGTCTCTGTGGCATAGTCATCTTTAAAAAACAAAAAAAAAAAACAAAAAACAACAACAACAAAAAAAAAAAAAACAGTTTTTTAAACTATAAGAAAACTGTCTTAACTTATGGGCCATACCAAAATTATTTGTTGGCCATATTGGTCCCCTGGCTGTAGTTTTCTGAACATTGTGTTTTTGAAGAGAAGAAGGCCCTCTGCATTTGTACATTCAAATAATAGTGGATTGAAAATATCTGGGGAAAAGAAATTAGATCTGTACTGAACATGTAAAGACTTTTTTCCTTGTCATTCCCCTAAACAATACAATATAAGAACTACTTATATAGTATTTACATTGAATTAGGTATTATAGGTAATCCAGAGATGATTTAAAATATACAGGAGAATGTACATAGGTATTAGGCAAATATGTCATCCTTTTTTATAAGTTGACTAGAGCATTTGCTAACTCTGGATACCAGAGTATCCATATATGAAGACAATGATAGTGTTCAATATGAGAAACTTCAGTAGATATATATCATTCTGATAAGGGCATAGGGTATCTATTGCATGTGCATTATTATGAAAAGTTATAAAATCCTAACGTGTTATTCATGTTACATTGGATACTCAAAGTATAATTCCTAGATCTCAGACTAGAAAAAGGCACCAAAAACATACACTGGAGAAAACATAGCCTCTTCAACAAATGGTGCTGGGAAAACTGGAAATCCACATGTAATAGAATAAAAATTATTTTGCTCTGCAAAAGAGAAAAAACAACTCTAAACAGACCAAAGACCTAGGAATTAGACCAGAAACCCTGCACATACCAGAAGAAAATATAGGCCCAACACTTCAACATATTGGCTCAGGAACTGAGTTCCATAATAAGACTTCGAAAGTGCAAGGAATAAATGGGATGGCATCAAACTACAAAGCTTCTTTACAGCAAAGGAAACAATCAAGAGTGTGAAGAGAGAGCCTTCAGAATGAGAGAAGATCTTTGCTACCTGTATCTCAGACAGGGCATTAATCTCCAGGATATATAAAGAACTCAAGAAATTTAACACCAAAAAACAAACGAACAAACAAAAAAAACAATAAATAAATGGCTAAAGGAACTGAAGAAACTCTTCTCAAAAGAAGAAATACAAATGGTCAACAAATATATGAAAAAAAAAGTTCAGCATCTCTAGCAATTAGAGAAATGCAAATTACAAGTACACTGAGATTTTATCTCATTCCAGTCAGAATGACAACTATCGAGAATACAGGTAACAATAATTGTTGGCAAAGATATGGGAGAAAGGGTATACTCATTCATTGTTGGGGGGACTGAAAATTAGTGCGCATAGTCTTGAAAGCAGTATGAAGATTCCTCAAAAACTAGGAATGGAACCACCATTTGACCTAGCTACCCCACTCCTCAGTATATATCCAGAGGTTTTAAAATTAACATATCATAATAATGCAGCCACATCAATGTTTATAGCAGCACGATTCACAATAGCTAAGCTATGGAGCCAATCTGGGTACCCTTCAACAGATGAAGGGATAAAGAAATTGTGGTAAGTGTATGCAATGGCGTATCACTCCGCCATTAAGAAGAATGATTTTGCCAATAAATAGATGGATTTGGAAAACATAATGCTAAGTGAAATAAGCCAATCACAAAAGAACCAAAGGTTAAATGTTTTTGCTAATATGTGGAAGCTAAACCACAATAAAGGGCTGGGGGAGAAGTTCAGTAAAATTAGATAAAGGGGAACAAAGGGAAGGGAGAGGGGGGTAGAAATAGGAAAGACAGTAGAACACATCTTTTTTTAAATTCTGATTTGTTATACATAATGGTAGAATGCAATTCATTTCATACTATACATATAGAGCACAGTTTTTCAAGACAATGATCGTACACAGAATATTTTCACATCATTCATGTCTTGTACATATACTTAGGGTAATGATGTCTAACTCATTCCACCATTATTACTCCTACCCCCTTTGACCTCTCCCTTCCTCACCCTCCCTTTGCCCTATCTAAAGTTCTCTGTAGAATGAATCTTTTTAAATTTTTAAAATTTGTTCCTTTTAGTTAAACATGACAGTAGAATGTATTTTGACATATCATTTATACAGTAGAATCAATCTGACATAATTTTCCTATGTACATATATGAAAACATACCACCATGGTATACTTCCTCAAGAACGGGGTCCTAATTAGAATGAGATATATTTCATTCTTGTATAATTTTATTAAAATAGACCCTACTGTCAAGTATAAATAAAAAGAATCAATAAAAAATAAAATATATAATGTTTGGGAAAATAGGAGATTAGTTATATGTTCTTACTGGGCTACCTAGTTTTTAGTTTAAGCAGTACAAAATCAGTCTAAAATTTGACTACTTGAATATAACCTACAATCTTGTTCTTTTTCAAGCCCGTTAAATAGGTAAAAGGTAGGGGTTGGGTATAGGTATGTACAAATATCTGCTGATAAAAAAAAAATCATCTTAGGCAAAAGTACAAGTTGTAAAGAAGTGACTAGTGTTCTGGAAAAATCTGTTCAGTATATGAGATTTGGTTTTGAGGCACAAGGTTTTAGGAATTGCATTTGTATTCACACACCCACTCGTATTTTCTCCTCTGCCACAAAACTTCAGAAACTTGCTGCCTGCAATTGTGGTGTCTTGTCTGATTTCATTTTCCTTTATTTTCTTTTTTATCCTGCGGAAATTGGCAATTCCAAGCTCAGGGCTGTTTCTATCCTGGTCTTTATATAAACTGCTCTAGGAGGTTCCTGTTGACCAAGATGAAGAACTGAAAGATGAATGAATATATGTTGGTGACAAAAAGTGCAAACAAAATTGCATTCTCTGGATGGTTCTGGAAACAAGAATAAACCCAGAACTCTCATTCTGGAGCATAATAATACCATTAAACGAGGCCCATTATTTAGAATAATTTTCAGGAATACAAACTTGGCAACTTGCCTCGCGTTGTCAACTTGTGAATCTTAGAAACATATTGGATTATTATTGTCTGTCTTCACAGAAACATATGCCTCGTTAGGTGTGGATAGTCCAAGAAGGTATGTGAAACCTGTCTGGGCTCATGCTTACAGAGCTGGGTCCTTGCTGGACAAAATTCACTGAATTTCAGATTGATCCATTTTGGCCCTTCACTTGTATTGCTTCTCATTTTCTGCTTTCTAGTCTTTTGTAGGAACACACAACACACACACACACACACACCCATATATATATATGAAATTCAAGTTTCACATTATCATAAGAAACATTTATCTTTGCCTTCTCTTTCTATAATAACACACCATATCTATGTAGAGGACATTAATTACAATACAAGCATGTGGTTCCATTGACATCAGAAGTTGTTGGCACAAGTCAGCTTTCAATCATTTTTGTGGACTACATGAGAAGTCCAGGGTTCAAGTCCTGGCTACATTCTTTACTATGTGATATAAATTTTTTGAGCCTGAAATTTTATTATCTGCACACTTGGACAAATAACAATACTTAATTTATAGTGTGGTTGTTCTGATTAAATGAGACGCTATATTTGGTAGAAGTTACTTATACCATGCACAGAGTTATATAAATGTTAATTAATTTAATTTAAACATATATTGGCGATATTTCTCCCCTTTGGCTTCTTGCCCGGCAACTCTTCCAGGCCCCAGAGATCCGTGCTGGCTGTCTCCATAAGACATCCATGTTCATGAAGCATGTGGTGGCGGCTCAGTTCTCCACTTCCATCTGGATGTTTTTGGCATTGTGCAGACATTGTTGCAGCTTGCAGAAGTCACAGTATAAGCTAATATTTTTTTTAAAAAAAATCCCCACTCTGTAGTACTTGCATGTGGTTGGTACTTGTAAGTTCTTGTTCTCCAGAACCTTACCTTCCAAGGCTTCCCGAGCCACCCAGTAACCACAGAGGACTATTGGAAGATTGTGGTTTGATCTTCAGGAAAGCCCTCTTCCCTCTCTCAATGGAGTTAGTATCCTTACACATCCTGACAAAGAGTCATTTGGGAAAAATCCATATGCCAAATAATGCTTCTGAAGTTTGAAATAACTGTAGCATATTTTACAATCAAGAAATTGCTGTTTAGATACGGTAAGTACTTAATGGTGGTGGAACATGTGGTAATGTTGAAGGAAGAGAGTCCTTAAAATGCAGCCACTTAACAATGCTAGACTCAAATAAGAAACAGGGCAGCAAGCCAAGCTCAGGGTCAGGACATCTGACACTATTCAAGATGCATAGTTCCTGCCCATCAGAGAAATAAAGTCATCTTCTGAGAAACTGACAAGTTCAGGGTCACAACACTAGTATACAGAGTCTTATACTAGACAGGACTATGTGTTGATTTCAATTAGAACATTAGAGTTTGACTGTCATCCCCAGCCAGGGACACAAGAACTTAAAACCAGGGTGACAGAAAAGTTACAGTCTCAGCCTGATGAGATGTGGTGAGATGGTAAAATGGGTGCACTGCAAAGCACAAAGGCCAGTGTACCTAGTAGCCCCAGATCTCCATCCAGCCATCTCTCCTTCCAGGACATAGTTCATATACCTTCTTTCATTGCATCAAAAGAATTCTTTCTCTTTCTATAACCGTACCTAGCAAGCCTTGGGCAGACCTGGATTAGAACTGGAAGACCTGGGCTTTTGTTCTGTTAGCTAGCAGTGTGTCCCTGGGTACCATGTGAAGAAGAGATGGGTTGGATGCCTTGTGGCATTTTTTTAAATTTACATTTCTCTACTATGAGTGTGTTGGAAAAGGTAGAAATGCTATGCCTGGTTTATGGTTATTTTCTCAATTTTCTTGCTTAAAAAGGTCTGTGAGACAGGTTTTTATTTACTGTTTATTCAGTCTCTCTTCTCCATATGTATAAATGGGATTTCCCCCCACCCTTTACCTGGAAGTATAATGGGATTTCATGATAAAACACATGTAGTGGGCATGGAAAACAGTTTATTGTCATCACTCATAGGAGTGTTGTTCTATAATATTGGAACAAAAACTGAATTAGTGAATACTGAATCATTGATACCAGGGTCAATATAGGACTGTTCCTCCAATCCGCTGGTTAAATTTTTGTCACCTGATCAATACACAGCCTTGTGTTATGTGTATTCCTGGGTAAAGATGGTTTATTTAATAAGTATTGCTTATTGAATCATAACCAACCACATTTTAGCTCATGCCTGAACACAGCTTGTCAACACTCATATTTTCTCTGTAAGGCACATCACAGCTTCTTGCACTTAGGAACACTAGACAGCACTTCAACACTGTTCTCAGGAACCATTTTAAACCGTGGGAACTTCCAATGGAAAAAAACACACCAAAATGCAAAGAATGTGTCACTAAACATACCACGAAAAGAACATTTGCTTACAGCACGAGAGCTGAAACATGAAGGCAGAACATTGTCTTGTTCAACCTCAGCTGGAAATTTGCATGTTCAGCAACTCCTATTTCTTGCCTCTATGTATATCCACAAATAATGCTCAAAGTGTCCCAGGTATCGATTTGGGGGTTACAAATACATTTTAGCAAATAGATGGATTCATAAATATGGAATCTAAATAATGAGTATGGACTGTGAATTATATGAGATTATGTGAGGTTCTAGCTTAAGGAAACAATTCTTCATTTTTTTGTTTGATGTCCATTATTAGTTTGGGTTATGTCTGATTTTCTGTAACAGAGAGGATCTGAATTAAAGTAGATTAAAGAAATAGTGGCCCTTTTCTCCCTCTCTTGTAAGGTCAGATAAATGTCCCAAAATGAGTTTTCCTGGTTAGCCAGTAGCTTGTTCTCCATCCCTAGACTGAAGGCACTTCTGTGTTCCAACTCACTGGGAGGGTAAAGGAAATAAATCCAGGACAAGGGATTTCTATTTAGGGAAGTGTGACAGATTTTGCATGTATTACTCTCACTCACATTCTAATTTACCAAAAAACCATCCGGGAAATGGATTTCTCATGGGGAAGTCACTAAGTGTCAAATGGATTTGATGGTCAAATAACTATCTAGGAATAACCCTGAGCTATGTTAGTTTTACTTACGTTACTCATTTTAAAGCCATGTGGTAGCAATAAAACAATACTAATCACAACATAACAGGGATAATGATAACCTTAGCAATGCAGGAATGACCATTCTTAAAACTTGTTTGGATTTTTAAATCTGAAGAAGGCTCTGCCAAACACTTGACACAAAAAGTAAATACACTATTAAATCTTCGGTCAAATATCAAAACAGTGAATTTACCTGACAGTGTTTAGCTCAGATATGCTATCTTGTAAGTGGTTAATGATAAACTTCTTTTACATCAATTTTTGATTTAAAAAAAAAACTGTATTTGAAGAAAACATTATCAAACCTCAGAATGACAGCTATGGAGGGAAAAGAGACCAGGTGGAAAAAGAAAACAGATGACTTAGAGATGCAGAGAAATCTGAAAATCTCAAATGAGGAATTTCCTTAGTGATGGGAAGGCATGAGTGGCAGGTGACCCAACCTTACAGTCTGAGGTTCTTTTTATAACTCTCTCTGGGGGAAGAGACCTGAGGAAACTTACTAACTCTATTATTATTATTGTTATTATTGCTATTATTATTAATATTTTGTGTTCTAGATAGAATGTAAGTTTTGTAAAACACTTCACAAAAGCTGGGAACATTTTGGCTAGGAGTTATGGATTTGAGTGGTAGCTCTACCACTCATGGTGGGACATTGTATTAAGGATATAAACTATCCTGACCTCAGGTCGCTTATGTAAAGGCCAGCGATAATTACTGCCACTTGTGAAAAATAATTGATAACTGAAGTACTGCATGCAAAAAGCTAGAACTGCGCCTGTCCGATGAGTGACAGTGAATGTATGTGGGGGGGAGGGATTTGAAAGGATGACATGAGGTTTGAGGGACACATGAAAAGGGGACGTGGGGCTTGTGGAAATCTTAATCCAAAAAGAATAGGTAAGGAGAATGACAGGAAGGAAGATATGGAGGCAGAAAAGCTTAATAGATATCTCAACAGCAGAATCAGGTCTTTGTTTGTTTGTCTGTTGTTTCTGTAAGACATGCAGAGAAATGGTGGAAAATAGGGCTGGAAAGATAAATGCAACTTGATTATGGTTCTTCATAATGAAAAACCAGGAAGGACAGGCTGAGCTCTCTCTCTCTTCTACTCCAGTTTTTTAACCTATGTGATTGGGGTGTTTTGAAAGATCATTTCTTATGATGTATAAAGTAGATTAGAACAATTCTGCTGAAGTTAGGATAGAACAAACATTTGTTTTTCACCTTTTACTCTTCTCTTTACAAGTGGAGATTTTGGTTCGTGGATGCACCAACCAACTCCTTTAATCTCAGTTCATATGCTTTGTGTCAGTAAGGATTCATATAGAAACTAAAAACCACCCTAGGACCTGGAAGGATTAGGAATATAGGAAGGATTGAATATCGGAATTACAGACCTGTGAATCTACGGGAAGCTTAGGGAACTTTCAGGGAAGCTATCCCTAGTGGACAGCAAATCAAAAAGTGCTATAGTCACAGCATGTTGGGCAATGATCTCAGCTACTTGTAGCTCCAAAGTTTGACAATTTGCAGGATGATTCCTGGAAGTTTTAATCAAAATCTTACACCCATCCTCTGTCAAAGCCCAAACACCTTTTTGCTGCTGCCTTCAACTTCACCTGACTCAGTCTAGTTCTCTCACTGGTAGAATATAACCTGGAGCCTTAAAGGCAAGGTAGCTTCCCAGCTCCCAAACCTATCACTCAGAGAAGAGCATAGAAGAAGGGAGGGAGCAGTGTTAAAATGCTGATGGACAATCTGATACTCTGGGTAGGGGCATTGCTTTGCTCTAGTGGTGTTCATGCTCATCTCTAGATACAATGAATGATTCAGGGACAAACATTAACTCTAATCTTGTCCTATCTAATAAGAATTAAGTCTTAGGGATTTTTATGACCACTAGAAAAGAGGCTTGCTCTGTTTTGCTTTTCTTGAACCTGGGAGAGTAGGAAACAAATGGTATTAGAGTCATCATGTGATCAAAAAGAGAGACCTTGCCTGAGAATAATGCCTAATAGACAAAGGAAGAGAGAACCCAGCCAAGAGATCATGTTTTGATGACAACCTGTGCATTCCTGATTTCGGCCATGCCTGAAGTTAATCTTATTTTTAGACTTATCAATTTATGAGCTAATAAGTTGTCTTTTGTTTTAGTCAGCTTTTTCGCTGCTGTATCTAAAGGACTCAACCAGAACGACAGTAGAGGAGGAAAAGTTGATATGAGGGCTCATGGCTTCAGAGGTCTCAATCCATAGAAGTCCAGCAACCATTTCTCTGGGCTCCAGCTAAGGCTGAATATCATGGTGGAAGAGTGGGCCAGAGGGAAGCAGCTCACATGATGATCTGAAAGCAGAGAGACTCTACTTGTCAAATACAAATACATACCCAAAGCCATGCCCCAATTCCCACCTCTTCAGCCACACCCTACCACTTCAGTTCCCACTCAGTTAATCCCTATCAGGGGATTAAATCACTGATTGAGTTAAGACTCTTATAACCCAATCATTTCTCCTCTGAAGTTTCTTGCATTGTCTCACATGTGAGCTTTTGGGGGATACCTCACATCCAAACCATAACATCTTTCTACATAAGTCACTTGCAGTTAGGTTTTCTTGTCATTGAATACAATTTAGAAGACAATGTTAATAGTCCAGCTTCAGTACCACAAATGATTATTTGGGGATATAATGATAAATGAAACATGATCCCTGATCCTAAAGATCTCATTAGCTTGACACATTCATATCTAACTCTATCTTCTTGAAAGACCGTCTTCTTTGATGCCACATTTCAGCCCAAATGAATAAAACCTATCCAATCTTGAATGTATTAGGTATATTTTATGTATCTGATGGAATGCCATTGTATTCCACCCTGAAAAATAGTAAATTGTCCCTATTGCTACAGAGAATTTGTGTTTTCTTTGGCAACTGGCAGTATTATTTCATGAATAACAATGGAAGTCACTTGTAATGTGGCACATGCTTGTGATCCCAGGCTGAGGCAGAAGGATTGCAAGTTCAAAGCTAGCTTTAGCAACAGCGAGGCGCTGAGAAAATCAGTCAGACCCTGTTTCTAATAAAATATAAAAAGGGATTGGGGATGTGGCTCAGTGATTAAGCGCTCCTGGGTTCAATTCCCGCTACCAAAAAAAATTAATGGTAGTGAAGTAAATCAAGGTGTAGATACAAAGATGTAAACATTTAATATTATGTGTCAAAAGCAATTGATTCAGAAAAAGGAAGTTCTTTTTATTCAAAGCTTTGATACTACTTTCTTCCTTCCCTTGCTCTTTTGTCCCCACCTTCAACAGAGCATCCTTAGTAAATACAAGGGCAGCGTGGCCATCATGGTTTCAGAAGGTGTCCTGGGAAGTGGCATTGTTATCAACCATCTTATCTAATGTCAAGAAACAATAAGGACTTCTTCCTCATTCTCTTGAAGTTCTCTAAAAGTAAGGGTATTTTTGGTGCCAAATTGCGTATATACATGAGAATATGTGCATATATGCATTATTTTTATTGCTGAAATGCATGCCAGTACTATTAGATGCTTTGTCTCCCTTGGTAGCTTTATAGGGAGTGTGTACTCAGGCTACCCTCTGGTAGGTAATACTCACAGGAAATCTAAGCGCCACAGTAGAAAAGATTTGCTAAAGCTCCATTCATAGATGACTTAACTTGGGAAGGTTGTTTCTCTATGGGCAAGGCTTATCTTAATCAAAACTGAAAACATTTGGGCAAACGTATTTATAACTATAACTCAATATTATTAAATGTCATTCCATGGAATAGATTGAATCTAAAGGGAGATTTTAATTAAGGAGCCAGTGTTACACTTACTAATTAGCCCTTCCCTGCTTATCTTCTTTCATGAAGCAGATTTCTTGTCAGAGTTGAAAATGTCTCTATAACTGGCTTTCTCTCTCCATATGGCTGCCTCCAAGTTAGACTGTCCATGGGACCTCAATGAAGGGAGCTGGGTGTGAAGGAGGCTGATGAGAGAAACGGCCTCTCTGCTTATACATTATGCGCAAAAGGCTTCCTGCATCCCTCCAAACCAAATGGTTATTCTTAAAAAATAAAAAATAAAAAAAAAAAAAAGATGTAGATGGACACAATACCTTTATTTTATTTATTTTATATGTGGTGCTGAGGATTGAACCCAGTACCTCACACATGCTAGGGTCTACTACTGAGCTACAAACTCAACCCACTAACTGGTTATTTTTTTAACATTAACTGGTTATTTTTTAACATGCCTCACATATGAATAAGGTGACTTCGAGTTGTATCTATTTTCTCAGGAGCAATATAGTCATATCCCTTTTATTTTCCCAATTAACTATGAAATTCCCTTATTCTGTACATATAAGCAGGAAGTCCATTTTTTGTCTCTTGTCATTTTCCTCAACTCTGAATTATCCAAGAACCAAGTATCCACACTACCCTGTGCATCACACAGGGTAAATTCTGCTTCCAAATATTATGTAAGGGAAGAACTAGAAATTAGTATCATTCTACCAGTAGGTCCAAGTTCCAGATGGCTCTTGATTTTAGGCTGCTAAAAGCTGATGCTGCCTAGTTTAGTCTATCCCCATTCACTGCCCTTTCAGGTTTTAATGTTAAAGGCCTAATCTGCTCCTTCCATGCTCTGCCACCTTGCCTAAAGAATAAACATCATGGGACTTTTCGCAACTTCCTCCCCACTCATATAATTCTAGTTCTTGGCTTGGTTCTAGTCTGGACTCCTGTCCCTTTATGGAATGTCCATCTTCAGCCCTCCCCCTCTCCCCCGCCCCCCCAGTCCTATCAGGAAACCTCATCCAGAAACATTTTAACCCATCAGAGAAGTATAATGAGATAAAACCTAAGAAAAGAAAGAGGCCAAAATTTTAATCTCTTTTCCTGTATAGAAATTTCTCTGCTCTCTTGGTCATCAGCTCTGTCTCCTAAGAAGCATATATTCAAGACAGACCATTCATCTACATAGACAAATTAAAAAGGATTAGTTCTGAGGTGACTTTCTGCTTCCACTAAAGCCTAAAATTGATGGATAGCTTCTTTTCCAGAAAATGTTAAGTTTTTCTCAGCAGGCACTGTATTAGAACAGTTTCTAAGATGGTAGGTAGGGGTTTCCATATAAATTGTTGTTCAAATTAGGATAATTCTGAGTATGAAAAGGGATATTATTTGATAATTACACCTGTCCAATAGGTCCAAGCCAAGACAATTGGAGGCAGACCGAAACATAGGGAAACTCTTTGCATAGGAACCTACGACTTCCTAAGGGGGAAATTTATGTGTTAGGGGTAATGCAAGGTCAGCTCCTTCCCAGCTTCCCCTCATGTGACAAGTCTCAAACACCACAGAACTCAGACACTTCCAAACTGCGAATGGATAAAAAGGACCTACTTATGTGATTTTGATAATCCAGAATCCTGAGAATATATTTACTGATGGGGGAGAATAATTTGAACAGGTATACAATCATTATAACCATTAATTTTGAGCAAAGTTATTTTTTTATCCCATAGGAGAAAGCAGTAAATAATATGGATCAAATATGTTCAAATAAGTAAATTTCCCAATTTTCTTAAAGTAGTACTTAGTTTTTAAACTCAATTTTTTTAGTTTTCTACTATCTGATATGGCTAGAGTTAACGAGACACAATATGCCTCTTTTTTTTTTTTTCCATTCCAGGTTTTAGGTCAAAGATTTTGCTTTATACAATATCAAAACTTTCTGAGTTCCTTTGTTTAAAATCTTGCAAATTTTTTGATTATTTCAAAAGTTTAGGTAGGTTCAATGAGAGGCCTGAGTAGAGGAAGAATAAAAGCATCTTGGGCACAGAAATACCATGAAACAACATGATGAAATGTGGAAAAGAACTTTAAAATGAATGATATTAATACCTTAGGAAAAAATATGCAAGTTTGCAGGGAATCAGATGATTAGTCAAGAAATAGTAAGCTATTGGAAAATGTTTCTTTCACAAGTCTCTTTCAATGCTCTACCTGACATCTGGGCACAGGCTAATGTGTCATGTTGATGGATTTCACTAGAAATGTAGGTGCCCATAAACTTGATTATCAGAAGGGTCTGTCATGGTTTCCAGTTTCTAGATATCCTGAGCCATTTTTTTCAATTTAATCCTCCCCTCTCCCCGCCCAGAAGAAAGTACTGCCTTATCAAAGGAGTTCTATTTTGAATTCAGGGGACCTAAGAGAACTAGTTTCAAGTCTTGGCCCTTGGTCTTTCTCTTTTTATCTTTATGCTTCTTGTTCCAATCACTAACTTCTGTGAATTAAGTAGGATAATATCCACCCCAAACAACTGTGTGATGATTAAATAAAATATCATATGGAAAGTAATCTGAAAGACAATGGACACTCAGAAAAAATGCCACTTCCTTTCCTTCATCAAGTACATTTGCAAACTTACATGGAGAGCTATCGATTTCAGGGAGATTTTTTATTCTCTAGTTTTAAGACTACCACTTCAAATGCTTTTTGTTCTTCCTTTTGTGGTAAGTGCCTTCACCATTCCATAAGTATTTATTGAGGACTAAGTGCCAAACACTTTGATTGTTACTGGGTTTACAAAATAGTATGATCCTATCTCCATGTAAGTAAATTAATTGGGAAACCAAAAAATTGAATGAGGGAAAAGAAAAAGCAAAGCATATAATACTCAGATTTGTGGAAATTACTATAAAGGAAAAGAACAGAATATGATAGTAAAAACAAAAAGGAAGCCTTTGTTGAGTTAGGATGAAGAGAAGACCATTCCTTGGAGGTCACGTTTCAATGGTGGATGAGGCTACCCTTTTGGTTGAGACCTAAACAATGAGAGGCCTGAGTAGAGGAAGAATAAAAGCATCTTGGGCACAGAAATACCATGAAACAACATGATGAAATGTGGAAAAGAACTTTATGATTCCGGGAGCTCAGAGAGTGTTCTTGTGCTGTAACATAATGAGTAAGCAAGACAGAGAATGAAATGAGAGGCACTTGGGAGGACAGCAGGGACACATGGCCCAGGGGAGGTGTCATGAAACACATCCACATGTTGTCTAAAATGCACTGGGAAGCCACTAAAGAGTTTTAACCAGGGGAATGGCATAATTCAATTTAAATTTTAATGAGTACCGTAGTTATTGAGAAGAGAATGAGTTAGAGTGGGAAAGAATGGAAGCAGAAGAAAAGATAGGAGTCTATAACAGGAATTCAGAGAAGAGATGGTGGGTAGTATTGAAGAAAAAGAAATATGTATGGAATTAAGTATCACTACGAGGTTTTGATATAGTTCATGTGGCTAGATGGTTTGGAAGAACTGTAAACCAAGGATGATTCTGTATGTCTCTTTGATAAGGTAGAAGAAAGGAGCCTTTGCTAAAATGGAATAGACTAAGTGAGGAATTAATTGGTTGGTGTAAGGATCAAGATTTCAATTATAAACCTATTTGAGATGCTTGTGTGACATCTAAGTTTATTCCTAAAGGAAGACTTTAGAAACATGAGTACAGAGTTCATTAGGAATCATTGATATTAACAAACTTATTTGTGAACTTGTAAACCAAGGAATCTGAGTGAAATTTGATATCAGGATGCAGCAAACATTGTATTCTGGAGGGGCATTTCCTCAACTCAGATGACACAGAATTTCCATGAATACTCAGTAATGATGATCTCCTAATCCCAAATTATAAAACATAAGAAACAGGAGGCATCCAGCAGGCATGAACACAGGCACAAACACACACACACATAAATTGATTAGAGCCTTCGACAGTTGAACAGTGATGGGGACCATATATTTATTATAACTAAAGATATAAAAGAACAAATAAAAATGTAAGAAAAATACTCTAGGAGATAAATAAACAGAAAATAAGAAAATGAGATTGAGTTTCTAGGAATAAATCTGTTAAATTAAAAACTGAAATGTCAGCTAGTTAGTTGATTTACATCAGCACATGGGTAGCTCTGTGCTGTGTCATGGAGTCATAATTATAAAACCTCCATCCCCACTCTTATGAAACCTATTGTCTTTTGAGGGAGAGTGACATGGTTCAAATCACCATAAAGTCAAAACTAATCAGTTAATCCCTTGATAAGCAATTAGAATAACTAAACAAAATTGAAAAAGAAATAAGCACACTAAAAGACACATCCAAAATAGAAAGCATAAAAATAATTCGGTTACCCAAAGTAAGGTCTGGAGATCTAAATAGGTACAAAATGAAAAGAAATTTCAAGCATATGGAGGATATAATTAGACAGATTAATGCACACTTAATAGGAGTTCCAGGAAAGGAAACTAAAAGGGAAGAGGAAATATCAAAAACAAAGACAGTGCTGAGAAATTTCCAGGCCTGATATATAGGCATTAACTCACAAGTTGGAAAAACACAGCATATTCCAAGCAAGATAAATAAAAAGACACCCACATAAATATAATCACAGTGAATCTGCAAAACCCCAAAGACAAAGAGAAGATTATAAAAGTAACCAGAGGAAAAAGACAGATTCTCTGAAAAGGAAGAAAAATCTGATAGCAGATTTCTAATTAGTAACAATAAGATGCAGACAGCGATGATCATCGTCTTCAAAATACTCAAAAACATCCTGTCAATTAATAATTTTACACATACCTAAACTACAAAGATTAGGGGTAAAGTAAAAATATTTTAGTGAAACTGAGGTTTAAAACATAGAAGAAGACTCAGCCCATATCTCTAGTTGACTGTGAAGGTACGCGTGTAAAAAGAGAAGACTCTTCAAGATCCCAGAGAAACAGCAGGCAAACCTAGAGGTCTGTCCTTGAAAGGCAAGACTGCTCCCAGTGAGCATGGGAATTTGCTCGGACTTTGACAGAGTGAGTTCCTTAATCAGCACATCCCTTAGATTGAGAACACTTCTTCCCAGACCTTAAACTATCACTAAATTACTCAGGAAAGGGGGAGATCACTAGGGTACTAGGCTAATTATAGGAGCTGGAAGAAAAAAGCCTGACCGATACCTCAGTGACTGCATTCCGTGTGAGGAGCAGGTTCTTCAGTTTGCATCCAGTAAGTTAATTCTGTCAGTGATTAGAAGAACAAAAGAGGATTCATGGTCTCTCCAATGTATTATTTGCAGTTTTGAATTTTGACCAAACTTACTAGACATCCCAAGAAACAGGAAATTGTGATCTTTACTAGAAGGAGGTGGGGGGATACATCCATAAATTGTAATGCTGACTTTTATTAGTTGTCTAAGATGGGTGTGACTCATAACCTAGTGTAAACCAAGGTAGCTGGCAGTACTTGAGGTGCCTGTATTTTATGCACTCCTGAAAACCTGGTTAAACTCCATGTAGCTCTCTGCATTCATTTAATGTTTCTCACTGATGATATAACACAAGCAAATTGGAAATTTATGTTGTGCTTATAATTTTTATTATGTTTAGAAATTTACATTTTTAAAACAAGCGCTAAAGCAGAATAGACCCTGTAAGAACATAAAGGAGTATAAACTTTTTGACCTTGAGGTATGGGGGAAAACTTCCTAAAGAAGACACAAGAAGTACAAATCATAAAACATGGATAAATTTTACTGTACTCAATACAAACAGATACTTCACATAGAGCAAAAATGATACCAAAAAAGCAAAGTAAAAAACTATTTGATTTGGAGGTGACTATAACACTTGTATTTATAAAGAACTTCTATAAATCAATGAGAAAAAGGCAAACAACTCAAAAGAAATATGGGAAAGGGCTCTCTACAAACATTAAACAATCGTCTAATAAACATAAAGAAGAGCTGTTCTGCTGGGTGCAATGGCACATGCCTGTAATCCCAGCAGCTCAGGAGGCTGAGACAGGAGGATTGCCAGTCTTAGCAACTTAGCAAGGCACTAAGCAACTCAGTGAGATCCTGTCTCTAAATAAAAATACAAAATAGAGCTGGGAATGTGACTCAGTGGTTGAGTGCCCCTAAGTTCAATCCCAGTACCAAAATGAAAAAAAAAAAAAAAGGAAAACAGAAGAGCAGTTCTATCTAACTAGGGAGCTTAAAACTACAACAAGAAACCATCACCTGTATACCAATTTGGAAAAAATGAATGTTTGATTATACAAATATCAGTGGAAATGTGGGAAACAGAAACTTTTATAATTAATGATGAAAGCAAAAATTGCTATAATCACTTTGGAAATGATTTGTCCATCTAGTAAAACTGAAGATGCTCACAGTTTAGGGTTCAGCAGCTTGACTTCTCAGTTGTCACCATTTTAGGTAAAATCTGGCATAGAAACATAAGGACCTAAGTTGAGAGTGTTCAGAATAGATTGTTTATAATAATAAAAATGTAGAATAACTCAACTGTCCCTTATTAGGGGAATGGATGAGGTTTCATTTATTGAAATGCTGAGGAAGCATATAGCAATTACAATTTGTGACCTCTATCAGTAGACATCAACATGAAAAAATTGCAAAAGGAAACATAATGCTAAATGCAAAAAATAGATGAATGTTGTATATAACATGATATTGTTTACAGGAAATTTTGAAGAGATAAACTACTAGTGTATACATTCTTCATTAATACATGTATTATAAACCCTTGCAAGGCAGTGATGTATATCCATTTTAGAATAGTGGTTCATCTGTTGGAGAAAGAATGTGAAGTGAGATCAGATGTTCCTGAACCTTCTCATATGTTTTTAAAGAGAGTCATTTGATGTGCATGTAGGAAACTGGTACCAGCAGCTTAATCTCCAGGGTGAATCCATGGATATGTGCCACATACTATTTCATTCATATTTTGTTAACCTGAAATTTATTCAACAAATATATATTGAGGGATTTATTTTATGCTGGCCAATTTTCCTAAATGGAAAGGGTAAATATAAAAGGAGTGAATGGAAAGAAGGTAGAGAATCGTGCATAGACTCATACCCAGAAACATCTTGTTGGAAGTATGTTCAGGCCACCTGGGTGGATGGTGGGGTTCTGCAGTGTTGTCCAGCAGGGTTTGAGCAGCAGGATTTGATCTTGTTTCTGTCAATTAAAAATTTGGGCCCAGTGCTGTATCTGGGGAGAGAGTTGGAGAACTAAGGATGTTGCTTTTTCTATTTAAATCACATGCACAGGTTTTCTTCCTTTGGGACAGGGGCAAATAGGATGCTTGTGAAGTGCAGAATGGGCTGGACCTTGGGTCCCCATGGACAGCAGAATGTAAGGACAGCTGCTTTGGAAAATACTTCTGATTTGGGAAATGGAAGGCCCTGGGATGCAGAGTAACAGGCGGTTTATTTTGAAGCCAGGAAGCTATAAATTTTCTAACATAAAGACAACTCTGCCTGAAAATTCTGAGTGTTGGCCCTTCCTAATAGAGGCAGGGAGAGTCAGATGGCCTCTGACCATCCGTTCCCTCTCCATTGGCCTTAACCCTCTCACAGCTGGATGTGAGGATTCTGGTAAATAGCACATCCCAGACGAGGGATACTGTGGTGCCAAGGGGTTAACAGGCACTTTGTATGAAGTTTTAATATTCCACAAATGAAATG
Source organism: Marmota marmota marmota (assembly GCF_001458135.2). Classification (NCBI taxonomy): domain Eukaryota; kingdom Metazoa; phylum Chordata; class Mammalia; order Rodentia; family Sciuridae; genus Marmota; species Marmota marmota. The sequence goes on from NW_026000093.1 coordinate 14,467,720, forward strand.
TGCATGTGAAATGGGAAAAAAAGAGGAAAAGATTATATTTGTCAGCTGGGCTGCCATATGTTGTTCTGGCCGGAGTGCAGAAAAAATGGTGACAATTCTTTCCTGAAAGAGAATCTCTGTCAACTCCTGATTTCATGCCTTTCTTTGGACAAGCAGGAGCTTTCTTCATGACCAGGCAGAGTCTGAGATTATCATTTTTGTAGGGCAACCTGCACCTAAGCCTAAAAGAACGTTAGCGTTCCTTGGTTTGATTTTCAGGAGATGGAAAAAGGCACACAAAAAAAATCATCAAATATTTTCTTCATTTATTTTTGTAGATGAAATTGGCCCTTGGGGTAAAAAACAGTCCTCTGAAAGAACGAAGAGCTAGCTGAATGACAAAGGGAGAGGAGGTTAGATGGGCAAATATGTTAGTTTTCACCAAAGTCACCATCAATTTCACAGAATTGATTTTGTCACACCAAAGATTTTTCTTATTCGTATTTGGTGGGCTGTGATGCTTATGTTAATAAGAAATAAAGTCCAAATCTGTGTGTCATAAGAAAAATAAATAAGATACAGCCTTGAGATGTGAGAGGATTTTTTTTAAGGATACCATTCTTACTTTGCATTTGAAAATCCTGTATTGGACAAAATTATTTTTTCTTCAATGTTTTATGGACTCTGTTTATTGGTTTTAAAGGTAATATAATCTAAAAATTTTCAAAAATGAAGAAAATTGCCAGGCGTGGTAGCACACGCCTGTAATCCCAGTGGCTCAGGTGGCTGAGACAGGAGGATCTAAAGTTCAAAGCCCAGCCTCAGCAATGGGGAGGCGCTAAGCAACTCAGTGCAAAACAGGTCTGGGGATGTGGCTCAGTGTGGAGTGTCCCTGAGTTCAATCCCAGGTACCCACCCTCCCAAAATGAAAAAAATTTAGGCAATTTAATCTATAATTTAAAAATAACATTAAAATATGCTTTATTTTTATACTATAAATAAGTAAATATATGAACATAACTTTACATAGTTGACAACATATTATTATGCAATAAATATAAATTTTAACAGGTTTATATATCCCATTGAGAGGATGTTCCATTCCTTGTTAACTATTTCCTGTAATTGGCATTGGTTTCTTTCTGAGTTTATTTTCTGCTTATTGACAAGTAAGGCAAATCCTTCCCTTCATGACTATTTTTTTTTTTTTTTTTGCAGAAGATGCTTTTCTTACTATTTGTAAAAAGTGAAGTTCACCTTGACAGAGTATAATTTAGAATCTTATAAGAAAAGTGCTAACTAACTAACCTAAGGTTCTCTGGCTTAATACCTATTGGTATTAAGCGACCTATTAATATATGTTGGTTATTTGACCTCAGAGATTTTGGGGGGTAATGTTTATTCTTGTCCTACCTGAATGTTTGTTTTGGGCTCACGTGTAATAAGGAGGAAGAGTTAAAAGAGAGTTTTGTTAGTTGAATCATTGATTCACTCATTCAGTTGCTGTCATATGAGGCACAGTTTGGATGAGACACAAGCTCTCAGAGGGAACTCATTGTGCCAAGGGCTAACAAACCATGAGTATAGAGATCCAGGTAAAGATGAAAAAATGAAGCCAGACCACAGAGTCTCCCTCGTCTAATTCCTAACAAAACTGTACCTCCAAAAAAAGAGAATTAAAAAGGAACTGAATGAGGGAACATTACAACCAAGGGCCATTGAATTTAAAAAGTGGGGGATAGGCCATGGAAAGGAAGATTCTAGCATTATGCAATACTTGAGTGCTCCCCCACCTGCAGTCACCCACAGACTGGTAAGTTGACAAGGACCTGAAACTTTTTGCTAATAGCTGCAAATCAGGAGGGAGGCAAAGGAAATGCTTATTGTTTCTTTTATTTTTCATTTCTACTCAGTGGGGGAGATATTGAGAGAAATGACTATTGGGAGGGCCTGGAAAAAAATAGATGGAAAAATGGGGGCAGAATCAAACTGAGGAACAGAAATGGCACACAGATGTGTTGCAGACACATGGGGGAAAAAAAATCATCCAGGCCAAATCAAAGCAAGTGGAGAGCGGAGATGAGCAGTTACACCTGAGCAAAGTGAAAAGGAATATTCAAGGAAAACAGGCAAGGGAATTGGAAGAAAAGAAGGAGAAGGGATGCCATTGAAGACATTCTGTAAAGGAACTGAAAATAATTCCCAGGAGTCTTCCTTAGATGAACAGCTCAAAAATGATGATGAAACCACAGAATGAGAAGGAAAGGGAGACAACAGAAATAAGGAAATAACTACAGGATCTAATCAACATCATCAATGGGCGAATCAATTAGATAATAGTAATAGCTAACATTTCCTGAGCACTGAGTGTTCCATACACTGTTCTGAGGGCTATGCACGGATCACTTCCTTTAATCTCTACCAAACCTCTATGAGCAAATAGGATCTTCATTATCAAAGGACAAAACTGAGGCATGGTGTGGTTAAGGTATAGGTTACTCACTAGAAAGTGGCAGAGGCAAGATTTTAAACCCAGGCATATTCTATGAGGTACATGGATCTTGATCCCAATTATTAAAAGTTAATTTTTCCATTTATCCATCCTTACATATACAGAGATGCAAATCATCTAATGCTACTGGTAGCTTTTTATGAATAATATTTTTTTCTTTATTCTTTCTCATACTGCTTGAATTTTTAAAAATTATATTTTATGAACTTTACAAAATAATTAGATGAGCACAATAATAGGATAGTGATAATAATATAATCACTAATAATGATTATAGTGAGACCTTGCATTCTGAGTCCTATATAAGACACTCAATAATTTATTTCCTAATTTATGGTCTAGTGATGTCAATATTTTATGTCACTTCCTAAGCAGGGTCGGTGATTGAATGTGATTTGTCTGTACAGCATTTGACATTTGAAGATCTCTCAAAATACCAAACAGATCATATTTTAGTTTTAGACATTTTTCACATTTGAATGAAAACTACTGAACCTAATCCCCCACACAATATAATTAGCATTTAAAGTTTAATGTTGTCAGGCTGGGGATGTGGCTTAAGTGGTAGTACACTCGCCTAGCATGCGAGAGGCACTGGGTTCGATTCTCAGCACCACATTAAAAAAATGAAATAAAGATATTGTGTCCACCTAAAACTAAAAAAAAAAGTTTAATGGTTGTCTCTTTTTCCTGCCAGAATGTAAGTTCTATGAAGGCAGGGAGTTTGTGTCCCCAACATGTAGAACAGAGTCTAGCACATAGAACTCCATGCATTCTTGTTGAATGAATGAAGCTGTAAATGGAAAATAGATTTTGCTAACAGAAAGCAGAGTGGAGAAACATTGATAGAATTTTTGAATCCTCGAGGAGAATTTAACTTTTAAGTACTATTCAACTTAATTATAATTGTTAATATGGCAATATTCCCATATTTAAATCTCATAGACATTTGAAAAACACATGATGAACATTTATTTTGTATACTGAAAATATTTCAAAGCCTGATATCATACTCATACTTGCATACATACACTCCTCTTGAGAGGTTTCCTTTTCAAAAGGATCACATGAAAGACCAAAGAACACATTCCTGGCCACCAGGAGAAAAAGTTCTATTTCTCTACAGTCAAGTAGCAGTAAAAGGTTTTCTTACGGAGTTCTTAGACTGGTGTCCCTGAGGAACAGGGTTAGTTCACAGAACTGTCCATTTGATTCCTTTGCCAACATTAAATAATACAGAGATTAAAGAAACAAACAAATAACAACAACAACAAAGAACTTGGGTTTTCTCATTGTTCTTTTTTTTCTTTTAATTTTCTTTTTTTCTTTCGTGTGTGTGTGTGTGTGTGTGTGTGGTATTAGGGATTGAATCCTAGGGTTCCCCAATACTGAAATACATTCTCAGTCATTTATTAAAATTTAATTTTAAGACAGGGTCTGAGCTGCCCAGGCTGCCCTTGAACTTGGGATCCTCCTACCTCAGCCTGCCAAGTAGCTGATAATACAGGTGTGAGCCCCTGCACCCAGCTTCTAGTTGCTCTTGGAAGTGTTTGAACTGGATCCGTAGTTTCACATCAGGATTAGCTGTTGCCCAGCAGCTGCTGCCACTAGCTAGAATACAACTCTGCACCATTCCATAATGTGACCCTGATCACCTCATATCTAGATCACTTTACTCATTCACATCCACTGCTCAGCACTGTAGGCCTTTGAGTTTGTTGTTCCTGCACTGATTTGCATATGTCCCTACCATCCCCATGATTTGTTGCTTCCCCATAGCTTTGCTTTTCTGGTTTTGATGGAATCTTTTCCTTCTTTAAATATCATTCAATTATGGCTAAAATGTAAAATATCTCCTTTAAGTTTTTCCTAAGGACTGACTTTTGCGTCAACTTTCAATTTGATGTAGCTTTCTGGGCTTACATGGGCACGTGCGTGTGTGTGCATGTGTAATAAATAATGTAAGGATTATATTGTGTGTATATATATGTACATATACATATGCAAAATTATGTATTATAGGGCTCAGGTTATGGTTCAGTGGTAGAGCACTCGCCTAGCACGTGAGAGGCCCTGGGTTCGATCCTCAGCACCATATAAAAATAAATAAATAAAAATAAAGGTATTGTGTCCAACTACAATTGAAAAATAAATATATTTAAAAAATAAAAATAAAATTATGTATTAATTTGTGTGTATATATGTATATATACATATATAAAATTGATATAAATCCATTTAATATGGACTTGAGATGAGGCACAAAAAAGACACTGGACTATTTTCATTGTGACAACCTTATAACATTGTGTGGCTTCCTTTCTTCCTCCCTGCATAGTCCTCTATGGTGGACTTAGAGAAGAAAATTAAAAGAAGAAGGGGAAAGGTGGCAGGCAGGAGATAGAGACATTCTGAAAGAATTTATCATGAGTCATGGATTGGAAAATTAAATTGAAGTCTTTTGCAGAAGAATCCCTTCTCTCCTTATCTTACCATATACATTCAATAAAAAAATTCAATTCAATTAAAAATATCAATTATTACTTTATAATAATTTTAAAATACTTTAATAAAATAAAATTATTTAAAAACAAGTTGAAAATATTTTAAATTACATGAACATAGATAAGCCCTTCCAATTTTGTTGGAGCCAAACAGGGATAGGAATTTACTGTTTGTATCTTTGAATCACTTGCACCCGGCATAGTATCTGACTTAGAAAGTGTTCATTAAATGGTCCCCACTCCACTTCTTATTTTGTTGTAAAACTGATGGATCTAAAGGAAGCAGTCTCATTTTATTCTTAGCTAGTCTCTCATAAACTCTACCAACAAATGAAACAATTTACGAAAGGCAGGTAGCAGGAAGAAGCAGAGAAAAGGGAACAATATTGTCTTGATAATGCTATAATTAGGTAATCAATAGGGTGACCATATGTCCCCATTTGCCTGGGACAGTACCAGTTTATTCCTACTGACTTGGCATAATTATTAATAGCCACCACTTTTCACTCTCAAACTGTCCTTGTTTGGATGATAAATTATACAGGCACTCTATTAATCAGGTCCTAGATAATCAAAAGCTATTTGCAATCTATTTGCAGGGACTTTGGTGGGCTTTGTCTTCTTAATATTATTTTTGTGTGTAAGATGGGGATCCGATGATCAAAATTGAAATTATAAAATGTAATACTTTTTTAGAGAACACACACACACACACACACACACACACACAGGGAAGGCACGTTAATGATACTGCTCTGCATTAGAATTATTTGCATGGTTATTTCCATTGGCCTTGTTGGAAACCCTTCCACAGCTGGGAATGTATTCATTTTTATTTTCCCTTAATACCTTGGAAAGAGTGTTGTAGTTAGAATACATTGAATAAGTATTTGTGAATGGAATTGTTCAATTCCAGAACAAAATAAAATTGTTAAGTTGTTTCATCAGAGATAATTTATGTGTTTGGGTTCCAATTTACAAATTGGGAAAAGCCATTATAAATTTTATGTATCTGGCACACTAAATTAACTTTTTGAGTCTCCTAATTCTTGCTTTGCTATATCCTTAGAAGTTCCAAGGGTCTGTTATTAAAAAGCATTTCTTCCCTGAAACTGTTAAAGAAAAAAAAAAATTCTGTTCATTGAGGGAAATGTCCACAAGGGGCCTTGATTTCTTTGGATACATTGGACAGAAAGGGCATCATTTTTTTTTTCCTTTTTATTGGACAGGTTTTGACCAGAAGGACAACAGGGGACTACCAATAGGATGTTGGCCATAACTCCCAATATTCATTAGTCAAAAATTCAATGAATAATTTTTTGTCCCTATTGAGATTTCAAGAGACTCAAATAAGAACCCATAGAGGACCAATCTTTGGGAATCTGTGTATTTTGCGTTCGAGGACTGAAACTCCTGGCCAATTGGCAAGGCACTGAGCTCTTCTAATAAGTTATAGGGTGGAAATTATTTCTCTTCTCACCCATCTGCTCTAGGAGCCATAGCTCATATTTAGAAGTAGCACTACTTAAGCGAGGAAAAAAAAGACCATCAGCAGAAGAATCAAAGACCATCATCGACCTAACAACAATACCAACAACAAGGGCAAATCATTGTGTGATATTCGTGCAGATGTCTTAATTTTATAATAATTTCTTCCTGGAATAATCAATCTACAGAGGTTCCCATACTATCTTTATAAAAAAAAAAAAAGAAGGCAATTTAATGATAAGTGTAAGCACTTCTCTTTGAAGGAAAAATCAATTGCCCTACACTAAGTGCTTCAGCAGAGACAAAGGGGAGTTGAGTTACAAAGGGGTTTACCAAAAATAGAGGTAAATATTCAAAAAAGGAAAGAAGAGTATGGAGGAACAGGGAAAAGGATTACAGTAAGAAAACTCTCTCTCCTGTCTCCTGTACACTCTCCTCTCTTTAGTTTTCTCTCATTAGCCTTGAGCATCTAAGGAAATCAACACATTTCCAAGACCACATTCCTTACAAAGGTAGAGCCCTTTGTAAGTGCAGAGAGGAATGCCCTTAGTAACTTCTTCTGCTACTGTATTTGGAGATGACAAAACCCATTTGTAGCCCAGCCTAATTCAATTGGAAAAGTCAACACCAAGCCAAGAAACTTAAAACATAGTGACTGAAAAGAGCCTGCTATTGAAGAGGCAGAGCACAGCCCACAGGAAGACAGACTTTTAAAAAATGAAAGCAAGACTGATATGAAGTAATTTTCAGGAATAGCCTCATCTTAAGAATCATACGGAAATACCTCTAACTGAAGTATTATCTTAAAGTAACTAGTGTTTTGGGAAAACAAGTGTACTCAATGGTATTATGAGTGATAGAACTTTTAAATATGTGTTTTCTTTTTTTAAAAAAAACCATTTATTTTAAAATTATAGGTGGATACAATATCTTTATTTTTATGTGGTGCTGAGGATCAAACCCAGTGCCTCACACATGCTAGGTGAGCACTCTACCTCTGAGCCATAATCCCAGCCCTAAAGTATGTATTTTCATGTCAAAATTATTTTGTTCAATTGAGTTTTTCTCTCTTTTGGTCTCTGTAATATACTAAATCTATGAGTTTTAGCAACAACAGAAAGGGTACCTATCTAAACTGAGCAGAAAGAGGAGAGGCAAAAATGGCTTAGAAGAAGAAGAAAAAAGTGAAATCCAAATAGAATATCTTGTTTTAAAAAAAATCTTCACAGTGTATATAGTTTATATTTCTAGGAATTTTCTCATACATTTGGCTTCTACTGTCATGTCATTTACTCTGAAGGGTGTTGCATTTTTTTTCACTAGATGAAGACATTATCTCTTAATTGGGATATTCTAAAATGTTGTCTATTTCATACAGGGAAGTCATTCTTTAAGACCCAGTTGAAATGTCACCTCTTCCAAAATGTCCCCTGACTCACAGGATGGATTGCTTTCTCTTCTTGGCTCCAGATCCACTTTTCCATAATACCATGGTAGAGTTAATAAGAATGAGTAGGGAAGCTCAGGTTTAACTGGAGGAGTCATTGAAAGCTTTGGAAGTGATGCGAATGGCTTACCTAAAAGAAAGTGTGGTTTATAAGATCAAAAAGAGATCATGTTCATTAGCCTCTGCTTTCATACATAGAAAAGAATCCCACAAAAGTTTCTCCAGTCAGTCAGTATCTTGTATATGTACATAGTTGAATTTGTTGATGGCTATTTGGTTGAATGAGTGCTAAGCTGAGATATACGTGTTGGTCTATCATGCAGTCCCTTAAATAGGCTCAACTGCTTCTATTTAGGTTCTTCATAAGTAATGAAAAGCCTCCATGTATCTAAAAGTGTCAAACAGCTGTCATGATATTCAATACCTATTTCTTTTTTTGCTCTATCCAGAGGTGTTAAGTAAGAGATTTTACTTCCATGGAAAGACAACACTCCATGTCTTCTGACAAATATTGCTGAAGGTTTCTTGGTATATGATATGTGGTGACTATTACAATAACATCACATTGTTAATGTAGTTATTAGCTTGTTTTTAAATGTTATATTTTTTAAAAGTGTGCATAGCCTTATAGTCTCATGATTTTTACGTTTGGATTTGGCTCAATGAATTTCACATAAACAGCAAGATCTCTTTCTTCAATTTTCACCATCATCTAAATGACAGGGGAATGATTTTAGTATTTCTCACTGTGTCTAGATATCATGGAATAGCCACTTGGTCACACTCAGATGCCATGACTATCTTATAGGAGACATTTGAATATGTCATCTTGTGGGTCCTGACCCTAATAAACACACTCCCTGCAACCAAAGATATAACTAGAAACGGTAAAAAAAGCACATTTTGGGTGAGCTCTGTACTGCTGGCTTTTGCAATGTACCGTGCGTGAATTTTCTTAGTGCTTGATATAATCACTAAAATATATATATATATTTTTTCATGTTCTTTTGATCTTTCTGTTGTTGAGAAAACACTCTTATTTTCTGAAACATAAAAACAAGTCGGGAAAGTGAGAAATCTTCCTTAGGTAACCTCAGAACAGAGGAACTTTGTGCATTATGCAGCCGAGGCCATGCCAAAATGCAATTTGGAGGGTGTCCAGCCCTTCATTGGAAAGTAATGGTTTTCACTGAACTGAGTTATGACCAGCTGTTTACAGACAGTCTGTGACATACTGATAGAGCAGAACACCGTATGTTGCTTTCCAAATCAAATGATACAAGAAGTGTGACAGAGTGGAGAAACATCTGTCATTAGCAATTTTCAGCACGCTTCACTAATTCTGGACAAAATACGAGTAATGAACTTACCGCAGGAAACTTCAAATACTACCACTGCAGAAACAAGGATATAAACAGCGAGTCCTCCTAATGGCTTCTAATTTAATTCATTTGCAAGTAAGAAACAAACAAAGTGGGTTATTTGTTTTTGATCATAGGGTAGTAAATACTAATGCTGATCACAAATGCTTATTTTAATCAAAGAATAGGAATTGGGGAATGTTGTAACTTTTTTCAAGTTCAGAAAGCTTCATCCCTTCTTTAATTGTTGAAGAGAGTAGGTTTTTTTTTTTTTTAATTATTTTTGTTTTTGTAAGCAGCAGAGTTGAAGAATGCACCCTAGCAAGGACAGAATGGTCCCTGACTCATATCTAAGAGTGATACTCCACTCAGACAGCAAACGCCCTTATAGTTTATTGGACCTGAAGTGATATTTACATAATATTAAATGTTCCTAGTCTTTCCACTAAGAGACTTGTATAGAAGAATGTGTTAGGTCTTTCTCAAGCTGCTTTTCCCCTAGCATTTCTCATCTTGGATTTTTTTTTTTTTCCTGGCTGATAATTTTCTTTTTGCGGTCCCACAAATTTTCACAGTTCTGTAACGAGCGCATGGTCCTCATACAGCAGCCACATGGTTCTCTACTGGTCGACGTCACACTGTTTATGAGATCTCGGAGCCAAACCATGTGAAGGCTGCAATCTGTGAGCATTTTTCTTTTGTATCTTTGCAATCAATTGAGCTATTAAGCCATTAACATTCAGGGCCTACTCAGCTCAGCTTATACTCTCAGTGAGCGCCAAGACAGCAAAATTCCTAAGCGGACAGACTACAGCTTGACTCTAGAAGAGGAAGAAGAAGAAGACAAGAAAAAAAAAAAAAGAAGGAAAAAACATAAAACAAGCTAGTGATTCTTTATCCAAAGTTGGGACTAGTATTCAGAAAAATGGTAATGTGAAATTCAGACCTGAGATCTTGCCCAACCCGTTGGTGTTCTACCGATGGGACCTACTTTGGACTGTGTCCCAGAACAAAAAGACTGAATGCCATTCGGAACTGATGACTGTAAAATGAGTGTAGGAGGTCTTTGAGGAGCTTCTTAATTACAAAATTATTCATGATAAAATGGCACTAACCTCAAATTCCCAGTTTCTTGTAAATTTTAGTATGATACCACATAAAAATGGTTTATAGCTTTTTAACACCTTAGATAAACCCGATCCAGCCTAGGAACGTTGAGGGGGAAATCATCTCCAGATCTGTTTAAATCTTTCACTCTTCCTCTTCTTCTTCTTTTTCTTTTTTTAAAGGGAATGCCACTCCTACTGATTCATCTATCTTTTTTTAAGCAATCCCTAAATTATTTTATGGTTGAGAAGAAATATTCCAAGATATGCAAATGCTAAATTCTTTCAGTTTTTATAGACATCTGCATTGAAAAACAAAACAAAGCGAAAATATAGATGCCATTGAAACCCATCATTACGTTTGTGATCTAGATAATAAAGTAAGCAGACCCGAGCAATTCGCTAACACTAACGCTATTCTTTACATAAACAGTAAATGTTTAGATTTTCCTGTTCACTGACTAACAGCACACATATCATAAACACTAAGCTGTTATAGTACGTTTCGTGTGTTGATTCACTTTAACAGTTGTTAGTGTGAAGACAGGAAAAGAAAAGTGGGTGTAATGAGACCATGTGCAGTATGCTGTGAAAACAGAGGCCCTTATTTGGCATAATGGGTTGCACCATAAGGGCCATAAAATTGTGCATGTGTTAGTATCATTTTAATTATTACGGGTGCCACATGTTAAGCAGAATAGCGGAACTACTAAAACAGCTTCAAAATCCTTACTGCTGATCGCTGCATTTAATTACAAATAGGAACATTTGGAGATAGGTCACCATAAAACCCTTCTGTTGTCAAATGAGCTCAAATCTGATTTTTGTAATTATGTTTTTATACCACAGATCCTGTTGAATAACTATAGGGAATAAAATTTTAATAAGTGCTGATTAAATGTAGGTACATCTTGCTTCCTAAGAATGTTTATGAATGCTCGTCACTCTTAAATCAAGGTACCTTTACTGTTTTCCTGTGGACAGTGCTTTGATCATTCAACCTTAATTGAAATAAGCTGAATAAATTGATGTGCCATGAAATATTGTTTTTTTTTCCCATTGGAGCATAAAAGCTCTGGATTTCAATTATTCATTCTGTTTGTGAGCACTGTGCACTGTACTGTGATTCTCTAGAACCAAAGTGTTTTCATTACTCCACTACATGTCAGTCGCCATGGGGTCTTGTAATTAACTTTCCTGAGGCAGGGTTTTACCAAGGAGATGAAGATGAAAACTTATGCTTATCTTTTGTTCCCTACAAAATAAATAGGGTTAGAGATGATAAGGTCAGTTTTCACAATTTCTTTTCCCTGGAATTATTTATTAATTTACTAATCTATTGGTGTATTTGTTGGTTACTTGGGCTGTAAAAATCATGAATGTGTTATGTCTCCTAAAAGAGATGGTACTTTGAGATACTTCATATGGATCATTTCTTATTTTAGGAACAATGTTTTTGAAACCTTGTAGAATGGTTAGAACTTCTAGTCTTTTTGAACATAAAATTATCACTGTGTTTCCCACAGAGATGACAAGTGTAAGATGAACCAAAAAAAGAAAAAAGATTAATGGCTGATGACACTTGAAAGTCAAGGATTAGTACAAGAAAATAGGCCAAACAGAGCTGGTACATGTGATATGTATTTATATTGGTATGGGATCTCACAGATAGTAGATAGGTACACCTATAAACTGTTCATATGGACACACTTTTGTGAGTTTTGTAATTCCAGAAGACATAAAATATTTCTTCCTCTATAAAATAGAGAAAAAATCAATCCTTTTAATCAGTTAATATTCCTTCAGAATATTCACATCCTTCTGCATGCTCTAGAAAACCTGTTGTTGGAGAAGTTGATCATTAAATTGGAAGAATGGAATCTGTTTTTCCAGCAAAAGATTTTTCTTAAGATCATGAGAGCATTCTGTTTGCAAAACTCCCTAGATTATGTTGTTAAGCACTTAACCCACACTTTTGATGGTTGTTTCACTCTCCAAGTAGCTCTACAACGTATTCAACCAAAGAATAGTACATGTGCTCCAGTCTGTGTCTCCACATCCACTGTTTCAGATAAATGTTAAGAGAGAATACCAGTAAAGCCCTGGGATTCATACACCACAATGGCACGAATATTATCCTGTTGACATCTCTATATGGCTTCTTGATGTCATTTTGATCCACTACCCAGAAACAGGATTTAAGGAAGCAAAATACAGATAGAGAAACAATTAGTACTTTCTCTTCAGAGGTAAAATTTTAAATATAAATTTTGAGTATTTGTGATCCTGGGGATTTGGGGCAGTTCCTACTTGGGAATTACTACTTTCCCAAGGCTATCACTTGAATTTATAGTCTCATGTTAGTGGTCATATTTAAGGAATGGGGGAGGGAGTGCTCAGCCAAAGCTAAAGGCAGAGGTTGCAATACTCTGCTTCTATCATTTGAAGGCATCATTTGGCATTGCCAACTTATTTTTTTGGCTCTGCTTTGATAAATAAATGAGATATCTCCAAAACTCAGATTGCCATAAGGCAACTATTTTGAATTCCACTATTGATCCACTGGAGAGGGTGCTTAGTATTCGTTGGAATTATGTCTTTCTGGGCTAATTAATTAATTAATTAATTATGGAATAATCTGAGAATCAATTAAATCATTCATGAGAACAGATAAGGAGAAAAACTCTACATATCCAAGGACCATTTACCAGGAGTAATGTTTAACACAGTAATTCTATTAATTTATGCCTCTATCACACAGGAGCAGGTTTTATCATCAATGAGAAGAAAAGGAAAGGCAAGCAGAGAAGAATAGCAGATGGTGGAGAAGGAATTTCTCATTTTCCAAATTATCAATGCCTTATTTTCTAAATGTGTAATACTCAGCTTTTAACAAAGATTGATTGCGAAGTTTGCTTTAAACAATTTTGCAAAATAATCTAGAAATTTTGGCCAAAAGATACTCACTGAGAGCCTCCTTTTGCTGGGTTCTGCATAGAGGTGCAGCCTTGAGCAGTTCTAGTGGAAACTTCTCTGAGAGCATCCTACAAGCTGCTGAATGTGCCACATCACCATTAGGACTTTACTATTTTAGTATTTGGAAATAATGCCTTTGCTTGTTAAAGCAGGATTTGGATTCTTGGCCCCTTTCCAGTCCCAAATTCCTTTCATACCTTTGAACCCTGGGATGTGCATGGTGCTTGAGATACAGAAGATTAGATCTTTGAATGATCTTAGAATGATCTGCCTCCATGGAGCCTACATCTAGTTGAAGAAATAGGACACAGATCAGATTACATACAGTAACCCCAGAAAGTATCTGGGGTTAAATAAAAATGGTGTGGCCACATCTCTAGATTTTAAAATGTGGTCACATTTACTTTCTGCTCTGATGGAGAGTCTTTATTTGAAGCAAGAATTCAAAAAGCAAGAACCAACAAGTCCCACTATTATATGTAATCATAACAAACTAATAAAAAATAAAGAAAGAAAATAAAACCACAAAAGATGAAGGAAAATTATCCTTGGTTTTATATTTCCAAAATAACTACTACTACTAATTTATATACCCTTATTTTTTCTTTGTTTGCTTCTTCCGCATGATATTTTAATTTTTAAAATTTAATTAAATTTAATTTTGAGATGGAGGTCTCACTATGTTTTCCAGACTGTCTTTGAACTCTGGATTCAAAAAATCCCTTGCTTCAGCCTCCTATGTAACTAAAACTACAAATTCACACCACATGGTGCCTGGCAATATTCATTTTTTCAATTGACAGGCAAGATTGTATGTATTCATTGTGTACATTGTGAAACGGTTGAATACAACAACTGATTAACAAGGAGAAAAAAAAAAAAAACAGAACCAGCTGACCACCCTCTACTTCTGCCTGACCCACTTAGAATCCCCACAAACTTTTCATTAGAAATCTTTTTTAATGTCTCTTTTGAGAAAAACTGATGTTCCCCACCCCCACCAACACAGAAGGACAAATAAGGGGCACATATATCTTTAAAAAGGTTTATCTCATATATATATATATTTTTTTTTTAAATGTCCTTGGGTTCAATAAATTTCAATGCTGGAGGGGAATCCGATTAGTAGATTTCCTTGCCTCCTAAAATACTGTGTCTCCTACTACTTCTAATGGTCAGGGTATATTTACATTTTGTTGTTTTATTAAGGGATATGACTACTGGTGAACTTGGTCAGGGAGTTTATTAAGGGATTGGTGTATATGTGTTCAACATCTGCCTCTTCCTGACTGGCTGACTACTGGAGGCCAGCTGCACAACCAAAGGTTACAGCTAAATGAAACCCTGGGATTTGGCTTCTCATCCTTTTGCTGAGAATTCTTTTGCAAATCTTTCACAGATACCACTGTTCGCATGCTGAGATTTCACAAGGATTTTAAACATGATAAATTAGATTATGACTATTTAATGCAATATATCCAAAGTTTTTACTGTTGTAGAATTTGTTTTTCTTTTTTATGGAAAATTCCATTTCCTGTATCTTAAGTGTTTTTTTCTTAAATGCATAAATGATAGTAACTGCAGCTTCATTTTCCTAAGACATGTGCCTATTCATGTATCATAAAGTACTTTAAAACATTTTCCTAAGCTAAGCTGGGGCACAGGGGAACAGTCTGACACTGTTTTTTTGAGAAAATAGAAATAAAAATTTGCTAGAAGCAAGTGTTTCTTGTAGTGGTTGTGCTTTGAAGCATATTGTAGTCATTGGTTGATCACAAATTTCCCAAGTCTCATGTGTCTCCATATGTCATTTCTTGAAATTTCTGTGAAAATTCTAATTTAACTCTCACTAATTTTGGCACTAATAATTATTTAAAAGTTTGGTAGCATATATACACACAAGGGTATTTATATTATCTATGTATGCATACATGGTATATATGTATGTATCCTTAATACTTTTGTTTTATATGTACACATATACATTACACATTATGTACATATAAATGTGTATATTACTGTTTATATGTATAAACATACACACACACATACACAAACACTGAATCCCTTTAGTTTCAGGTACAAACTATGATTTACGTTAAAACATCTTATAAATTCAGGAAGTTATAATGTGTATTTGTGACAACTCTTCATTAAACAGAATAAAACTACTAAGATCTTTAATTTTTTCTTTCTTACTTTCTTTTTTTTTTTTTCCTCTAGTGAGTGTTTAGGAAGGAGCAAATGAAAACGAAGCATACCAATACTAGAGATTTTTGAAATACCTTCTAGAAGATATGCTGGGTTAGTGACATTCAGTTCTTCTCAGTGTGCCTCTATAGCAGGGAAGGAGGCTTCTGCATGAACTTCCCTTTGCCCTGCTGCTTTCTCTCATTTGTGTCATCAGCTCCTATATCCGGTGTCTTCTCTTGTTACTCTTATTTCTCAGACAATGGATAATGTGTAATAGACCCCTTTTCTGTCCGGGTGGGTGGGTTGGTGGATTGTGTTTTACCGGCTGTTCTCCCTCCTATCCAATGTCCTGTCGTCTTTGTACTCCAGCTACGTGCTAGGTGCACAGTCTATGGGAATCGCTCAGTCACATCTGTCTGGCTAAACTGAGTTCCAGATGTTGGGCTAGATGGATCTCATACTGGAGGAACAAAGCAGTAAGGATGAGCTGATTTCCACTTAATCAAACTTTCTAGTTAACTAAACATTAACGAGAGAAGTTTGGTGTGTATCTCAGTCCTTGCTGAGAAACATTCCTGCCAAATTAGGGCAAATATGATTAGCATGTCAGTTCTTCTACCACCCAAGTGAGTTCCCTTTAGGACCCGGCTCCTATCTGACTCACCTTCCTTTCTATAGTTTATCTCTCTCGAGGGCTCAAACAATTATTTGTTGAATGAGAGTTGAGTGTTTCATTTATTCCTATAGAGATATTTATCCAATGACTATATTTTGCTGAATTATCAGCAAACAGAATGGATAAAATTATTTCTGGATCATTCTCAAAGAGAAAAAAAAATCTGTTCATTGAAACTGCACCCACGCTGAGCTCTCCATTGCTTCAGTATTCAGTGGCGTAAAGACTCAGATTTTTGACCAGAAATATTTATATTAAAGAATATGTAAGTAGGAAGTATCTTGAGGACAGGGACCTCAGATGTTGAATTCATAAACAGTTCTTCAACAACAGCAAAAAAATAAAAAAATGTCAATGAGAATCAGAAATCCAGACAAGCTTCAGAGACAGAGAACAGAAGTTTTAAACAGACTCCAGTATGAATACACTTGCATTTGTCGTGGGTTTTTTTTTTAATTATTAAAAATTACACCAAACCCAAAAGATGTTCAGTCTCCAATTTAATTTTTCACTCCTCCACGTCTCCCCAAACCTTCATATTGTTTGACAGTATGTTGCACGACTGTTGCCTGTAAGTGTGAAAAGTCAGGATGAGAGTTCACAGCAGGTTGATGGCCTGGAGATGAGAAGTCTGTCTGAGGACATTTCAAAGTTGCAAAGGTATTATTCTCACATGGAGTTATTTCTCAGTGGGTGTGAACAACAGCTACTCAGCAAGCTGGTGTGGTGTGAAATAGAGTTTCCTGAAAAATGATGTGCAGACATATGCAGAAAGCCACATGCTTGGTACATGCACAGACTGCGCGCCTAACTTCCAAGGGCTGGAATATTTGCCCATGAGATGAGCTAGAAATGCAAAAGTCCCCAATGTAAGTAGCCCAGGGAGAGGCACAGCTTGGAATTATCCAACCCATTGGGTTTAAGTCAGACACATGTTGAAGGGCAAAAAAATGAGCCACACAGCTGCATTGGAAAAGGGAGATTAGATGAAATAGGAGGGATCTAGTTTACACAAGGCACAAGACATCTTTTCATATAGTCTTGTGAGACCTACCCGTGCTATAAGAAACCATATGGTTTATTCTGTAGTGGTTTGTGCTACAATTTTGAGGTCACAGGTATGTTTTATTCATCTCCATTGCTGAATGAAGGGATTCACATGCATAGCCCCCCGGCCCCCAGAACTGTGGTGGCATTTATCTGCAGAAAAAGGAACTGTCCAAGTTCATTCATAGCCCCATGGATCCAGTGTTTCATGTATGTGATAGATCTGTCTTGGCCTTTTCTTCAAACAGCTCAAGTGTGGCCTGCAGATCTTTACATGAATATTTTTCTCAGCTGCATGGTTCTCCTCATACTTATGCTAGCTGAACAGTAGGAGGAGCAGCAGTTAGGGGTGTGAAGAGCATGATAGGAATCAGACATAAACAAAACAGATAAACCTGTAATTGCAGGGGTGAGTAGAGAAAAAGCATACATGTCTTTGTGTACATATTTATTTTGGCCCGTGAGTTTTTTTAAAAAAAGGAATTGAAATGGCTTACCCCCCCAAAAAAGGTATGTATTCCATAAGGCCTGTGGAAATATAAACAGAAAATACAAATTTTGAAAAGGAGGAAGATTCAAATATGCTAACTAAGAGGGTTAATGAGAATAAGAATTAGTCATTTCACTACACAGATGGAGGTTTACTTATGTGGTTTGGTTGGCAGGTGTGCTGACTCTGTGGTGTTAATCTTCAGGTTCATCGTGTGGGAGGCCCTAGCGAATTCTTTCCTTCAGTTAGAAAAGACCCAAATAAAGAGATGCAACTTGCTATGAATCTTAAAACTGGACAGGTTGGGGGCCGGATCCTGTTTCACGTTTCAAAGTTGTTGCTTGCTATTCTGTTGGTTTGGTTGTCATGCAACAAGAGGTGGCCGACCCAAAAAAAAAACAAAACAAAAAAAACAAGGCAAACTGTTTCTCATTCTCATTGGCATTAGTTTATTTTTTAAAATAGCTTTTAAATTATTGAAGTAACACATGCTTCTTGCATAATTCCAAATAAAAGTTGAAAGATGAAAATAAAAATCTTCTGGTTATCCAATTACTCAGCAACAATCCTGTTATTTTTGCAGTGGGGGTACATTCTTTTGCAGTCTGCTCTCCTGATACATACCCAGCAGCGTGGGGTTTTTCCTTGTCTCTTTGCTTTCTTTCACATCCTATATACAATGTACTAGGAAATTCTGCATTCTTGACCTTCGCCATTTATAGGCTATCAGCACGTCACCCCCGTCCCTCTTCTGCTGTGGATGGCACCTGCTCTGAGTATCATCAGCCCTCCCCTGGAGCATGGCCATGATTTCCTCCCACAACCCTGCCATCCATGTTCTCTTCTCCACATAGTGCCAGAATGTTCCTTTGAAGATGTAAGTCAAATTTTATCACTCCCATGTTCAAAAATCTTTCAATGACTTTAAAATTCATGCCAAGAAAATGTCCAAATCTTGCATTATCATAGCTACAAGGTCCTTCAATAGGGCCTAACCCACCCATCCCCATACGGTATAAATTTATATTTCAGTTATGGATACACAGTATTCCAGTGCACAATTGCACCACACTTTAGTTAACCAACCACTTATAGATTAGTGTTGTTGCTTCTAATGTTTTCCTTTCTTGAAGTAACATTGAAATAAGTGTATTGGTACATCTATGATTGTACAGTATGCAATTTTGCTTTCAT
Organism: Marmota marmota marmota; assembly: GCF_001458135.2. Lineage (NCBI taxonomy): Eukaryota > Metazoa > Chordata > Mammalia > Rodentia > Sciuridae > Marmota > Marmota marmota. The sequence goes on from NW_026000093.1 coordinate 14,486,693, forward strand.
CATAAGCATGTTGCTGAACTTCCTCCTCAGAAAGGGTATACCAATTACACTACCAATGGCCTATACATTTCAGAGAACCTAATTCTGGTTCTAGTCACAGTTCAGCCTTTGTGGAGGCCAGAGCAGAGTATGCAAGCCCTTAAAATTTTGCATCCAAATTCCTATTTTGATGATGGTGAGATTTTTGAACTAGTGTTGGCAACGTATTCAGTGCCAGTCTTCTTGCTTTGCCTTGTCAAATTGGACAGGGAGACGGCTGTCTTGTAAAAGTGGAATTGTCACTAATTGGCCACAGAGGAAAGATTCAAAATCTTGCCAAAAGTCTCCTGCCTTCTAAGAGAATAAATCCTCCATATAACTTTCCCCTCTCATTAAAAAGAAACAAACGCAATAAGAAAAGAACTTTGTAAACTAGACAGCGTTATGTAAAGCAAGGCCTTGTTCTTCAGATTAAGGTGCCCTGGCCTTTGGGTGAGAAGCTGACAGGTGTGGCTTGCTTAATACCCGGATAAGGAAGCGTGTGTTCCTAGACTTTCCTTTTTTTTATTAGTTTGTTCTATCCTGTTAAGAAATGTGAAGGAAGAAGCAACTGTAAATAACTTTTGACTTCACTTTGGCTTTTTCATTTAGATTAAAACAGAGTACCTCAGGTGCAGTCTACATACGAAATGAACGCTCTATAAAATGTTTTGTCACTTGTAATGTTTGGAATCCAAGTTGGTTTTCTTTATTATGACAAAGTGAATTTAGTGAGAGTTAAACATCGCTTCATGCCGAGAAAGACAGCTCCTTACTTTTGCCCACTAAGTGGACACTGTGAAAAATTTCTGCTCTATAAGAAACGGAGCTAAATCATTCATTCTTTTCCCAAAGAAGTATATATTTCAAAGTGATTTCATTAAAAACATTACATATAATTTATAAAAATCCAGCTGGATGATACTTTCTTGAACATTTCAGAGAACTGGATTTTAACAAATCTATTTCTATTTAAATTTAAAAGAATGCAAATATGTTTACAAGTCTAGGAATATGTACGTTGGAGTTTAAAATGTGATTGAATAAATTTTCAGGAGTTAAAACCACTTATTTTTAGAATGTAAAGTAGGTTTTAATTTTAGATTTTCCTAAAATGAGTTAAAAAAAAAAAAGACAAATGCTGCCTTCTATGTCAGAGTTTGGGGAAATAGTTAATCTTTGCATTATTCACTGAGATAAATACTTTCTATTAGCATATAAATTCCTTGCTTTTATAATACTTTATATGACTTTTTTATTTGAACTTTAACTTTGATGTGGGTTGTGCCCATCATGGAATCAAACTCATAGTAGCTCCTTATTTTGAACTTCCCAAAGATCAAAACTGGAAAAACAGGAGAAGCATGGTTTATTGGAAGAATAAGCCATGACATTTGTTCTGGATTAATACATGTGTCTGGTCCAATATTTGTGATTTAAATAATATGCAAGATTGCTAAAGATCCTATTCCCCATTGCTTCCTTTTCAAGTTTTCCTGTGCAAGCATAAACAAGCTTGATTTGAAGAATTTAAAAAGTTAGTTCGAAGAATTAGACTGAAATTTTAGATTCAAATAAAAGAAGGTTTTTGCTTTATTTCATAAACTGTGAAATTTAGGGTTTGGAAGAAATTTAGAATCAATTATTCTAACTTTTTTGTCATGCAAGTCCACATCTGGTTAAATTTTACTCTCCACTCCTCTCTGCCTGGACCAGGGGAATTGAAAGTTGAAGGAGAAAATCTCACCATCAGGAGAGCTGAACTCACCTCACTTTGCTGACTCAGAACTGAGACATTACACTGCCCAACAACAACAACAACAAAACAGTGACTTCCTCTTACCAAGGGCAGTGTTGGATTCTCTTTTAAGCACTCAACAGCAGGTGTGCACTCTTCCTTCTTGAAACAGGCTCTTATCCTGGGCTAGAACACATTACATGCTTCTCTTCTCTTATACCTCATTCCCTCCCGACTTCCTCTGCCTCCTTTGCTGGTGTTTTCTTCTAGATCTGAATATTGTCATTCTTTTTATTTATTTATTTTTATATGGTGCTGAGGATCGAACCCAGTGCCTCACACATGCGAGGGAAGCGCTCTACCCCTGAGCTACAACCCCAGCCCAGAATATTGTCATTCTTTAGTATTTACTCCTGAGCTCTTTTATTTTCTCAATAGTCATCATTTTTCTAGGGAAATTCTTTTAATTCCAAGGCCTTTTCTGTTCTGGATTTTTCACAAATTTCTGAGACTCCCAGACTCTCCTCTCCCCTGAGATCTAGAGTCATATATTCCATTAGCTATTTCACATCTGTCTCAGAGAGGCCTGTCCCCTCCACCATGGCTAAAGTCACCTCCCAGTTACTGCCTACAGCCTCACCTTATTTTATTTTTCATCATGACACTTCCCAGGAGGATCTGAAATTAGTGTTTGTTCATATGCTTATCATCTGTCTTCCTCTCCCTTCTACTAGGACATAAAGGGAGGAGGGTAAAATTCAAGTCTTGCTTACTCCTCCTGCATCCTCAAAGTTCAAAACAGGGGTGAGAACGCTATAAAGCATAACTGCGACTAACTTTTGCATCTCCTGATTTTACAAATCCCAAAACTAAGACCAAGAGAAGTAAAATAATTTGCCCAAGTTTGTTGGAATTTAGTAAAGAGAGCCATTAGGTAAGGAAAACATTGAATTCTAATAGAATACAGATGCAATTGAATTCTAATAGAATACAGATGCAAGTGCTGTGGGAACTAAGACAGAGAAGGCATTGCTGAGGGTGGGAAGTGTGTGTTAATGAAGATCTCAGGAAGAAAGCCATGTCAGCCGTCACAGGCTTAAGAAGAGTATTCCAGGCAGAAGACAAAGTGAGCTGTGCAGAAGTCCAGGTGTGTGATGGTGTATGGATGCTGGAAGAATGCCAAGTACTCTTTTTTACCTAAGGGACTGGAATGGTCAGAGCTACATTGTAGACAGATTTTGTGCCTGAATATGAGCTTTTCGAGATGCTAGAGAAAACAAGGTCTTGTGAACTTTATTCTTATGTGCGTTAAAAGGAAGTTTCCCTTTTGGGAAAGCATTGGTGACATCATAAGAGTGGAGGTATTAGTCGAGGAGGATAAGGAGGATCTGTGTTCAAGGAGGTGTGCATAGTGTATCTCACTATTTTGGAAACTCTCTGGATAGAGAAAAAAAGCCACCTCATCTTCAATTACAGATTGCACTCCAAGCAGGGCTGCCCAAAAGTAGCAATCAGGCAGATCTTGCTATATTGACACTAGGGGCAATTTTGGTCTGGGTCTGACTCTCCTGGCCATGGTTGAACCCCAGTCCAAGGTGAACACTTTTCACGTTCCTGGCCTGGCTTCTGTATGCAACCTTGTAGCAATTGCCTTCTAGCCCAATTTATTGCATGCATACAGTCATCCTGGTCATCCTTCTGTATCAGTGAGGATTTGGTTCTGGGAACCCCTGTAGATACCAAAGCCACGGATATTCAAATGAAATGGCAGAGTATTTGCATATAACCTATGTATACTTTAAATCGTCTTTAGATCACTTATAACACCCCAAAACAGCGTGAATGCTGTATAGATGGTTGTTAGAGTGTATTGTTTAGAGAATAAGGACAGGGGAAAAGTCTGTTCATGTTCAGTACAGACATAATTTTTTTTCCCAAATATTTTTGATCCATATTTGTTGAGTCCTTGGATGTGTAACCAAAGAGAGATACAGAGGACAGGGCCAACTGTATTTCTTTTTCCTGCATACATTGATGCTCATCTGTCTGTCTAGAAAAATTGGAAAGTAACCCACAAAGAAATGTTCTCAGGAGGATTACAGGATTTGTCAAAGGGCTCTGATTGAAGTCAAGATACTTACCTTCCCTCTTTGATTCAGTGGGCAACTCATTGTCTTTTATAATTTGTCTGGGAACCTCTGCCAGTTCTTCCTTTCCAAGAACCTTTCATCACTTAACCTCCCTTAATGAGAGTATGTGTGTAAATTTCCCAGATTTTCACTTTTGTAAATTCCAACCACAATGCAAATTATTACATCAGATGCATTCATGTCTTGGTATAGTATAATCATATTTATTTTTATTTAAGATAATTTATCATATGTTTTTTGTTATCTTAATTGTCAAATGTTTTTAAAAATCTTCTGTGAAAATCCTACACAAAATATCCTCATGTCCTACAACATATTTAATTTACTCAAGAACTTGGGGTCTGTGTAGTTATGGGAAGACGAAACTACCCCATCTACTTTGTACTTTGATTTTTGAATATATTTTGGCAAAAAAGGAGAATATGAAATTGGAAGTAATTCTGGCTTCCACACTTGGTTTATATTTATTTGTGAACTATGGTTCCATTGGCTGGAATGCTTTGAAAACTGATGCTAATGAGATTTAAGTCCCTGTGAAATCTGATTCTCAGATGCCATCATGTTCTAGAGTGTGATTTTCTCTCATTTTTTTTTCAATTTTTATCTTGAAAATAATTATTATGTTAATCTCTTTCTAACAACCCAAAATGTGCTACCAGCTTTAATTCAAGGACGCTTTCTGACACAGGCAAGAAGCAAGTATGAGTAACCCTTAATTACTATCTCAGAGAAGTGCAGAAAAGGTCAATAAAGAAAGGACTTTTTGAAGTAAAGAATGGTATATACATACCTAGCAAGCTGACTGCTGTGATTTGGACGTTGAATATTCCAGCAAGGGCTTTATCTGTTAATGGCTTTATCTGCAGGCTGGTGCTGTTGGGAGGTGGTGAGCCTTTGGGAGTGGAGCTTAGTGGAATGTCCTTAGGTCACTGTGGGTACACTCTGGAAAAGGAGTTTGGGACCTCACCCATCTCCTCTTTCGCTATTCTAATTTGAAGCATGATTATTTCTCCTATACATGTTTCAGCTGTGATGTGCAGGATTTTGGCCTCAGCCGAGGCCAAATCAATAATGTTGTCTGATCTTAGACTTGAACCTCCCAAACTGTGAGCTAAAAAAACTTCTTCTCTCTGTAAAGTTAATTGCCTCAGGTATTTTGTTGTAGTAACACAAAGATGATGAACATACAGTCATTACTAGGTGATTGTTCCAATAAATAACGTTCTCTCTTACCTTTAATACAGAAAAAGACTAAGTAGCTATACTGTATTTATATGCATGTATTTATAGGATTTTCAGTAGACATATAAGAGAATTGTTTGTTCTTTATCTTTTGAGTCTGTTTTAGAAATAATAACTTAGATAAAAAGTTTATCTAATTAAAAAGACAAAATTTGATATGCTGAGTTTGTATTTTTTTTTTTTTGAGAAATAATTATTATAAACTTAACCGGTTCTAGGCAATGGATGTAGAATAGCAAACTAACCCAAATTTTTTAACCACTTAGAGCTTACGTGTGTGTGTATGTGTGTGTGTGTGTGTATACATATATATCTCCATCTTTTCTTCCCCTTTCTCTCTTTCCCTTCTTTCCACAATTACTTGTTTGCTCAGCTATGATTTGTGCTGAGCACATAAAATCAAATTAACATGAGGTATATCTACAACAAACCTCAGTCATTTCTTATGAATTCTCATGTTCATTCCCCATTTCCCTTTCCCAGGCTATACCTTCCAGAGTTATTTGAATTAAGTCACACTTTTAAAATTATGTTTGTCGAGGCTAATTTAAGACTGTAGACTTTCTTTCTTACTATCTTTCAAGATGACATCTTTAGAACACATAAAAAGAAACCTTGAATCTAGTACTCATGTAAGTCTGTCTTTTGTTTATAATTATTTAAAATGTGAAGTTCTCAGCCATGAACTTGAATATGAGTCATGAGCAGGCAATTTAATTCCAATAGAATTGGAGTTCAGATCCACGTGTTTGAGGCTTTCATTTTTCTGCCTTCTATGGACGTTTGACTTGAAATATTTGGGGTAATATGGCTATTTGACTGCTAGAGACTCAGAATTGACTGCTATCCTCATATTCACTTATAAGAAAGCCAGAATTTGCATCTAGAACCATAAAAATAAAAGACAAATGTGTAGACCCAAGGAAACAATTAGCTTCCCATTACAACATTTTATCATCTAGTCCTGTGTAGGTCTGTGTCAACACAGATTGACAAAGTCATAGAATTTTATTAGACAATGTGAAAACTCATTTGCAGATTTTATTGCCGTCCATCATTGCTTGCATTCACAGTCCTGAGGCTCTCCATTGTTGTGAATAACAATTGGGAAAAATGGCTGGCTGTGGCCAGTGTGGAGGTGCCATTTCTCACTGACAGGTGTTCTCTTCTAATTACCTCCATTAGTTCCTCTTTATGGCAGGGCTCTATGTCCTGAATCTTCATCTCTTTACCTGAACACCAAACCAGAACTAACAGCTCCAGTGTGCAGGGGGACAATCAGCACACACCCACCACTTACTATTACAGTTCAGGGGGCTGTTGTGGACAGGACTGTACTTATTCTGCAGTCGGAGGGCTGCCATGCTAACCTACACAGCTTAGACTGCAGGGGAAACATATCCAGTGGAAAATCAGACCTACAAATCTGTAATTAGTGAAAGGTGCTAATGAAAAAAGATACATTCCTGAGAGGAGTCCTTAGCTGAATGCCTGTGAAATCAGACCAACCCTGCCACTCAACAAAAGCAGGGTACAGTTCTGCAGGGGTGCAGACTGTACAGGTTATCTCCAAGTGATGCCTTTATTAGTTTTTCAATATGCGGAAGACTTTCACAAATCTCAACTACCATTTCTACAAAGAATACTATTTATATAACATTTTGCACAGTATATACTACTTTCATACACGCTATTTGACTTACTGCAACTCCGATGAATAGTTATTGTTTATACCTACTTTTCTCCCTATGTTCTTTCCTCATTTCATTCTTTCCTCTGCCTTTGTCCTCTTCTTCCTTCTCGTTTCTTCCAAAGATTGTACTTTTAATACTGTTGCCTAGGTCCTATTCCCTAGAATGCCCAGCAGTGAAATGAAGGTGGAAAACGTGCAGCCTCTAACCTCATGACTCTAACGAGCAGGGTTGTCAGAACTAACTACCTCTTGTTGTCATACAAGTAAAGTGTATAGGTGACTCACTCCATTTTTATTTTCCTGTGAGCAAAGTCTGAATTTGATCATTCTTAAAAGCTCCAATCACTTTGCTTTGGATAAAGCTCCATATCTTTTATTTTTCTTATCCAAGGGCACCGCTTCTTCAGCCAAGATGCTCTCTCAGGATATAGCTCATGAGAAGAACATGAAACCCAAAGGACTTAACAGTGGAAATCCAGTATCAGTCAGGGTCAGACTTCACAACACACTGGGGTCAAATGTGAAATGGCAGTGTTTGGAGGTTTTCTGACTTCATCATTGGAGGGAAGTGCCATCCATTTCACACACGTGTGGAAATCAGAGAAGTAAAATTGTGTGGACGGATCCTTGGCTCTGGCTTTTCAAGGTCAGGCCAGAGATATTGCTCATGTTGTCATGTTGGAGAAGAAGTGTCTCCGAAGAAGGGTCTGAGGATTTCCCAGAGAGAAAGAAGGGTTTGACACGGGATCAGTGGGGTTCTTGGCATACAGGATGGAACATAATTTCATCACTTGCTAGTCAGAGGCATAGACAGAGGTTTATTTAGGAAAGTAGGTAAAAACTCAAGGGAGAATGGGAAATCTCAAGAAAGAGATGCCTTTGTGAGTAAAGCAAGGATACACATTCAAGGGAGAATGTGGGTCATCTTGAGAGTGAGAGTTGCACTTTGGGGCTCCCATTCATCATTTAAAGGATGCTTGGTGAGGGGTGGGTATGGAGAGATAGTAGGAAGAGTATCAATCCTGTGATCTCAAGACAGTTTCTGGTGATCTGGTCAATCTCTGGATCCTCAGGCTGACTTGGTCTTCTTTATCTGTTCAATAGATAGCAATGGAAAGATCCCTAAATTATAGGTTATTCAAGATATTGTATCTATCTTTGCATAACCTAATTATTGTGTGTGTGTGTGGTGGGGGGGGGTGTTAATTAGCAGTGCACAGGTAGATTTACAGATGCCTAAGAAATTTTGGAAGAACAGGCCTGGAAGGGAGATAGGCATAGGTAGGTGGGGAGAGAACGGGAAAAATATGTGGAACTTCCGAATTAAAATCTTTTTTTTTTTTTTTTTCGGTCTTTTCTTTATGTCTCCTTCCTACCTACTTCTTCTTGTTTCTTTTATCCTGCCTCAATGTTTGGACCAAGAGCTTTCAACTTTGAAATATAAGCACATCTTAAATTCTCATACTGCTGTGTCTTGCGGATTCTTTTTTTCTTGGCCTTTTTAAAGATGTCTGATGCTGTATGCTTTCCTGAGTGACCACAGTCCAACCGGTTATCCCTGAAGCAGTGGCATAACCTAAGTTGGAAATGGGAGTACATCTAGCAAGGAAACAAGCTTGGGTGAGCATGGGAATGTCTGGACCTCTAACTGTGACTTGCTTAGGAAGATCTGAAGTCATCTTCATTGTCCTAGAATAGCTGCTCTTACAGTTCTGGTACCATTTCTTATAGTAGGTATGTCCCATTTTGTTGTTCCTGGGGACATCTAAGTGGCTACGGAGAGCTCACCTGCAGAGAGTGCTGCACACAGGTGTTCTCTCTGAGGGCAGGTCTCTTTCCCTTTATCCTCCACCATTTCTTGGTGCTCCTTGGACCCTGTGCTTCTCTGACTGCTCAGCTTCTCCCATGTTGCTCTAGTCCCCTTTATAATCAGCCCACATTAAAACACCTGTGTAAAAACTCTACTGTTTTTATCTATTTGTAAACTTGTTATGTTCTGTTTTGTATCTTCAAAAATATTTAAAATTGTTTCAAGGAGGCTTGGCCCCTTTAAAAAGCAGCTTCAGCCGGCAGGATGACACAGGCCTAGAGGAAAACCAAAGCTGTTGGGAGCTGCAGCTGTCTGGTCCTTTCGTATGCAGATTTATGGAAGAGGAGGGGGTGGAGAAAGAGCTAAGGGAAGACTCACCCAGAGAGTTGGCAAACAGGGAGTGAAGAAGAGGGCCTCAAGCTTCAGCCTCCTAGGAAATACAGGCTGACTCAAGGAATAAATAACACTTAGAGTGGGATAGAACTTTTAGAATCCCAGTCATGCCATCTAGGCCTGTCTCCTTTTATTTATTTATTTTTATAGAAAGGGCAGATGGTTTACTAAAGGTCACAGAGATAGCAAATAGAGCTCAGAATACTTCTGAGACCAAGGGTGGTTTTCTTTTTCTTTTCTGTTGCTCAAGTTGATGGACACATAGTAGGTTGCCATTATACATATGAGTATATAAGGATTGGATCAAAGCATTTGTGAAAACCGGTGGGCGTTCTATACACATCAAGATCTTCCTGTACATCTTTGAAAAGCTTGGAATCAAAGTGAGAGAAGGTAGACAAATAAGTCCTGTTGCATTGTATTCTTCCCTTACTTCAGATATCAACTGTAAGTTCTAGGATGTTTTAGTCAGCTGTTCATTGCTGGATCAAAAGACCAGACAAAAACAACTTACAGGAGGAAGTTTATTTTTGGCTTACAGTTTCAGAGGTTCAATCCCTGCTGGGCTGACTCTTTAGCTCTGAGTCTGAGGCTGAGAAACTAATGTGACTCCATTTTAAAAAATAAATAAATAACAGCAGCTTCTACCTCAAGGCCTGTCCTAAGGAAGGGGGTGTGACCCTTGTCCTTGGAAAAACCCACAGAGCACTCCTAAGCACATATCCATCCTGCTGAGTTGTTTGTAAATAACAGGAGAGGTCTGCAGGTGCCAGGTGTCCCTGACTCAGTCAGGCTAGGTGAGGACCCATAGCAACCCCCCTAGCAACCTGCAATCAGCATAAGACAGGGAAAATACCTGGGATGCCAGATGACCCCCCAGTAGTTTATGGTGGTTGATAACATGTTGGGAAACCATGTAGTTTAGCACGTACACCCCTCGTGGCCTAAACCAATCAGTTCAAAGGAATCCCCCTCTTGTACTAGCCAATCACCCCTACCCAACTTGTTCTCACCAGTGAATGTGCTAATCAATGTTAAGAGTTGTTGTTTGATTTTCCCGCGGTATGGAATGATTTGCTGTGTGATGTTGTGACGCATACAGTATCCCTCCAAAACCTATAAAATCTCACTGAACAAAGGACCAGGACTCACTCCCTGGGACCGCTGTGTCAGAACGGTTGTGAGTCCAGGCTCGAGCTTGCAATAAAGACTCTTGTGTGATTGCATCGGATTCGGCTCCTGGAGGTCTATTGGGGTTCCAGGAATCTGGCATAACAAGGTGAGTTAGGATATCATGGTGGAAGGGCATGACAGAGGGAAGCAGCTAATTTCAGTACAGCCAGGAAGCCTAAAGAGAACTTAAGGGCAGGGAGCCAGGAATAATATAATCCCCAAAACTGTGCCCCTATTCCTCTAGCCACAGCCTACCTGCCTGTAGTTACCACCCATTAATCCATTCAAGTTATCAAGCTAGCAAATGAATCAATCCACTGATTACCACTGATTAGGTTATAACTCTCACAATCTAGTCATTTCACCTTTGAACATTACTGCATGGAGCTTTTGGGGGACATCTCATATCCAAACCATGTTAAAGACCCTTAGGTCTTTGGAAAAACATTTTACCTGCTGTCACTCAACACTGTATAGAACACTTTCCCTCTAGTCACCAAAAATGTGTAGGTATATGTGATTTTTTTTTTCCCATCAACACACAATTCTCCAGCAGACACTAACTGAGTGTCTTACAATTTAACTCAGTTTTGACATTCTCTGGAGATAGTGTCAGGTCCCACAAAGTGAGAGCTTAGTCCTACAAAACTGCCCCCAACTTTAGATGTTAGTTGCAAGTCCCAATTTATGACTAGTATTTTGACCAACCCCTTCCTCGGGTGTAAAAAATTTGCTGGGATGGCTCTCAGACCTTAGAGAAATACTACTTATATTTGCTGTTTTATTATAAAGGATATATATGAACATCCAGATGGAAGGGATGCATAGGGTAAAGTGTATGGGAAGGGGAGTCGAGCCTTCATGTCCCCTCTGGACATGCCACCCTTCTGACACTTCCATGTGTTCAGCAATCTGGAAACTCTTTGAACCCTGTCCAGTTAGGTTTTAATGGTGACTTCCTTATATAGACATGGTTAATTTCATCGTTGGCCATTTAGCCTCTCTCATTCTTGGAGGTAGAAGGTAGAAGGAGGGTGCTGAAAGTTTCAACCCTCTAATCACGATTGGTTCCCTTGGCAACCAGCCCCTATCTTAAGGCTCTCCAGGAATCCACCAAAAACCACCTCATTAGGAAAATAGGCAATCCTCTACCCAGGAAAGTCCAAGGGATTTAGGAGCTCTGTGTTAGACATTCCTATTACCCAAGAATATCCAAAGGTCCTAGAGGCTTTGTGTCAGAGACCCCAGTCAAAGTCCAAAATATTAGAATAACAGATTCACCTTATCTCAGGAACCAGGAATGGAGTCCAAATAGTTATTTCATAATATCACACCAAGCCACTCACAGTTCAGATCAACTGATTACGAATTTGTGCACTTCCACTATCCCCTCAGGCTTCATAATTGATATAATTCTGTAGAAAACCTCACAGAACTAAAAAATTCAGAAGTATGGTTTTGTTACAAAAGATACAAATCAGGATTAGCCAAAAGAAGAGATCTACAAGGGACAGTCTGGGAGAGTCCCAAGAATCTTCTGTGTACTCCAGATGTGTCACCCTCTGCCTTAACCATGTCTGGTGGTTGTAAGAACTATAACAAACTGGTTGACCTAAATGACAAACTTTTTTTTTTTTTCTTACAAGTTGAACACCTAAGATTGGCATGTCAGCAGGGTTGAGTCCTTGGTGGGGCTCGTCCTGGTTTACAGACAGACATTTTGTAGCTATAGAAAGAAAAAAACAGAGAGAGAGAGAGGATGCTCCCTCTCTACCTCTTATAGAGCACTGATCTCCTGACTAAGGGCTTATCTTCATAATCTAATTACCTCCCAAGGCCCCACCTCCAAATACCATCACACTAGGGATTAGATTTCAACATGTGAATTTGGGACATAGTCATTTCTTAATACCTTTTCAGCATATCAATGTGGATCAACCAGGAAATTCACCTGAGATTCAGTGTCTCAAGTTTTTACTGGGGTATTATAATGTTGGCCTTACTGAACAATAGCCTCTGTGGTTAAATTCAAAATTCATCTTCCTTTCTCTCCCTGTGGTTTGAGCTTATATCATGTGGCTCAAAGCCCCAACTTCTAATGACATGATTGGTTCTTTCTGGTGTATCTGAGCCCCACCTGAGTCACCAACTCTATCAAGGTTGTATTGGACAGCTCTTCATCACTGTGAGAAAAACACTTAAAGAAGGAAAGATTTATTTTGGCTCATAGTTTCAGGGGTTTCAACCCCTGATTCTCTGGATCCATTGTTTTGTGGCTTGTGCTGAGGCAGTATATCGTGGCAGAGAGGGCATGGTGGAGCTAAGTTGCTTATCTCCTGGCAGACAGGAAGAGGATGGAGGACAAGGACGAGATATAATTTCCACATACTCCAAAGACTCACTGCCTTAAACTAGGTCCTACCTCTTACAGTTTCTACCACCTCCCAATAGTCCACTCAGCAGTGAACTCATCACTGGGTTAGTCCATGGGTGAGCTTAGTACTTCATGATCTAATTATTTTCCAAAAGCCCCATCTTGGTGCACTGTTGCATTCTGACTACACTGGGGACCAGTCCTTCAACAAGAAGGCTTTTGGGAGACATTCACATTTAAACTATAACAAGGGTCCACCATGAATAACAAAGACACTTTTTTCACTTCAGGCAATTCTAGAAGGACCTTCCCAGGAACAGATTTCTTATTATCTAACAATCATATTAGTCTATCAGTATTTTATTAAAGGACACACTTTGTTTAGAAAGAGAAAGAAATGAATCTGTGTTAATAATTATTTCAACCAACAGTTCTTTAAGAGAGAAGACTTATTCTTCTCTATGCCACATGCTAAAGTGATTCTGCTCACAGGTTCTGATCACTGGGAATCATAGATACCAGATCCCATGACTATTAATGAGTATGGACATCTGAGTCTTACTTACTCACCATGATGAAGGATAGAGCATCATGGTATCTATTAGATATGAAAAATGACAAGCCCCCAAATAGTGAGGCCTGGGAAAAGGGAGTAAAAAAGAAAACCGTACATTGATAGCATTGATTCTTTCCCAATACCTTTTTTCCCAGTGACAAGACAGGCCCTGGGGTGGAGAGATCTATCAAGTCTGGAATGATAGTCTCTGGGAAGAGGCCAAAGCATTGATCCTTCCCTAAACAAATCCTTTCCCAGATACTCACCGTTGACCCAGGCCCTCCATCTGGTCCAGTAATAAATCCCAGATACTGACCCATGACCCCCAGACCCTCTCCCATTTCACCCAGTAAAACAGACCCCAAATTCCTGAGTGCCCAAACTGACACATTCATTAATTTATAAAGAAGACCCCAAATTCCTGAGTGCTCAAGCTTGCACATTTACTAAGTCACCTCTCAGTGTCATCTATTCAAACCCAGTCCCCTCCTTTGTCCAGTGGCTCCTTTTCCACCAGGGCAACGTGTCCATCAGAGACATGACTCCGTTCCTGAATAAAGGCTTTTGGCTGATCCATGAAGTTTGCGTCTGGTCTGATCATTTTGTGCTAACATTATCACTTGGACAATTTGGTGCTACAGCTACTCCCCAGAAGAAGGAGGCATTTTAAATAAATAATGTAGTTATAACATTGAATTCTACTTACTAATATAAATAGCTAACATTTATTGATCATTTACTAAGTGAAAGACGTTGTGTTAAGCTCAGTACACGCATAATCACATTTGATTCTCAAAACATCCCAATAAAATGAGAACTACTGTACACTGGACTGTTTTCTAGTGACTGTACTGTGAGGCCATATGAGGTTATAAACCATATACAAAAGAGAAATTTTTTATACAACCATTTGACTTAATTTGGTTACAATCTATTTCAAGTTTCTGTGGTTTTTCTGTTGGTCCTACTGAGGGGGAGGGCAGAGGGGGACAAAAGGACAGTCACTGTAGGTACTGAATGATCAATGGGTTGGAACTGGAAAATGTGGGCTGGTTCAAAAGGAAAGGAAATAAAATGCTAATAGTTCCAGAGCCTTTCTCCCTCCTCCAACTTGTAGCAAAGGTTACCTGCCTCCAGGGAATTGTTCCTCGGTGCAGGGAGTTAAAGGAGTTGTTAAGGAACGCCCCTCACCCCACCCTGCTCCCTTCCTGCCTGTACCCCTGGGAAGCCTCATTCTCACCTTGGATCACTCCACCTTTTGGTCACTAGTCAAGGGGAGAGGGGTGGCAGGAGAACAAAGGGAATCTAAAATCTATAAAATGGAACTGGATACTCCCTTGTCCTCCTCTGGTACCAATTTCCAACTTGGTCCTTCTCCTCTGCCTTTGAAAAGGTCTCTCTCTCTCTCTCTCTCTCTCTCTCTCTCTCTCATATCCTTTAAATAAAACTTTCTGCTATTGCTTCCACATTTATTGGGTGTTCAGTCTTCACACTGGGGGAATGGGACTTGGCCCTGATTCTCATCACCGGTATCTCTGCTTTACTTTTACTTTTAAGGACTTAAAGTACACTAAGTAAGAGCACAGACTCTAAGTCCAGATAACTTTATTTGACAGCTCTGAGACTTTGAGTAATTTTCTTAACCTCTCTGTATCATAATTTCTCCATCCGAAATGGCATTATTGTAATATTTATTTTGGGTCCTTGTGAGAAAATTCAATGAGATTTATGTGTAAAATACATAGAATGTGAAAGGAAAGTGACCACAACACTCGGAGCAACCAAAAGATCTTTATTGCAGCAGTGCAACAAAGAGAAAGGAAAGAAGGAAAGAGAGAGAGAGAAAAGAGAAGAGATGAACAGGGAGAGAGCAAGAGCAAGAGAGAGACAGAGAGCGCGCATAAGAAAGATAAAGAGCAAGAGAGAGAGAGCAAGAGAGAAAGAGCAAGAGAGAGAGGGAGAGAGGGGGGGGGCTGGCAGGAGGGAGTTTTTATAGCCCAAATCTAATGGGGCCTCTGGGTCTGCAAGCTGCCTTGTTGGCCCAAGGGGGGTTGAGTGCTCAGCCTTGAGCGGGACTTGACACAAACAGGTGATAAAGGACCAAATAGAGGGGGGTTTGAGTGCGTGGGCTATCTTGCAGTCAACATCTGTTCAGCCTGCCCTGCAGACAACAGAGTTCAGCCTGCTCTGCACCCAACAGAATGGGTGTCTGGCAAAAAGTAAATATCATCTGATTTTTAGTTATTGATATTTTCCCCCCAATGTTCCAAGGTAAGAATTGTTACACAGAATTGTTATACCTTTGACATTTCATAACTTTATTTCTCTAAGCGTCTGCCTTTTAAGGGGAGATCATTTTTCCTGTCTAGAGCCAAAATGCTAGTTTAAAACTGTTTTTTTTCTCAAGGCCACCCACACTGTTCCATCTTTTCCTACTGATAAATTCCTTTTTAGTCTTTCAAAAACCCAGTTCAACTGTTACCTTCTGTGACACTTCCTAGGCTCTTCTACTACCCCTAAACCCAACCCAGAATGTTTCCCTTGCTACCAATCACACACACTTAGGACACATCACTCCTCAGGGCGTATCATCAATGTTGACTTATAATTTGTCTCTGCAGGTGGAATGCAAACTCTTAGGAGCTTGTGCAGTGCCCACTTCTGACTCTTAAGGCTGACATAATTCAGAGCACAAAATCAATGCACAATTGAATTCACAGAGTTCTGCCTAAAGATTTATCCTGAGTTAAACCCTCAGCATCTGCTCTCTGAAGCTGCTACAGTTCCAGTAATTTTCTCCTGCTTCAAATCACGTCTTGGGTCAGTTAGCTATCACTATAACAAACACCTGAAATGATCCACTCACAAAAAAGAAGAAGTTTATTTTAGCTTACAAGTTTTGGAGGTTCTGGTTCATGATCAGGCAGATCCATTGCTAAAAGCCTAAAAAGCCTCTGAGGGTGGCACTGAATGGTAATGGTGTGGAGTAAATGGCTGAGCAAACCAGCTCACCTGCTGACTGAGAAAAAAAGAGGGAAAGGAAGGGGGAGTAGGGTCCCATAATTCCCTTCAGGGACATGCTCTTTGTTTTTATCATTTTTTTTTTAACTGTGACAAATGTGTCTATTAGGAACAGCTTAGATCACATTCCACCATCATTTCTAACCCCCTGCCCCCTCCCTTCCCCTCCCACCCCTCTGCCCTATCTAGAGTTCCTCTATTCCTTCCATGCTTCCCCTCCCTACTTCTCTATGAATCCACCTCTTATATCAGAGAAAACATTTGGCGTTTGGTTTTTTGGGATTGGCTGACTTCACTTAGCATTATCTTCTCTAACTCCATCCATTTACCTGCAAATGCCATGATTTTATTCTCTTTTATTGCTGAGTAATATTCCATTGTGTATATATGCCACATTTTTTATCCATTCATTTATTGAAGGCATCATGAATTGGTGTCAATATATTTTGTATACAACCAGGGATATGAAAAAAATGTGCTCTAGGGCTGGGGCTGTAGCTCAGTGGTAGAGTGCCTGCCTTGCATGTGTGAGGCACTGGGTTCCATCCCCAGCAGGGATGGGTGGGAGGGAAGGAAGGAAGGAAGGAAGGAAGGAAGGAAGGAAGGAAGGAAGGAAGGAAGGAACTGTATGTTTATTTTAAAAAGTGCTCTATATGTGTAATATGAATTGTAACACATTCCACTGTCATATATAAATAAAAAATTAATTTAAAAAATTTAGTTACATAATTGGTTATTTTTATTTGTTGTTTGCTGAGAATAAGATACATCATAAAGCTGCTGTTCGAATAGTTACTTTAAAGGTTACACTGTAATACATAAGACCACAGGAAAAATAAATATCTATGATGTTATTTAAATTATTCCTTTAAATGTCAATGTCTTGATTTTGTCATTAAGTATGATATGCAATGAAAATTAAATCTTTACAACATTACAAAAAAAAAGAACAGCTTAGAGGAAGAAAAGTTTATTGGCTCCCCTTTTCAGAGGGTCAGTCCATGGTTGGCTGATTCCAAAGCACTGGCCCAAGGTGGGGAAGAACATCATGAAAGAAGGTTGTGACAAAGGAAAGTAGTGCAGGACATGGCAACCAGGAAGCAGAAAGAGCTTGAGTGCAAAGAGCCAGGGGTAATATAATCCCCTAGGACATGCCCCCAGTGATTTACTTCCTCCAGCCACACCCTACCTGTCAACTATACCACCCATTAATCCATCTGAATTATTAACACAACAGATGGACTCATCCACTGATTTATAGCTCCCACAATCTAATCCTTTCACCTCCTGCACTGTCTCACACATGGGCTTTGGGGTACACCTCATGTCCAAACTAAAACACCCATCAGGGACCTAAAGACCAACCATTCGGCCCCACTTCTTAGGTTTTACAACCTCCCAATACATTTCTCTAGGGCCAAGCCTTTAACACATAAACCTTTAGTGATGCTTATGATCTAAATTCTATCATATAATCTCAACTTCTACTTTATGTTTAACTCTAATGAACATTTATGGAGTTTCCATGTCAGAGGACTAACTACTCTGAGAAAGAAAGGGTTGTCTGTTTCAGTCAGCTTTTTCATTATTGTGACCAAAAGACCTAACAAGAACAATTAGAGGAGGAGAAGTATATTTGGAAACTCATAGACTTTAGTCCATAGACAGCTTACTTCATTCTTTGGAGCCCAAGGTGAGGCCGAACATCATGGTAGAAGAGTGTGGCAGAGGAAAGCAGAGAGTGAGCTCAGCTCAGTTCACAAAACGTACATACCCCAAAGACAGGCCCCCAGGGACACACCTCCTCTAGCCACAGTTTACCTGCCTACCGTTACCATATAGTTCATCCCTATCAGGGGATTAATGCACTGATTGGGTTAAGGCTCTCATAACCCAATCATTTCATCCCTAAAACTTGTTATTGTCTCACACATGAGCTTTTGGGGGACACCTAATATTGAAAGCATAACACTAACTGTTGGACATACTGAGCTCTCTGACAAACACAACACAGTGAAAGGCTTAGAAGTGATCAAGGAGGAAAGGTGATGTCATCTTTTTTTTTTTTTTCTTTTTATGTTAGAGCCCCTCTCTCTCTCTGTTGTAATTTTTGGTTGATATTCTTTTCAGGGATGAGAGAGAGCTCATGTGTTTGTTTCTGCCAGTCATTGGTTGAGAGCTACTCCTGAGAGAAGTTAATCCCCAGACCTGTCTGGCCTGCTTTAGGACCTGGAAAAGCAGGCAACAGAGACTGGAGGAAGGATCAAAAAAAAAAAAAAAAAAAAAAAAAAAAAAAAAAA
>NW_026000093.1:14506318-14590209 GCF_001458135.2 Marmota marmota marmota
AAAAAAAAAAAAAAAAAAAAAAAAAAAAAAAAGAACAGGGTTTTTTAAATTGTCAGTGTTAATGGTGCATCTCTTTATCTTGGTCTGATATAGATGTGAAATCTTGATTAAGTTCCTGGAGCTCAAAATGAAACAACACTACACCCAGAAATTCCTATAGCCAGTGAGTAGTCACTCACAGAAACATTTCATTTCTTTCTTCTAAGTTTTTTGTGTTCTTTTTATCCCCAAAGGGATTTCATAGCTATATAACTAATTAGTGATCTTCTTACAAAAATTGGGACATTTCTGGAGAATGACATAAATAACATAAATGAATAACATAAATGCAATTACATACATGGTTAATGGATGATAAATCATTGTTAAGCTTAGAGTTTTCTTAATTAGATAAGTTTTATTTTTGAGATTTCACATGAAAATTCTCAAACCTATACAAAATCAGAGAGCATGGCATAATGCATACTTTTCACTCATCATCCAGTTTCCACAAGATATATTTTAGAAGCTATAGGAGCCTCTGCAAATTTTCATCCCAGTCTCCCAAAAGTAAAACCTGAAAATAAGATTTCTCAACCCTGAAAACAAATTTCTTATTTCTGGGAGATATTACAAGTTTTGATTTGTTAGTTGTCAACGTACACATTTGGAGCTTAGTTCACCCCCCACCCCCAGTTAAATTCTGTCTTTGTCTCGGCTTCTCTGTGATTTCCTTCCCTTATCTCTTTGGCTGCTCCAGTCTTGTACACCTGGGCTTTACATGGATTAGAAATGACCCAGAACACATTACCTTCTTGTGACCCACGGAATGCTCCAAATCCCCCTTGATAGGAAGACAGCAGCTGGTCTAGAAAAGATGACCAGAATGGCCAACAGCCTGGGACAGATTTCCAAGGTCAATGAGGAGAGAACCATGTCTGTTCAAACTTTGCTTAACTTGAGGGAAAAAGGTTTCCAGATCAGTGAGACTTTCCATTAGAGGTTGGAGATGAATCTTCATTTCTTTTGGGTAGTTTAGCCATTTGCCCATCAGAATATGTGTTTATTGTGAGTCATGAATGAGAGAAAATGAGTCGGGGACGCCAGAATATTATTCTTGTATTTCACTGGAACTATTTATGCTGAGCTGCTTTCACTTACTACCTCCTGTGCCACCACCTGCCAGAAGCAGCCCGCCTCATCGGAGCGCCGTCTGGTATTGCTGGAGCATGAGGGCCTTGGCCTCCCTGTGAAGGTGCTGTATGTTGGCACTGTGGGCCAACAACCCCTCATGCTTGAACATAGTTGGCACCTTCAGGATGAGCAGGAGTCATTTATTTTCTGGTCCAAGTATTCTAGCTAAACCCTATCTACTTACTATGAAATCAAAAAATGATAGGAAAAAAATATACCGTTTTCTCTGGAAAGAATTTTTTTTTCTCTATTGAGAAAGCAACTAGGGTAATTTATTGGTGAGCTATCATAGGACTGCAATGTATATTAATGTCACTTTTATCTTAACTTCTGTCAAAATGTATTTACTTGTATTTTGAATATGGAGCGAAAGAGACTTTAAAATGCACTTTCCTAGTCTTTTGAGGTAGGTTAGTAGAAAATGAATAGAAGAACTAGAAGTAAAAGGTGAAATAAAATAAAATAGATTTTTAAACAAAATTTTGACAACTATTGTGTACCTACAAATTTCTGTATCAACAGTGAGCCTATAATAATAGCTCAGAAAGGTTTAGTGTATTAAACTTTTTCCTGATTTTGAATTCTTGAGAAAAGAAAAAAAATAATCATTCTCTATTCTATCACTTACTTATCTCTAAAACATCAGAATGAGAGTGAAATGTGTGATTTCTTGATATTTGGTATTTTTTTAGCAAAAGTTGTCTACTAACCACAGATACTGGTTATTTATGAGCTAAAAGGGAGATTTCTATTTTGCTAAAATCCATTTCTATCCCTTAACATACTTAAAGTTTCTATGTGGAGGATGCAAAGATATTGATTGATTTGAAAAATTTTCTGCTATGATTAAATAGACCCCCCCAAAATTAATAGAATACACAAAATAGAAGCATATTTTTCATTTCTATAAACAATCCTAGGCAGTTCTGGGTTAACAGAGGGGCTTTGTTCTGCAGTAATTTGTGACATTTTTCTCTGTTGGCTTCTGATGACTCTGTGGGTATCCATATCCAATACCACAGGGAGCTCTTATGAAAGGGTTTTATGATGTGGCTCAGAAGTGGCACATTTCAAGTCACTTCTACTCAGATACTATTGGCTAGAACTTAGTCATGTGGCCACGACTGAAAGGGAGGCTGGGAAATGGTGTCTTACTGTGTGTCCTGGTAGAAGAATAGATCTCAAACATGGTGAATCTTCTCTTGCTAATTTAGGAGGAATTCTAGGATACAATCAACTATATGGAAGATGAAAATTGAAATTCTGCTTAGTAAATACTTGGCAAGTAATTCAAGGCTTAATGCTAAGCACCACTTTGCAGAAGATGAAAATGGCGGAAAAGATGCAGGAGCTTACAATTTAGGAGGAAGGAAACTGTTGTTTTACCTCTAGTGCTAGGATGAACTTTCCACACGAAGGCTGGACTCTTGTTTGAATCACTCACAGCTGAGTCCCTGATGTCTAGCACACTGCCTACATATTTTAGGATTTAGGAAAATAATGACTAAATTCTAAGTGAAGGTGGACTATCTTTCAAAGTCAAACAAAAGGTGAGAGTAGCCAAGGATAATCAAATTAGCTTTTGAAACTGATATCGCAGTTACACAAAAAAAGATAGCTAACATCATTTAATAATTCCAACTTAAAAAAATTATCAGGGTCGTGATTTTTCTTTTTTATACTGTAAGCAGACTTTCTTAGACCTTGACTCTACCTTTCATGGAAACTGAGAAACCTGCAGTGGATGTGCTTTAATGAAGGTAAGTTATTCAGTGTTTTCAGGCAATAATGGTCTTCTTTTATCACTTGCCATATCAATAATATTTAAAAGACCCTCCAAAGACACACTTATTAGTAGACAAATGAGGTAATAAGAATTTCTTTTACTTAAGCGAAGCTACATACTGGATTTATTTTCCCAGTAAGAGTCATTACCAACATCATAAGTGTTTCCAGAAAAGACTTCTGCCATCATTACTAAGTTTTTATTAGCAATTGAGGTGTAGGAAATGTGGCAACAGATTCTCTGCCCAAGTTTGCATATCTCTTATCATCCCATATCCTCCTTGTCCCCAGCTCCAAGACTCTGTATTTTTCAGATTCTGAGAGATGTTCATGCTCCACTTTCTAAGTCAGAATTGTCTTTGGTAGCATGATCCAATGCACTTGGAGAACATGTTGTTTGAATTTGTGGGTATTATTTCAATGAAAATAAAGCATTTGGTTACTTTAACCTGAACATTTCTTCATTTGTTTATATAATAAACCCTGGTTGAATCTGTATGGCACCATTTCAGGACAGAGTTGAGAAATATATTTAACATAGAGTTCAGGATAGAGTTTATTTCAAAATGACCAAATTAAAACTTCAAATGGCTGCTTTGAGATTTTGATATATAATAACCCTCACAAATTAGTTGATCATTAAAAAGAGTAATTACTTTAACTTTCCAAACTGATTTAATCGTTCTGTGCTCTGTCTCTGCTCAGGGATCTATCTCTTGGAAAACCTACCCTTCCATACCTTGGTCTGCCCTGATTGTATCTACTGGGCCAGGCCTCTGACAAATGCCACTGGCTTCCCTGAAGCCTTCCCAGATCTCCAGATCTAAGCTCTTCTTCTTTGAAATATCATTCAACCTTTCTGATAGCTATTTGCCTGATTCCTCCTCCTGTCATAAAGTCTTTGTGGATAGGCAGTTTCTTCATCTTTTTATTTCCCCCCAGAATCACTGAGCCTGTCATACAGTAGTGATCAAATATATGTTCACTTGAACTGAAGCAAAGGAAGTGGGTTGGAATGGTGAACAGTTTTAAAAATTCAGAACAGAAGATACATGGGGTTCTTTATTAGTAAACTGAATAAAATTCCAGGGTGAGGTTCAGGTTTTAGAGTAAAAGTCTGCTCCTGTTTGTACTGCTGAAAAAAAAAATCTGAACCTATGCCCTAGGAGAGGACAACAAAGGCAGGAATGACACCATGGGAATTCCAACCACACACCAAGGACGAGGCCATAATCTAGACTGGCATTTCTAAAGCTTTTTGTTCAAAAAAGCATACCTGATGGATGGGAAGAATCCCCTCTTAACAGCTGCTGTATGAAGAGTACCAGGATGGAGAGACACAAATGCCACATAGCACACATCCATATCAGAATCAATTTGTGTCTTCTCCTTCACTTGTCTTCCGTATGCATATACCGTTCACATAGGTATCACTGTAGCACACAGGTACTTGAGTATCATTTTTCACATCTTATATAATCAGTAATATTATATAACTCTGTATGCCTCTATTTAAAGATACCATTCTCTTAATCAATATAGAATATTGCTCGTTTACTTAGAATGGCACTATTGTTATTTTCAGAAAAAAAAATCATATTCTGTCCTTCAATCTCTTTCTTGAATTTTAGTAGTAAAAATTTTACATACACAAAACCAAAACAAAAACGGGTAGCACAATCACTCCTGGCTTTAGTTCCAACATGTAAAGTGCTTTGAAATTGTTACTCCCAACCTGACATCAAGAAAAACCTGGACAAATGGAAAAATCAATGGATTTCCTTGGAGGGAATTTGGTATCAGAGCAAACTGCAATCCATGCTGAAATCTGGACAGAAAGGGACTTCCAGACCAACACTGCAATATACCTACCTGGAGCAGAAGCTTCTGGGCTCAAAAACTGGTAGGAATTGTGATGAACGGCTGGAGGCTGAGTAGGGAATAACTTGGGGAGGATGAGTGATCACGGTGAGATAAGCCCAGAGTGCTCTTCATTACAAAGGCTATAATCTCCCAGGGAAAGACTTTGCCAGAGCCTTTGGTGCTGAGTTTTTTCACTGGACAGAAACACGAAATACCAAAATATGAATTTTTAAAAAGATAAATATTTCCAATACAAAAGATAACAGTATTTGGTTACCTTTCTGCCTGCAATACAAACACTGCCTTCCTTCGGTTATGATAATGAAGTGTTCCTGCTTCTCTCAAGAGTGGACCTCCTATGCCTCTTCTTCCTGCTCATTAGACCTTAAAGTATATACCTTTATATGTTTTGAAAAGATTTCACTTTTCTCCAACTCCATTATCTTGAAGAAGATAGGATTTTAATGGCCCCAGTTAAGTTTTGTTTTTTTTTTTTTTTTTTTTATGTAAAGACTACTCCATGAGGTTAATCTGGAGAAACATTCTGAACATTCTAGCCAAGATTGCCAGGAAAACTTGCACAGAATAAACCCAAACTATAACTTACTATTTCCAAATGAACCAAGAGGCATACAAGATAATATCAAAGTAAAAGAATAGAAAGTATCAGTTGGAATTAGAACAAATTAAAAGTTTAGACAGAATGTATGCTATGAGAGGACACACCTTTCATGGTGCATTCATTGTATTCCCATGCTTAGGAGGATGGTGCCTGATGAATAAGAAGGATTAAATAAATTTTTTTGTTGTTGTTGTTGTTGTTCTTATAAGTAAATGAAAGGATATAAGAAAGATTGGTCTGTGAAGTAGGTTGAAAATCCAAAGAGTATAGTCATCCTTCATATCTACAAGGATTGGTTCCAGAACTTCATGGATATCAAAATTCATGAATGCTTAAGTCCCTTAGACAAAATGATGTAGAATTTGCATATAACTTAAACCTCCTATATACTTTAAATCATCTCTAGATTACTTATAATAGATAATACAATGTGAGTGCTATGTAAATAGTTGTTGGACTAGATCATTTAGTGGCAAGAAAAAGAAGTTATGTTTATCACAGATGTAATTTTTTTCTGAGGACTTTGGATATTCAGTTGGTTGAATTTGTGAACGTTGAACCCACAGTTACAGAGAATTCACTGTAAAGGAGACGAAAACCAAGAGAAAGTGTTTAGCCACCAAAGACGGTAGACTTTGTTGACTAGTACTGGTGGATGAGTATACTGCAATAACCGTCAGATTTGGAACAAAGTCATTGATGACTTTGATAGAATCTGCTGCAGTGGAGCAACGGGGTGGAGTGAACCCAAAATGGAGAGATGAGAATGTGTCTGTAAACTCATCTGTCAAAATATCCTTGTGTAAAGGGGAGAGTACATAAATGAGCTGGCAGTTATGGAAAATGGAATCTAGACCTTTAGAAAAAAAGATAGGACATCTTAGAGCCTGCACTGTGTTTACAGAGGTGGTTCATAAGAGAGGGAAAGGGGAAAAATTAAAATGAAGTGTCAGATTGAAACTGGAGTTTGAGAGGAAACTAGACTCTCTGCTTCTGATGGCAGATGGGGTATAAGTTGTAGTCTTCTGTAGCTGAAAAGCCTGGTTTAGTGTTAACACTAATCACACCATGTCTGCATCAGCTCTGAGGTTGCAGTCAGCAAAGCCAGGATTTTTTCACACTACTATTGAGTGGAGTGTTGCAACTTTTAATGGCAGGCTATGCCCTTCAGTGTCACAGCAGACCCCAGGAGCTCATTGCAAATTTCTTTGTGGGTTCTTGTCTCATAAATTCAAAGAATGAAATCCTTGGACAATAACAGAAGTCATGAGTGAAGGAGTAGAATTTACTTAAGTGAGAAGAAGAGATAGATTCCTGAAAGGTGAGAGGGGATCTAATAGTAGGTTTTCACCTAAAGGTACCAGTCTATGGGATAATACAGATTCTGGGTAGGGATATTAATCAAAATCCATGCTAAATAGATAATGGAAAAGTGTTAATGCTACTAGTTAAAATCTATGTTAAACAGGTATTAGAAAAATACCAAGGCTATTGCCTCAACCTGTGATCTTCTAATTGACTGCCCTTGAGTTTGAACTTTTGTATAAACTCCATTTGTGTACACCTCCACTTCCATTTTCTTTTGAAGTTGTCTTGTTCTTAAATCCTTAAAATGTCCGATTGCTTTTCTTTGCTTCTTATCAAAGGTGCTAATATATGCAAGAGCTAATGGCTATTAAAGGCTTTTTTTTTTTAAATCATCTGCTTGTCTTTTGAGTTATTGAGGGTAATTTGTTACTTAATTTTAATGATGACTGATATTTTAGTTTTCTACCTACTTTTTTTTTTCACTGTAGAAATTATAGGGAAATCTTAAATCCATATTGTTGCCACTACTCGACTTTCTAGAATCTTCTCTATACTCTTTTGAATTGTTTTATTTTAATCTCCAAGATTAAAATCATGAATCATAATTTTAAATTTAAAGAATAAAGATCTTTTGATATGTTAATTTGATATTATCTATATTGCATGGTCTTTATTGTTTTAGGAAACAATTTCCAGAAATATTTATGAAAAAGTTATAGGTCTGCTTATTCTAGACCTTACTCCTTCTTATCTCATTTTTTCTTGTTTGGTTTCAAATTTTTCAGTTACCATAGGTGTTCATATTCTTCATTTATATTCTTCTGCCATGAGTGTTTTCAGGAAATTGAACTCCCACTGTGAAGGGAGAACATTTTTTTTTCTGTTAATTGTATGTTAGAATCAAGATTATTGGACTTCATATAATGAGTTACATAGATTTTCCCCTACCAAAGATGTTTAGCTCTTTTAATTTAAATTCCTATTAATTGCATACAAATTGATTCAAATATTGTTTCTTTAAAATGTATTTCTTCTTCTTCCACCATTATTTAAAGTATAATTGACAAATAAAAAATATATACATTAGGCTGGAGCTATGGCTCAGTGGTAGAGAACTTGCCTAGCATGTGTGAGGCACTGGGTTCAATTCTCAGCACCACGTATAAATAAATGAATAAAATAAAGGTCCATCAACATCTAAAAAAATTTTTTTAAATATATGTATATGTATGTGTATATATATATATATATATATATATATATATATATATATATATGCATTGTAAATGATTAAATCAAACTCATTAATACATCCATTACCTCACATACTTTTTTGTGATATGAACATGTAAGATGAACTGTATAAGCAATTTCAAGTATGCAATATATTATTTGTAGATAAGAATTGTCTCTTTCTTTAAAGTTAAAAATGTTCAGTAGTATATACATTAGAGGGAAGAGCTATTTTATGGAAGTCACTTTTTGGTGACTTTCTTAATTCCTTAATACTGCCCAGTTGTGGTATGTATACCACGTTTTCTTTTCCCTTTCACTCATTGATGGGCATGTGGGTTGATTCCATATCATGGCTATTGTGATTAGTGCTGCAATGAATATGGAAGTGAAGGTATCTTTTCCATATACTGATTTAATTTCCTTTGGACATATACCTGGTATTGAGAAGGCTGGATCATAAGGTAATTCTATTTCTAATTTTTTGAGGAGCCTCCATACTATTTTTCCGTCATGGCTATACATTTACCTTTTTACTGATAAGTGCAGATTCTCTTTCCTCTGTGTCTTCTCTAGCACTTATTTTTCATCTCTTGATAATAGCTATTAGAACAGTTATGAAGTGATATCATGGCTTTAGTTTGCATTTCTCTGATGATTAGTTATTTTTTTTTTTCATGTACCTGTTGGCCATTTCTTGTGAAAAGATAAAAGCTATTTCTTGTGAGAAGTATCTATTCAGATTCTTTGCCCATTTTTAAATTGGATTGTTTCTTATTTACTATGAGTTGTGGGAGTTCTTCAAATATTTTGGATGTTGACCCCTTATCACAAGTATACAAAAACACTTGTATATTAAAATTTATCTATAGAATTAGACTTCTATAAATTTATCTGTGTTGTTTCAACCTTTTAAAAGATGTGTTTCATTGCTATAGAATTTGGCCAAAATTGTTTCAACACCAATATGTCTTTATTCACTTTTAAAACATTTTAATAGATTTCTTACATTATGTAATTATTCTGTTTAATTCTACATAGATTCTATAATAATTAACTCAAACAAACAAACAAACAAACAAAATGACCTACATGTAAGAACTAAAACTGTCAAACTCTTAGGAGAAAACATAGGAGTAAGTCTTCATAACTTTCAGTTTATCGAAGAATTCTCAGGACACCAGACACATGGATAATAATGTGTATGTGATGTGTGTGTGTGTGTGTGTTTCATCAAAATTTTAAAAAATATTTTTACTTCAAAGGACATCATTGAGAATGTGAAAAAACAATCACTAGAACAGAAGACAATATTTGAAAATCATGTTTCCAACAAGGAACTTGTATTCAGAATTCATAAAGAATTCTTACAACTAAGTAATAAAGACAATCCAATTAAAAAAAGGACAAAAGATCTGGCTAGACATTTCTCCAAAGAAGATATACAAATGGTCATAAGCACATGAGAAAGTACATTAGTCATAGAGAAAGGCAAATCAAAACGATTAGATAGCACATCACATGCAGTAGAATGCTTACAATCAAAAAGTCAGGAAGTAACCTAGATGCCCTCAATAAATGAATGGATAAAGAAAGTGTGGTACATATACATAATGGAATATTACTCAGCATTAAAAGAGAATAAAATTATGTCATTTGCAGGTAAATGGATGAGTTGGATAACATCATGCTAAGTGAAGTAAGCCAACCTCAAAAAACCAGGGGCCAAATGTTTTCTCTGATAAGTGGATGCTAATCCATATGGGGGGACATTGAATGAGTGGAGGAACTTTGTATGGGGCAAAGTGGAGGTGTGGAGGGGGTAAAGAGATAGGAAAGACAATGTAATGAGACAGACATCGTTACCCTAGGTACATATATGATTGCACGAATGATGTGACTCTAATTCATGAACAACCAGAGAAGTGAAAAATTGTGTTCCATTTGTGTACAATAAATTGAAGAGCTTTCTAGTGTCATGTATAACTGATTATAACTAATAAATTTTTTAAAAGTCAGGTAACAAGTATTGGTGAGGATCTGTGGTAACCAAAACTCTTACACATTGCTAGTGGGAATATAAAATGGTGCAGTCATTCTGGAAAAGAATGATATTTGTCAAACATTTAAACATAGAGTTACCATATTACGCAGCAATTCTACCCCCTTGTTTGTATATGTCTTAGTCCGTTTTGCGTTGTTGGGACTCTGCTTGACTCTGGTGGAGGGACTCATGGCAGATGGTATCACAATGTTGAGTATGTGTGTAGAAGAGAGGCTACATGGTGGTATAGAAAGCAAGGGACCAGGAAGTGGCTAGGTTCACTCTTTTTATAGCAACCCACTCTTGCAGGAACTAACTCATTCCTGAAAGACCCAAACCACACCCCTTGAGACCAGCACTAATTCATTCTTGAGGGCAGACCTAATTACCTTCCACTAAGTTTCACTTAAGGAGTCCATCACCTCAACACCACCACCCTGGGAGGGAAGTTTCAGCCTATGAAACTTAGGGAGATATACTCAAACCAAGTTCAAATCATAGTAGTATGTGTGTGTGTGTGTGTGTGTGTGTGTGCGCGCGTGTGTGTATATATATATATATATACATATATATATAAAATTAGAATAAATCTGCTTAAAGATTTGTGTGCTTATATTTATATCGATGATATGTACATGTAAGGGACTATTATTATTGACACATGCTACCACAGTGGATGAACCTTGAATACAATAAACTAAATGAAGGAAGCCAGTCACAAATTATAATAATCATATTTAACTAATTTCATTTACACTAAATGCCCAAACATGGAAATCTATAGAGATAAAGTAGATAAAGGATTGCTTAGAGCTGGGGGCTAAGAGGTTAGAGGCATAGTGGAAATGATAGTTAAAGGGTATGGGGTTTCTTTCCAGGTGATAAAAGCCATGGAAAATTGAATATGGTGACAGTTGTTGTTATCTGCATATACACAAGCATTGGCTTGTATATTTTAAAGGAGAGAATTAGAGGAACCTGATTTATGTCTCAATATAGTTGCTGAAAATAAATTTTACTTGGCTAACAGCTGCAATGAACTCCTGATTTATGATTATTGTTTGTCTTTTATTAAGTATCTTCCTCCAACTATTTATTTTTAGATAAGTAATACTTTCTGTTGATTTTCATAATTTTCCAGTTGATTTAAGTTTAGTCATTATATGTTATCTGTATCGTATTCATTTTTATATTTTCGGCTTTTGCTGTACCACATATGTCTTTGTTGTTGTTGTTCTGGAATGATTTGAGTAGCAACAGTCCTTTCCTTAATTTTCTTAGTGTTATTTGAAAACTTTTCAAAAATGTTCTTGGTTCTGGTTCCAATATGGTAGCCTGACTCCCCTCTATTCTACCCCCATGTACACAGTTGATTGCAACTAAAACTCAGAGCAAAATACAAAGGCCAGCCAACCTTCAGACTCTGAAAAGAATGCAACAATAGGAGGATTGTGATTGGGAATCAAATTTAGGGAAACAAACACCAAAAGAGCAACTTTCTCTTTCATAACGTCTTCCCCAGGATATGTCCTTAGACATGGAGGAGGGCAACAGCACAGGCTGCTAAAACTCCAAGATAGACTCATCCTTCTGGCCAGAAGAACAGGCAGCAGAGTGGAGGAGTAAGCAGGAGGAAAGAGAGCTGAAGAATGGGATTTTCAAATTCTGTGTATGAAACCACATAAGTCATAGCCTAAATCCTGGGTGATACAGAATCAAAGAAATGCAGCAAAGGCTTACTGAGATTTGAACTATGCACACAAGTCTCAGATTAGTCCCTGAATAAAACTTGCCTGAGTCAGACCCAAACCTAAGTAGCTTATCCTAAGAAAACTAAACTGAAACGTGAACCAGGATTTACAAAAGGTAAGGCAGAAACTGTAATCGAATCCTAAGTAGGTTGATTGCCTGAAAAGAGGGTGGGATAAAGTTGGTTCCAGAGTTTTCACATTTTATGTGAAGTGGTATATATTAATACTAAGTAGAGTATAGAAGGTTAAATATATAAAGCATAATTTCTATTGGTAACCACTAAAAGAAAAAAATGCAGAAATATAGTGAAAACTAAATGTAAGCAAATTAAAATTAAAATACCTTTTAATACTAAAAGGTATTAAAATTATCTAAAACAAAATAGAAAAGGGAGGACAGAGAAATAAAAATCATAGAGAACAGCATGAAATTGACCAAATCATATTGTTATATTATGTGCAAGTATGAATATGTAACAATGAACCTATTATGAATAATTGTGATTCACCAATTTTTTTTCAAAAAGGACAAACAGAACTTTAACAGTAAAATGGTAAAACTAAGCCCGACCATATTAATAATTATATTAAATATTAACAGTCTATAAATCCCTATTCAAAGACAGAATTTGACAGGGTAAATTAAAAGTAAGACCCTATTAAGTACAGTCTACAAGGGACACCTTTGAAATATAAAAACACAGATAGATTGACCATAATGACAAACTAATGAAAAAGATATGCCATGAATATAGTAAGTATAGTATGGCTGGAGTGGCTACTTTTATTTTCAGAAAAAATGGACCTCTGGACAAAAAGTGCAACCAGAGATATTTCATAATGATAAAAGGCACCCTTAGTAAGGAAGTCAGACAATTGTAAATGTGTATGTATCTAGTAATCTGGGGTCTAATAATCTCAAAATGAGTGAAGCAAAAATTTTAAAAATTAAAAGGAAATCCTAGGCTACTTTAATATCTCCTCTAGCAATTGATGGAACTAGACAGAAATCAGTAAAGAAAGAAAATCTAAGCAACACTATCATTAATCTTGATCTAATATACGTTTATAGAACATGACATTCTACAAATGGCAAATACATTCTTTTCAAGTGCACCTGGTATGTTCACCAAAATAAGCCATATGTGTGGATAAAAAGCAAGTGCCAATACTAAATAAAGAACTGAAATTATATAGAATATATTCTCACCAAAATAGGAATTACAAGATAAGTCAATAATAATTAGATAACCCAAATAGTTAGTGTTAGTTTTCTATGGCTGCTATAACAAATTACCTCAAATTTGGTGGCTTAAAATAATGCACATTAATTATTTTATAGTTCAGAATTCCAAAATAGGTATAATTTGGCCAAAGTCAAGATGCCTACATGACTGTTCTGTGAGAGTTCTCCAGAGAATGTGTGTGTGTGTGTGTGTGTGTGTGTGTGTGTGTGTGTGTATCAATCTTTGGAGATATATATCTTTCTCCAAAGGCCTGAGAACTGAGGTAGCAGGTGTGCTGGTATAAACTCTGGAGTCCAAAAGCCTGAGAACCAGGCTCTCCAATGTCCCAGAGCAGGAAAAGATAGATATCTCAGTTCGAGAAGTAAGAGAAGGAGAATTTGCTTATCCTTTTTCTATTGGGACAAAGGAATTTTCCTTATTCTATTGGGGCACTCAACAGATGGATGAGACCCACCGACACTGGTAAAGATGAATCTTTTTTATCCAGTATACCCATTTGAATTCTAATCGCTTATAGAAAGAGTGCCATAGACATCCCCAGGCCTAATGTTTTATCAGATGACTTGGTATCCCTTAGCCCAGTCAAGTTGACACATGAAATTAACCATTACAAGTCCACTCCTTATATAGATATCTCCTTAAGCCAGACTTGATTTCCAAATAAAGACTGTAACAATGTCAGAATTCTAACTAACATGATACAACTATCTGTGTACAGCCTAAAACACACTAAAACCTTCCCCAGAAGAAGAGGGGAAAGTACATGAGTCACCAGGGCAGGAAGAGAGTTAGAGTATCAACTGGGGTGATTGATCTGGACTAACAAGGAGAAATTAGACTACTACTCCATAGTAGAGGTAAGGAAATGAAATATTTTTGTTCCTGGCTCCTCAGAGACTTCAATTGTGATAATTTAGTTTTAGATGGTAGCAAAAACTATTGGCTTTTAATTTTGAGATGAACATTTTTTTCTTGGAGTAGAATATAATCCTATGCAAGTTTTCTTCCAAACTTCAAATATTGGTGCTTAAAAAGAAAACTAAACTTAAATGTTGAACTAGAGAAATATAAGAGGCCAAGAAGTTTCTTCCTCTGATCATGAAATGCGGATTACTCCCCTGATATTTCATGAGGATCAGTTCTGCTTGATTGTACCAGGCCAAGGCCCTAATACCACAACTATGTGACTAAGCTAATTCTAGCACCCACTGATGGGTGGAAAATATGATTCTGCCCAATAAATAACAGAGCATCATTAAAAATTTCTTAGGCATTACTTAAAAATCACTCCAACCAGTTAAACAATTGACTCAGTGCTATTTGCTGTGTAAGAAGAGAATTGAATTAAATTTTATCCTGTAGTAATAGCATCATTATTCTTCAACCTCTTTATTCCTTATCACTTCAAATATCCCAACCAGGGCATGAACACCCTAAGAATACTCCAACATTTATCTGACATTGCATAACATACTAAGATCTAGGAGTGAAGTGTGGGGAGGGTACAGGGCTGGAGAGTTCCTAATATCATCTTTCTTTTATTACTTTTAAGTCATTTCCAAGAGCATTGAGGATAATTAGGGTTTGTTGTATGACTAGAACCCATTAACTGAAAGTGTAAATTCTGACAGCACGTTAGCAATAACAAAACTTGACTAACGAAAACAGGGTGACCCATGGAATGGGAATATGTTTATATTTTCTTCTCTACTTAACATGTCTAAAGACATACCTATCCATGAACTGAGAAATAAAAATGGATTTGTTTCTATTTTATTTACCTACAAACTACCTTTTCACTCATTTTTATTCGTTTATGTGTTTGTCTAGTCTTTCCTTTAACTCCAGATTATCACTTCCAAGAACTCAAAGTTTGTCTTTATTACATCATGCATTGTGTTATGGTTTAGATATGAGGTATCCACCGAAAGCTTATGCCTGAAACAATGCAAAAATTTTCAGAGGTCAAATGATTAGATTATGAGAGGTGTAACCTAACCAGTGAGTAGTAACTGAGCAGTAACTGTAGGCAGATGGGGTGTGGCTAGAGGACCTGGATCACTTTGGCCTTTTGACTTTGGGGTCTATCTTTTTGTCCTTGATGAGTGGAACTCTATCACTCTACTTCCTAAATATTGTGTCCCGAGCTGTTTACCTCTGCTATACCCTTCCACCATGATGTTCTGCCTCACCTCAAGCCCAGATCTATGGAATCTGCTGACCAGGCACAGAGCCTCCGAAACCATGATATCCTAAAAACTTTTCCTCCTGTAAGTTCTTCTTATCCTGGCTTTTGGTCAGACTGACACAAAAGCTAATAAAAGCACATTATTTCTATGTACATGCATGAATGCTGGTGAAATCTGGTAGTAACTTAAGTATCTGTCTTCACTGGAGGACCAACTGTTTTACTACCAAGAGTAGATTGGTAAACTACATGTCTTTGTAACATGGAAAATTTATGTAATATCTCATTTAGAATTTTTCTCCAAGATATTATTGTCCTTCATCAATTCAGTTATAGAGAAAATGACAAATAGTATATAATACCATCCAAGAAAGCAAACAGTCCTTTGTTTATCCTTCAAATATTTGCTGATTAGCATATTAAGTATTTATGAATTTATATTATTTGATCTGATATTTACTACCATATCCTATTATTACTATTTTTCCCAAAGGAGAATCATAAGCCACAGATTTCCATTATTTCTTAGTGTCCATTAAGTTTATGGCACCTCAAATTTATGGTCTCAAGTAATAGTCAAAACTCTCAGATTTTAGAAATAATTTTCTCTAAAATATCTTTACTATTTTTTCCTAGGGTACACATAAATAATTAACATCAAGATATTTTTCATTATTTGATATGTGTTCATTTTCAAATTACCTCGCATATTAGCCAGGAAGATGTTGTGATACCAATGCAGCTGCATCCTTGGATAAATCACTTTATTTTAAAAAGATATTTTGGATGGACCAATTTTCCAGCATCAAAGTTCTCCATTCTAACATAGAATTAAATATTTGAAAACCCGAGTGCACTACAAATACCCCATTCTTCTAAGTTTCTGTTCCCTACTCACTAAATGTAACTTCAACATAGCATTCATGACTTTGTTGAGATCTATTGATTTTTTTTTTTAATCTGGTTTTCTAGAATGTGAACTCCAAGGAAGTTCAAGACTGTTTAGATCATTGCTTTATCCCCAAAGACTTAATAAATGTTTATTGAATGAATCACTTTAAAAGGAATCTTCTTACAAGACAAGTAATTATAAATATTTAAACAATACCTTATTGCTAGCTTTTAATGTAATTTCTCAACAGATTTGGTGAATGAGACGAGCTTGTTGAATAAATTATAGGATTAAACTTTAATTTTCCCATCTCTGGTTCTCTGTCTTCTTTATGGAACGTTGTGCACAAACCTGAACATTGAGTTAATTAATTTTTGTAGAAAAACATTGCAGAGTATGCTTGAAATATGAACCATGGCACAGACTTCAAGAATGCCAGTCTAGGTATTGTAACTTTCCCATAACAAATGAATATTAGTTCTCTTGTCTGAAAGTAAATTATTCATTTACTCTTTGGATTAGTTTCCTAACTGCCACAACCTTCATAGCTTAAAACAACACAAACTTATTATCTCACAGTTCTGGAGGTTAGAAATCTGAAATCATTTCCACTGTGGTGAAGTTAAGGTATTTGCAGGGTCAGTTCTCTGATTCTCTAGGACATGTGTTGCTGCTTTCTTCCAGCTTCTCGAGACCACCTACATCCCTGAGCTCAGGGCCTCCTTCCTTCATCTTCAAAACCACATCTTGCTTGTACCATTGCATTATTATCTTCTGTCATCCAATTTCCCTCTCTTGCAAGAAAATTTATGATTACATTTATAGCTCCTTCCAATAATCCAGGACAATCTTCCCATCTCAAGATCCTTAATTTCATCACATTTGTAAGGTCCCTTTTGCCATGTTAGGTAACACTCACAAGTGCCAGCAATTTGGACCGACGTATCTTTGTGGGGCCATTACCCACCACACCCTCCTCTATTAATTTAATTCTATAATGAATATATGATGTTCTTCTGATACAAGTCTTAGAAGATGTAATTTTCCATTGATGCTATTCATTACTTTGCATTTTAAAGAATTAAACAATTTTAATGAAACACACTGATTTTATTTTCATAGAAAATACAAACTTTTATTGTTAGAGTCTGAATGTTAGAGTCTGTAAATAAGTCAAAATAACACCTGGCATTTTGTCAGGGGAATGTTAAAGTTCGTAAACAAGTCTGGATGGTGCCTGGCAAAATGCCAGAGGGAGTGGTTTGAGAAGTAACAAAAGCGAGCCATTAAGTGTAGAGATTCCTGATTGGTTGACTGATGTATCTAGTTTATGCTAATTAGATAAGCTGTGTGGAATGTATAAATACTGCTCCTGTCCTGCAATAAACGGCTCCTACTCCTGCTGTATCAACGTACACAAGTTATTTGTCACCCTCCGCTTATTTTGCCCAGCCAGCCGGGCTGCGGCATTTTATCAAATTTTCATCTCCAAAATGTCCGGAGTCTGTTGTTGTTGGTGGTACTGAGGGAACCCAAAGGGATGAAGAGGGAGTTAGGTTGGGCAGTGTGTTCTTCACTCTCCAGAAAGCAGCAACTGAAACCAAGTTTATTTCCTTTTGTTCTGATGCTTTTCCTATTGTTAGCTTTTTTTATTCATAAAAGGTAAAAATCTGAAGACCAGAAAGCAGGCGTTTACTCAATTTCACATTCCCACTTAAATTAACCCATCGTTTGAGTATGCCATGCCCTCCAAAACGTCCTTCTGTGCCTTTTGTCATAGGCTGGCTCCCCTTCTCCAAAAAGCTCTTTTAGTTCTCCCCATCACTGAGAATATCTAGACTTCAGAGCCTACTCAGCACTTGCTGCCTCTGGGATTCCACCAGGAAGCCTCTGTGTGCCCCATGAGACCTTAACACACGTGGCCTGATCATTATCACCTCACCATCGTCCAGTTCACCCTCCTCTAAGTTGCAGGCTCCATGCAAGAAGGGACTGTGCCCTTCAGGTTGTAAAACCTAACATCGGGCCCAGCGTAGGAGTAGGTGTTCACTAAACAGGTGTATAAATGAATTAAGTTTCACTTATCAATGGCTTTATTCAGTTCACTAACTTCTCCACCTTTGCAATTTTTGACACATGAACATTATGTAGATCGTAAGGTAAAGGAATAAAATGGAAAAGAGCATCTCATTATCCAACGTTGATGTTACAGAAACATAAATATTTTACCTGTTTGGGTGTATAATCACATGGATCATGCCATTAAATTACACATGAATGTAGTAGACAAATAGGTTAGTCAGGATGGGACAAATATGTGTCAATATTCCTCTGAAAACAATGTCAATATGTCATTTAACTTCCACCAAAGAACTCGGAAAAAACAGTCATTTTTATATAAGTGCACTGCAATTACATCTATTAACAAACATACTTAAACATAATTATACTTCCAGAAGCAGTGATTATTGCTATTGTTTTAGTAGCTAAAACAATAAATGTACTTTTGTTTATTTTTATTATTTATTTTAGCAATGCAAAATAAAACTAATTGATTTCACCTAAAATCTGCATATGTCTACTGTATGTAAAGTTACTTGGGAAAGTCACTCATTTTACATGTAGTACTCTTCATTTTAGAAATCTAAAGAAATACAGCTTTGAATTGAAATGATAATCATTTTCCTTGGGCAATTTTCGAGTAGGTAGAATTTTGTAGCCAAAACAGAAATCTTGAAACAATATCTGCCTTTCAACTATCAATTTTTCAATCATTTCCTCTACATAAAAACAATGATTATCACCAGTCAAAACTCAGTAATTTCTCACTTTATTTTGTAATGGTGAAAACTGGTCATTTAATTTTTGTTATTTATTTAATTATTTTCCTGCCAATCACATTTATCGGGTCAATTGAATATTTAATAATGAGGCGTACATAGCCATATCAAGTATCTTTTATTTCTTGATTGAGCTTCAGATTTTAGTGGGATCTGCCAATCATTCAAAATAGAGACTGGCAATCGGATGTATCAGTGCTCCACATTTCTTGCTAATGGTCCACAGCATCTTAGTCACTTCATTGCACTAAATTGAATTCCCCAAAAAGTGGATGCATGGCTTATACAGGCAGGGCCACTAACTCCCAATGTGCTCCATTGACTTCCGATTTCTTTGTAAAATGAGGACTAGAGCTTCCGATACTCTCTGAGGCCTAGCTCTAATCTGTCAGGACCTTGATTCTGGGGTTTCTTTTCTTATTTCTTTTATTTGTTCTAAATGTTATACATGATAGTAGAATGCATTTTGACACATCATACATAAATGAATATAACTTGCATTCTTTTGATTGTACATGATGTAGAATTATACCAATTATGTAATCATATATGCACATAGGGTCAAAATGTCCGATTCAACTTATTATCTTTTCTACCCCCATACCCCTTACCTTCCCTTCACTCCCTTCTGTCTAATCCAAAGTACCTGTATTCTTCCCTAGCTCCCCTGCCCCTTATCGTGAATTAGCATCTGCATATCAGAGAAAACATTGTTTTGGGGGGATTGGCTTATTTCATTTAGCCTGATATTCTCCAGCTCCATCCATTTACTGGCAAATGCCATAATTTCATTCTTCTTTAAAGCTGATTAATATTCTATTGTGTATATATGTCACATTTTCTTTATCCATTCACCTATTGAAGTGCACCCAGGTTGGTTCCATAGTTTAGTTATTGTGAATTGAGCTGCTATAAACATTGATGTGGATGCATCCCTGTTGTATGCTGATTTTAAGTCCTCTGGGAATTAATGGAGAAGTGGGATAGCTGGGTCAAATGGTGGTTCCATTTCAAGTTTTCTGAGGAATCTCCATACTACTTTCCATAGTGGTTGCCCCAATTTTTAGTCCCACCAGCAATGTATGAGTGTACATTCTTCCCCACATTCTCACCAACATTTATTGTTACTTATTTTCTTAATAATTGCCATTCTGACTGGAGTGAGATGAAATCTCAGTGTTGTTTGGATTTGTATTTCTCTAATTGCTAGAGGTGTTGAATATTTTTTCATATATTTGTTGATAGGTTGTATTTCTTCTTCTGTGAAGTGTCTGTTCATATCCTTAGTCCATTTATTGATTAGGTTATTTGGTTTTTTTTGTGTGTTAAGTTTTTTGAGTTCTTTATATATCCTGGAGATTAATGCTCTATCTGAGGTGCATGTGGCAAAGATGTTCTATTCTGCAGGTTCTCTGTGTTGGTGAGACTGGTCTAAATTTCCTGGATTCAAGAGACCCTCCCACTTCAACTTCCTAAGAAGCTGGGGTAGAGGCATGTACCACAGTGCCTGGCTCTGAGATTTCTTTTATAGTATACAGAGATTAATGAGAGGTTTTGTTCATGGAAATTCAATATAACAAAACAAACAGGCCAATTAAAATTTTCAAGGTTGAACTGAGGTTTTCTAACAGCCTAAGATGTATAGATGTATTTTTTCCTCATAGAAACTTAGAGCCCTGGGACCGTGGGAGACTATAGAAGTCATTGATTTTATTCTGTGTGTATGTGTGTGTTATTTTTATGATGCGGACATTTACAACTACAGAGGTAGTGATTTGCCCAAATTTTGAGAGTCATACTTGAGATAGAATGTAGTCCTTTTGCCTCAATAGTCTGTTGTCTCCATGAAACCATCATAAAGTAATTTAAATATAGCTTTCAAAAGTTATTAGACCCGCCAAAATTCTTAACTAAATATATAATTTCCATTATTCTCCATCTTATGGTGAGAAGTGGTGAAAAAAACCACTAAATTCAGAGCCTGTAGTTTGCATGTATTGATGGAGGTTCTTTGTTGCAGCTGATGGAATTCATTCTAGTTAATGGAAGCAGGCAAGAAAAAGTCCCCTAAACATAGCCTGGTGGCACCACTAAGACTGCTGCTCCTCCTTCCTGGGAGAGAAGACTGAAGAATCAAGAAGCTACCTGTGTCCTGAATAGGAAGGTGCTGAATTACAAAGCAGACAAATTATGAAGCTGATATCATATCTGCTGTCTCCACTATATTTTTGTCACACTCTTGGGACCCCCAAATGGATGCCATGTATCTCTCTTTCTGCAATTCTGGTCTAAATAAAAGTCTCAAGTAAAGGTGTCTAAATGGCAGTACAGTAGTCTTCCCTTACACACAGTTTCAATGTGATCAATCACGGTCCAAAATGAATACATGGAAAATTTAAGAAATAAACCCATATTAGTCAGCTTTCCATCACTGTGACTAAAAGACCTGATAAGAACAACTTAGAAGAGGAAAAGCTTATTTTGGCTCACAGTTTCAGAGGTTTAGTCCATGGTTGGCTGACTCCATAGCTCTGGGTCATATGTGAAGCAGATCACCATGGGAGAAAGGTGAGGTGGAGAAAAGCAACGTAGGACATGACAACCAGAAAACAGAAAGAGACCTCTGCTAACAGGGGACAAAATATAAACCCTAGGCACTCCCTCAGTGACCTACTTCCTCCAGCCACACCCTACCTGCCTATAGTTACAGCCCGGTTAGCTATATCTCTCATAATCCAATCATTTCTCCTTTAATATTCTTGTTTTGTCTTACACGTGAACTTTTGGGGGACACTTCACATCTAAACCACAACAAAACTGCTCACAAGTTGTATGGGAGATGGAGCTTGAACTGAGGGACAGTCTACCACTGAGCTACATCACCAGCCCTTTTTATTTTTTAGTTTTGAAATAGAGTCTTAGTAAATTTCTCAGCCTGGCCTTAAACTTGGGATTAGCCTCCTGAGTCACTGGGGTTAAGGTGTGCTCCACCATGTCTGGCTCATAAATTTCCATTTGCATGTGATTCTAAGTAGTGTGATGAAATCTTGCATGGTCCTACTTGATCCTGCCTGGGAGGTAAATCATCACTTTGTTCAGAACCTCCATGTTATTACCTATTACCCTCCTGTAGTAAACCTCTCAGTAGCTGTCCCATTACCAGATCAACTGTTGCTGTATCACAGGGCTTGTGTTTAATAATCTTTATCATATCTGTTAATGGCCCAAATTTGCAAGAGTAGTGGTGCTGACCATCCAGATATGCCAAAGAGAAGCTACAAAGTGCTTTCCTTGAGTGAAAAGATGAAAGTTTTACTTAATAAGGAAGGAAAACATATGCCAATATCTGGTAAGAATGAATAGAAAAAAAATGTCATACATAGGGTTTGGTACTATCCAAACCCTGGCTAAGGAGGAGGGAGTACTGTAACTACACCATATGCAGAACCCTTCCTTCAGAGGGGCTGGAAAGGGGTGTTTGTAGTATGAAGAGACCCAGCAATCGGGAGATAGAATGGCTCATAATCAATCTGATCCCCAGTATGGAATGTACTGGTTTTAATCTTTCTTAGGAGAAATCTAACATTTCTAAACTCCAGATAGGACAATGGATGTGAAAGCACTTTGTTGTAAACAGATGCGCCAATGCCAGTTATTTAGTATTACTCCCCATGCCATTCATGCCCCACTTCTTATTCCTGCTTCTGTTTAGTCTACGTGGTATGCCAATAGGATAAAAACAACTATTTTACCAGAATACCATCCCTTTATCCAATCCCTGAATATATCTGCCCATGAAAATAGTACAAAAGGGAATGGGGAGTATGATATCTTTAGCTTGGACTTATTTCCATGGCTAAGTTTAGAGAAGTGTTTTAATGAGTCTTGTTAGCAGGCTATAGCTTAATGCCATTTGGCTCTCCTTGAAGCCTCTTCTATTCCTGATCTCGAGACTTTATTTTTCTTTAAAATAAGCTGGCATGCTCTGAGGTTTTAGATGGTTCATTAATCACTGGTGAGGAATGAGTTACCTTAGAAAAGTTACTGATGTCTGTTGGCAAGATTCTGGTCGATTAAGAGCATTTTCAAAATCACATTCAGAGTCTAACTTGCTGACCTAGGAAAACTAACCTTCCATTTGAACACTCACGTTTTCCAGGGATTTAGGGCTTATCATGTCCTCTGTGGTAGTCCATCTTGACTTCAAGTTACTTTCCATTCTTCTCACTTACCTTCTCTCTCATCCCTACCATTTTTGCCATGACCTCCCTCAATTATTTTCATTTCCAGATCTATGCAAAATAAAAATGTAAAGTACATTCCGACATATGCTCGTTAAGTTCTCTTGGATAACGAGCTATAGTTATTGTGGGTGAGAAAGAATGATCACTGCTTCATTTTGTAGGGAAAACATGACATAAATTAATTTTCAGCATTGGCAGGTATTTGTACTTACACTTCCCTGTGCTTAAAAAATATTTCTTGCCAGTTGAAAAATGAATTCCATATTATGATCGGTAAATATTGCTTATAAGGATTATGCAATTTTTCTGTAAGACGTAGGTTATCCCAAATGTGACTGCAGAGTGAGAGAACCTTCCTGAAGATGCTCAAGTCCTTGGAAAGGCTCTCTGGTCTCTTCAGCTTCCAAATGTATAAAACAAGATGAATTTCATGTGTAAAAGTCTAATGTTCTGTGGCTCTATGAGTATTAGTTACCCAATAAAAAGTGGTTTGACTCTTGCCCACTGCACTGAACCATTTCTAAATAAAGATATTGGCTATAGGACTGAAGAGGGCATTTGTAAGTTCTCTTCTCCGTTTTTCTACATCTTCTCTCCCCTTCTCCTCCCACCTACATTTTCCCTCCACATTAATAGAATTTAAAATGAAATAGACCCTGAGCAATTGTCTTTCTTTATACAATCAGAATACAGGAAGAAGTAGTCACACTGTTAAGAGTGAAATTATCTTTTCCTTATCTCTGGAGTTACCAGAATTATCTCTGGAGGTACCAGAACCTACCTTACCAGAACTGTCAACAGGGAAAGTTTTTACTTTCTTCCTTAGCCTGGTTGCTTATCATGAGCAGCTAGCTACATATTCAAATGAATCTGTCAGGGACAAGAGTCTGGTGCTTGAGTTCCTGCTCGGCTCGATGACATTGATTTGTGAGCATAATGCTCGGCTGCGGGATGTGTGACAGATAAATTTTATCAAAATTAAGGCACAATTAAACATTTCATCTTCCTAATTACTGGCTGTAGATTCAGCCTGATGACCATGTGCTGTAAGAAATCAGCGACCATTACACATTTTAATGGAGCACAGCTGTCTTACAGCTTGGTAATATTTGCACAGTGCCACAGAACTGTAATTTATGATAAAAAGAAAAAATGTGTATTGGCGCTTTTTTGCCAAAATAGATTAAGGATTCATATACTTTAATGAGATTTGGACCTAGTCTTGGATTATCGTTATAAATGATTTATGTGCATGTTGGTGGACTCCTGTAGTTCGGAGTTGATTTGTGTTTTGGTCTACCAATACGTAATTCGATATTTATTCTTGAGCCAATACCTATCACTTCCCCCCTTTCCTCTTTCTTTGGCATCTTGCAAAGAAGGATAAGTGGGAAGAGGAAACAAAACAAAAAGCAAAGGTGGAAAAGACCTTGTTGGAAGCAACTGTGGCTACTTTCAAACTCATTGGTGAGTGAGTTTAGGAAGAGGCAGAGGTACCCTTGATAAGCAGGAGCAAAAAGGAGCAGCCCAGTCTTTGGTGTAGTCACAGAAATCCATGCCCCACCAGGACAGAGCCACAGGTGGTCCCTGGGGACCAAGCCCGATTTGCAGAATTGGCCTTTGCTCTTCTGAGAAGAGGGGTGAAGACAATCAATCTGTCCTCTGTTCTGAATTATTAAAATGGGGGGAAGGCATTCATTTTACCTCCCTTCCAAGCATTCTAAGAGTACTGATGATATGATGATGATGATGATGATGATGATGATGATGATGATGATGGGGTATTTATAATGACAAAGGCATCCTGCTCATCTCCTTCTGATGACTGCAAAGACCTCCAGAATATGAACTTGGCACTGCTTGCTGTTCTCTTCTGTTGATGTGTGCCTCCCTTTAGAACCAACCTTCCTGGAAAAACACTTGAATGTTTCTAAATTTGAATGAAGTACTTTTGGTAGATAGGTCACCAACAGGGTCAGGAGCAGTCAAAAAAAAAAGTACATGGAAATTGCATGTGGAAAATGGATGGAATTGGATGTGCCTGGTACACAGTTGGGGTTAATAAATTAAGTAGTAAATATACATTGTTCTATCTTAGTAATTATTGTGATGGTTAAATTTGTCTAGACAAGTGGATGTCATCATCTCCCGTCCTCCTTCTATGAAAAAGATACATCGCTCTTCAGAAATATTTCTCTTCAGAATGCACACTGGATGAGGGAAAAAAAAAAAGCGAGATACCAGAATCTACAGGAATCTGCTCCATTTAGGTGTTAAGTTGCCTACTGAAAACAGAGAACATATCCTAATGAATTCAGAAAGCCTAAATATATATATGTAACAGGGAAAGAAGAGCTCATCTCTTTATCATACCGCTCTTCTCCAGGCTTGATTCCTTTCGGCACTCAGATGCTGGAACGCTTCATACTGTACCAGGTTGCACATGCTTGCACACTCATTCTCAATTGCCGTATGCAGTTTGTGACAACCATCTGCTTCGACCTCCCTTTGAGTTCTTTCTCCCACTCAGCCCAGCTGAAGTAAAAATATGGACAGAAACAACTTCTGCAGGGAAATGAAAAAGTTAACAGGAGAGTTAAAGTTACACTGTGAATCCGCCTTTCTCGGGGATGTGCTCCTGCCACTTAGGCGCCACTTATCAAATATTTCTGAAGCGCAAAACCTGACA
This sequence comes from Marmota marmota marmota, assembly GCF_001458135.2. Taxonomy (NCBI): domain Eukaryota; kingdom Metazoa; phylum Chordata; class Mammalia; order Rodentia; family Sciuridae; genus Marmota; species Marmota marmota. The sequence continues at coordinate 14,532,198 of NW_026000093.1, forward strand.
CTTAGTAGAAAGCTGCAAAAAAATGCCATGTTTCCACTGACAGTCTTGGCTGTGGAGGAAAGGTAATCATAAAATATGTACATCGAGCGCACACGCAGACGCTAGAGCCCACCAGCAACTGCTCCGGCAACCTAGACTTAAGTATGTAGCACCTTGTCACATACCCGAGGGAGATTTTGGGAGGAAGAAGGGAGGGAGAGGCGAGCATATTGGAAAATGCCTGGAAAAAATCAACAGCACGTTTTGGAGTCTGACTTGAAAAGGAGGGTTGTTACATATTTCCTAAAGATCATTGAATTAGAAAATAAGAGAGAAAGCCTCTGTAGCTCTGGAGCTTGGATCTCGTGACTGCTCTGTCTGAAACTACACTGTTCATGTATTTGTGTTTGGGAGGGGGATGGGGAGGAGAAGTGACGAGACAACATGTCACTCCATGGAAGCCATTGTCTTTATTGCACTTCACCAAATCCAAGGGCACCACTGACCTATGAGACCTGGACCTGGTCTTAACAGTGTTGAAATGTAAATAGGTAGGTAGGTAGGTAGATAGATAGATGATAGACAGATAGATAGATAGATAAAAGTAGCCAAAAGTCACATATATTTTCTTATTTCCAAGTTGATCAAAGTTTGAGAACTAGATCTTTCACAGCATGGCCACATGTCTAATTATAAGAACAAATCAAAAAATATCCTTGGAATCATGAGAAAATGAATGGCATGGAGGATTTGTGGGAGAAGAGGGGAGAAGAAATAAGAGATGAGAAAGGAGTAAAGAAAAAATAATCTGGATATGTATAGGGAAAAAAATGAAATAAATCTGTTACACTAATATTCAAAGGACCCATATCATATCCTCTGTCTTCCAAAATCCTGTGTATTTCCTCGGAAAAAGCACAAAGTGAGAACACCAAATGAAATTGGCAGATAAAGAGAAGAGAAATATCCTGGATATAGCTCTCATGAGTTTCAGATGGAATCTGATATAAAGCCGGGTGAACCATTACTAAAATGGGCCACGTACAAGTTCAGGGTGTTCTCAGAGTCTGAATTGCCAGATTCTGTCTAACTATAATTGATAGTTCTAAAAACTGCTCTTGCAAACATTATTTTATTTTGCCTTTTCCTTTGAACTTAGGTAGTTTATTAGAAGAATTTCAGTATATGTCAGAACCACAGAGTATAGCTGGGATATATCAACTTGCAACTAGGAAGGGAATTTTAAAATTCTCTTAGGGAATCTAAAGATAATAGTTAATGATTAATTATGTAATCACTAAAAGCATGAGGTTTGAAATCAGACAGCCTGGGTTAAAATTTAGCTATTGTTTTACCTCTGCCATTTATTAGCTAATGAACTTAAGCCTCAGTTGCTCTAATTGTCAAATGACTGAAAATAGCACCTACCTTGCTAGGATAAAATGAGAAAGTATATGTAACTCACCCAGCACAGTGTTTAGTATATAATAGATGCTTAATAAATGATAGTTAGTCCTATGAGAAAAAGTTCCTTGGCGAGTAGGAGGGGAGATGCTGAGAAATGAACAACCATAGTTATGGTACACAGGGCACTGAATTCTTTCATGGGCATATGGGTTTGTGATATGTAAAACTGGGTCACTGGGAAAAGAGAGATCATCTTTTGTCATAATATGATGTTGAAGCTTAAATACAAGTATTATACATGTTACTGATTCTTCTACAGCTATCCTATGGAGGCATAATCACATTGCTCCCTTTCTGGAAATAAAATTGCTTCCCTCCTAAATTGAACTGCTTTATCTTATTCAAGATAAGTTCTTGCTACCTTTTGTTGATTCATATTTTAATATCTGTTTGGAATGCATGTGACTAAGCATATGTGTACCATGTACATAGTACATACATGCAAAACACATTCATGTATTTCCTAGTATTTAAAAACAATGTAATTTTGATTTTCAAAGGTACTGTCTATTTTATTTCTCTTAATCTCTTCCAGAAATTGAAAGACTCGTTGGCCTCTCAATGCTATTTTCAGCTAACTGGATTCATCTACATCGATTTGTGTTGTACCGCAGGATTTTTAGATGCCAGATGCCTAAAACGCATAGGTTAAAAGCAGGTCAATTTCAATACAAGACTATCATTTTACAGTTTAATGAATATATTTACAAATTCCATAGTAACAAGCTTGTTGACACAGGCGCAGTGAAATTTTTATCCTGAGCATATAATCCATTGCAAAAAATGTTTTCTTCAGACCCAGTGCACCTATCATCCACTGGTGAGAGCCCAGCACCTGACTGTACAGCTTATAAAAGTTTGAAATGGAGGAAGAGGCGATGTAGCTTGGGGCTCTTGTTAATAGTTACAGAATCCTCACACTGCAGCCAAGGCTGGCAAAGTCAACAAGAAACAGCAGGGTTTAAATAGCTCACTGCTAATCCTAGCAGGGTTCTTGTCAGTCAAATATATTCACTGCATACCTATTGTGTGCTGAATGCATCTTTTCACTTGCCAATTCAGCACTGAGAGGTCGGTTTAGCTCTTTTTATCTTTATGACCTGCAGACTGGTAACAGCCTTTCTAGCAGTGTGTTCATTTTAACAATAATTTATTCCAATAAAACTAGGTGGATGTTCCCTAGATATGGCCACCATATGCCCTGAATTTTCTGGGATAATCCTGATTTCATGTAATTTTATTTTCATTCCAATAAAGGCAATTAGTGAAAGACATAATGGAATGTGATTTCAATGTTTTATGTTATTTTGAGGTTTTATATAATGGATTGGTGAATCAGAAAAAAAATATTTTGCTAGATTATGTTTATGGAGTTCTAGGTTGTGTCCCAGATCAAGGAATTTTTTTTTTTTTAATTTTGCACAAAAGTCATGATATTTCAGGAAGGTGTGCTAGCCTCTGTGGATACTTTTGGCTTCCATAGCTCCTGTGGTGCCAGCTCCTCTATCTTTTCCCTCAAGGACCTCCAAGTGTTTATATCGTGATATACTCAAGGATCTTACTTGTGCTAGGAATCTCTAAATTTCAATTAAGGGAGACCCCAGTTTAAACTGACATAAGCACAGAGGAGATTTTTTAAATCATATACTTGGAAAGACCAGTCACGGCTGGATATGATTAACATTTAACTTGGAAACTCATGTCATCAAAGATTGGTTCTATCTCAGTTTCTCTGCCTGATGTATTGACTTCACCTTTCCATTCCACACCAGGAGTCCTGACAGTCCTCAGGGCACTTCAGTGTCTCAAAATGACCCCAGCAGTTCTGGATCTTGCATCTTCACAACTCCCTGGCAAGGAAACGGAAGAAAGTTCCTTCTCATATTCTCCAGAGAAGAAACTTTCATTCCCAAACTCCCTGACAAACGTTTCCTCTTGCTTCAATGGCTTTGTTTAGTAACAGTGCCCTGTCTTGAACCTGTTCCTTGGTCAGAGTCAAGTCCCACTCCTATATTTATAGTGTGGTCAGTCTTGCCTACAGCATGCCAGGTGATTAAAAATGGCTGTTTTGTGTTACCAGGAATGATAATGGTGCCTGAAGGAATAAAATAAAATGACAAATGTCTACTTGTTAAGCCTCTGTGTTTGCACATACCATTAGACCCAAATTTCCTAAAATAAAAGGGCCTGCAATGCAAAGACAGTCATATTATGTTGATCTGTAGATGCCCAGTGATCAGCTAGATTCATGTTAGTGAAGCATTTCCTTCTCAAAGAGTAGGCACACTGCTCATGGGAACCACATGCCTTGGCAAAGTACTACTCAGAGACCTTCAGGGTCACTCATGAGTAGTCAAGGTACAGACCTGAAATCAGGAAATTCCAAGTGGGTAGAACAAAGAAATGTAAGATCAATGTTTCTTTGTAAAAACATGTGAATTATGAGGACACCAGAAGTTCTCAAGTTACTACACAGAGAAAAACATTCTAGAATTGTGGACCTAAAGTGATTGAACCCCTTGACATGGTATGCATGTATGAAAATGTTACAAAGAAAACTATTACTTTATACAATTAACAGGCACTAATAATTATAGTAAAAATGCAATGGGATAAAAAGAAGAAAATGAAAATGAAAAAAAAGGAAAAATGAAAACATATGTCTTAATATATTACCTCTCAAATTTGTTCAATTATAAGTATCACTGAGGGCAGGGCAGGGGGTTTGCTTTTTAAAAACACACTTGCTGGTGTTCGACCCCAAACTTTCTGAATCAGCATGTTTGTGGGAAGGACCTAATAACCTGTATTTTCAAAACCAGGCAAATTGGGGAAATATTGACTGACACTGTCTCTCTCATTTGTCTGCTATAGTAGTCATAGGACTTTATGCAGTATGGGGAAGGGTCACTAAGAATTGTGTCATTTTTTCAACTAATGTTTATTTTATATTAATTCTGCTCCAGACACTACTTCTAGGCAATGAACATACAGAGAAGAATAGCCAGATATAGCCTCTGAATTAATGGAATTGATGGTGATAAAGGTAAAATGGCTATTTGATTACAACTGTGATACTACAGAAGAGAAATGTAGGATGATAAGGAAGGAATTGGGAAACCTAGCCTCATCAAAAAAATGCAAGATGGTAAGACCACTTTCCCATCTGTCTGTACAGGAACAAGTACCAACCTCCCATACTGAGTGACAACTTTAGGTAAATCCAGGAAAGACTATACTGTATTGCAACATGACCAGAGAAGCAAACTATTCCAGACAGTGTAAATTTAATAGATGAAGAAATTTTGAGAGAACATCCTTATCACTGGTGTTTGGTTAAATTTTTTTTTTGAGGGGGGTGGGTTGGGCTGCAGGTATCAGGGATTGAACTCAGGGGCACTCAACCACTGAACCACATCCCCAGCCCTAGTTAGTATTTTATTTAGAGACAGGGTCTCACTGAGTACCTTAGCACCTCACTTTTGCTGAGGCTGGCTTTGTACTCAAGATCCTCCTGCCTCAGCCTCATGAATTATTGGGATTACATGTGTGCACCCTGTACCCAGCCACTGGTGTAAACTTTTATAAACTCTCTAATGTTTATTTGAACTAAAGGTTGAAGCTACTTGATTTCAAAGACCAGATTCCTGGAACAAAGAGATTGCCCATTTCACTTTCTTCAGCATTTCCCATGGCAAATGTCAGGTTTTTGTATGTAGATATGAATGTTGATGGTCTGTGTTTGAGCCACGCCTTTCAGACCACTGCAATTTAGTCAAGAAGATCAAACTTTCCTGTTTTTGTTTCTCCCGCATGAAACTGGAAAAGATCAAGGCCAAAGATGTTCTATTACTTGCATTCACAGAAATAACTTTTTACTCTATTTGATTTCTATTTTTACTGTTTCAATGTGATGATGCAATCTCAGGAGAAAATTTTCTATTGTAATACTTCTTTTGTGAACGAGAGTTATAGTTGGAAAATGTCACTGATTTTTATTTTAAACACCAAAGTCTTGAGGGTCTGTTGATTTAAATAATGAAGTATAATGAGATTTTTATTTTCTAAATGTGCTTTCAGAAACTGAAATTCTGTCACTTTTACTCAGTTGAGATTATATGGTTGAGCATAAAATGCTATATGTAAGGTTATGAACTAAAAATATCAGGTGATTCTTTTTTTTTTTTTTTGTACTAGGGATTGAACCCAGGGCTCCTTTTAACCACTGAGCCATATTCCCAGCCCCTTTTCTAAAAAATATATTTTATTTGAGACAGGGTCTCACTAAGTTGTCCAGAGCCTTGTTAGGTTGCTGAGACTCGCTTTGAACTCACCATCCTCTCTCCTCAGCCTCCTGAGCCCTTGGGCTTACAGGTCTGTGCTACAGTGCCCATCTTCAGGTGCTTCTTTATAATGCGTAAGTGAACATACATTTTATTTTCATTTCCTGTTAACAGGCCAGTATTGAAAATTTCTCATCTCACTAACCACCAGCATTTTAAATTGTAAATCAACCTTTTGTTTTCTTCTAAAATAATTCATGTAACATGGCATCTAATTTAAGATTTTAAAAACTATCATATGTGTGTGTGTGTGTGTGTGTGTGTATAATGCTGCTTTGAGACAGAATTATACTGTTCAATATTGCCATGATTTTCCAGCATGGTAAAAATTCAACTCAATATCTCTGGCTATTATTAAGTACGTGTTATGTGGCTGAGATTGCTTTTTTTTTTTTTTTTTTTTTTGGAGTAGGATCCCAACTGTCATTTTTTTTCACATAATTTGAACATACTTTTTTTCCCACATAATTTGTTGTTTGTTTTTCACAAGTACATGTTGAGTTTTGCCCACATGAAACTGAAAAATTCTCAGGAAGATTAAAAACTCAATCAACAAATGGATTTTTTGGGTTTTATAGGTTAGGAGTTTGGAAATACTGAGAATTTCAGGTTGTTTTGTTGTTGGGGGGAATTGGGGCTTTTGTTTCTTTTCATTTTAATGATATAGCCATGGAAAAAAAACTCTTTCCTAAGCAAATGAACATATTCTTCTTATGAGTAATGGGTATTTGGTGTATGTGTTGGTGGGGGGAGAGTAGTAGGTAATATGCTATTTGTCTAAGATGGGAGAGTATAAGGTCCGGGAATAAAAAAAAAAAAACATGATTATGAGATGGTGAGACAGAGTCCTGATAACACCATGTGAATTCCTAGGTCCAGCCTCACTATATAAAATTTTAGACTTTTTAAATTCATGAGCCAATAAAGTCCTTTGTAATAATTGAAGTTACTTTGTGTTTGGTTTCTGTCATTTGTAACCAAATATCCTAGTTAATAAATATCAGAGGCAGAAAAAAAAAAGTAGCAATGATGCAAAAATTCTTTTTGTGGTTATAAAAAAATAAAAATGTAACAATTTTATCATACATTCATGATCTTAAGTAGCAATATTATAAAATACTAATTGATGATATCTTCTTATAAATTTAATGTAAGTGAATTTGAAATTAGGTTAGAGCTGGGGCTGGAGTGGTGGCCCAGCAGTAGAGCGTTCGCCTAGCACATGTGTGAGGCAGTGGGTTCGATCCTCAGCACCACGTAAAAATGAAATAAAGATATTGTGTGTCCACCTACAACCCCAGCCTGACATTTTTATTAAAGGCAAAAGAATAAACCAAGATAACATTTCTATTCCTTTATTTAACAATTACTTTTGTTATTACATGGTATAGGAGGCTCTGAAACAGCACATTATGAAAAGGGAATGAATTGAATTCACTATTGACTATGAACCCTTACTAATAGTGAGTCAATGTAAAACCCAAAACCATCTGCCTACATCACACAGTTGGCCCTAAGTTCATTAAGTTCCATTTACTAACACATGGGACTGTATTTATACATCTGGGGAATGTTGCTATAAAAACAGGAAATTAAAAACTTTGGTCAATTAAACTATGCATACAATTAATGAATAATCCCGGATAACTGAGACCTTGTGGAAAGGGAATGTTTTAATGATTCTCAAGTTAAAAAAACAAACAAACAAACAAAATGTGTCTTGAAATATAAGAAGTATTATGGAACCCCTAGAACTTTTAAGACATGTTTATTTCTTGTTTAGTATTTATTGTATATATGCAGCAAATGCATGCAAGATTTTAGTTCAATGTTTGGTTCCTTACACCTGTCATTGAATAAAAGTGCATACTGTACTTTATTTAGATACTCACTCTAGAAGAAACATACTCACTGTTTTAAATCCCTTTGTTTTCCATAACCAATTGCACCTTGAAACCATCACCACCACAGGGAAACCATTTGGTTCATCCCCAGCACCAAATGATAAGTGCTTAGGAGTTTGACACAGAACCTCTTATAAACCTCAGGTTCCACTCTGGACAAATTTATTCTCACTTGAGTAACATGCTTATCTACAGGGACTGCATGTGCTCCTTGTATCTAATGTATTCCCTTTTTCTTCCCTTTTTTTTTTAAAGTTTTTTTCTGCTTGTCATATCTTCCTGCTCACAGTTACAGATAATTTCTTTGTGCTTTCTTGTGCTGTTGCTTCTAGTCATAGCTAATAACAAATTTCACTGACTTTTCTTAATCTGTTTAGAGTGAAGGCTTGTAATTTCTTTTTATTTTTTAGTTGTTGATGGACCTTTATTCTATTTATTTATTTATTTGTATGTGGTGCTGAGAATCAAACCCTGTGCCTCACACATGCTAGGCAAGCACTCTACCACTGAGCCACCCAGCCCCAAGGCTTGTCATTTCTTCTGGCACTCACCATGATTTCTGTAACAGTTATTATTCTGTTTAACTTTTGACTATGTACTGGTTATTAGGCTTAAAGTTTATTTAAAAAGTTACTTAGAGAGTTAGTATGAGGCATAGGATGAAGAGGCCTTCCTCTAGAGAGAGTGTTATGGGTTGAACTTTGTCCACCAGAATTCATATGCTGAAATTCTAATGCCCAGTACCTCAGAATGTAAACTTATTTAGAAACAGGGTCATTGCAGATGTAATTAGTTAAGATGAGGACATGCTGGAGTAGGTTGGGCTCTAATTCAATATAACTGGTGTCCTTACAAAAAGGAGAAAACTGGGAAGACACCCACATAAGAAAAATGTCATGTGTTGAACATACATCGAGTTTTGCTGGCCATAATTCAGAAAGTAGCAGAAGCTAGGAGAGAGGCCTGTAACAGATCCTTCCCTTGCCTTCAGAGAGAATGTGTCCTTGCTAACACCTTCATCGTGGGTTTCTAGCTTCCAGAATTGTGAATCCATAACTTTCTGTTGTTTAAGTCTCCAAGTTAGTGGGACTTGGCTAAGGCAGCCCCAGGGAACTAATAGAGAGGTTTGCATTTCATTTCTTCTGGGTAGGGAAAGAGAATCCTGCATCTTTTGTCTGCAAGTGTACCCTGTCCTTGGAAGTGGATCTGCTTGTGGCCATTTATTCTCTCTTGCTTTCTTCAACAATCAGCAGACAGTTACTGACAGAGTAATCAAAAACAATAGAATTCAAGGGCAAAAGAACACATCTTTGGAAAGACCCTTTATCTCTAGATTTGGCACTGATCTTTCATGTACTGACATATTTTACCTATCTGTGTTTGCAATCTCAGGATATTAGCCAGTGTCTCTTACCATACACTACTCAACCTGAATTAAAATGTGTTTTCATGAGGAGACTGGGATACATTTATAGTTTAATGAGCCAACTAGCCCAGTTTCCTAAAGGTAGGTCATTTGAAAGAAGGGTTCAGTATACTTTTTCCAGCCAATTAAGTATGTTCAAAAATAGCTCTTGAGTTAAAGAGCTAAATGTTAAATTTCATTGAGTCAGTGGATGGGCTTATAAGCAGTTTGATAAAAGAAACAAAGTCTTAACTATAATGAATGAATTTGTTGATTGAAACTTAACTTATATTTTTAATTAACTAAATTCTGGATTTTATCCAGGCTTGAGCAGAATGTATTTTAAAATTTTTTGGCTTCCCCTAGCCATTCAGCTGGTGTCTATGATGCTTTTCTCCCCACTACCTTTTATGCATCTCCCATAGCCAATCATAAAGATCTATCTGCAAATTCTTGAACAGGAGAAATAATAGCAATAACTTAAATCTGCTTAATGCTTTGTACTACAAATTCTTTGTACTTTATATAGCCAAAGTTCCCCTAAACCACCTTCACGTATACAATCCACCAGACGAAGACAGCTTTTCATTTTTTCCACAGAAGGCCAAGGACCAGTGGCTATAAGGTCACTTTCCAGCAACCTGCTCATCTTTGTGTTAAAAAATGAAGCAATTTTGGGGCTGGGGATGTGGCTCAAGCGGTAGAGCGCTCGCCTTGCATGCTCGGGGCTCTGGGTTCAATCCTCAGCACCACATAAAAATAAAATAAAGATGTTGTGCCCACGGAAAACTAAAAAATAAATATTAAAAAATTCTCTCTCTCTCTCTCTCTCTCTCTCTCTCTCTCTCTCTCTTAAAAAAAAAGAAGAAGAAGAAGCAATTTCTACAGATTTGTGTTTGCCCTCAAAAGTGTTTGAGTGAAGAACCCTTGTGCTTGTCATTGTATAATTTAAATAAATAGTATAAAAGTCAGTGATGTAGGCAAGGGGAAAAAAACACTATACTTATAAAAACTAGTACCAATATTTCAAAAGACCAAAAGGGGAAAATCAAATAAAAAATTAATTTCAAATTAGTTATAGGGAAGACATCATTAAAAAAAATTGGGAAACATACATGAAAGAAATTTACACAGGTTGCTTTCCAAATGTCTTTAAATTATTGTCTTATTTTAAAGGCACAAGCCTTTAGACAATACAATTTGCATATGATTTTTGAAAGAAAGAAAACTTATCTTCAGTTAGCAGAGTAATGCATGACAGACAGAAGAATGTCCACTTCCACCCACATTCCTGAAAAATGTCCATATTGTCACTCTCAGAACTGATGAATATGTCACCTCACATGGCAAAAGGAGCCTTGCAGATGTGATTACATTTAACATCTTGAGATAAGGAGACTATCCAGGATTATCCTGTGAACCCATTTAATTCCAAGGGTTCTTGAAATTGAGAGACAGGAGAGTCAAAGTCAGAGGAAATATGATGATGGAGGTAGAGTCCAGAAAAGTGATTTAATTGCTGGCTTTGAAGATTCCATGACCCAGAGAATGTGGGTGGCTTCTAGAAGCTGGAAAGACAAGGAGACAGATTCTTCCCTAAAAGCTCCAAAAAGAAAGCAGCTCTGCCAATACCTTGATTATAACCCAGTGAAACCCATCTTGGACTTCTCACCCTCAGAATAGTAAGATAATAATTTTATACTATTAAACACCACTGTGTTTGTAGTAATTTGTTACCGTAGCAATAGAAAACTAATACACATATTTAAGGAAAAACAAACCAAAACAAAAACAACTTTGTCTAGCCACATATTAATAGTGCAGGATAACCATATATTTATGTGTTTAAAATGAAAGCTAGTAGTATATATGTATCATTTTGAAAATTATTTTGTTTATCTGACTTTTGAATTAATTAACTACAGACTCCAGCTACTTTAAACTAGAGGGACACTACATTGTAGTATTTCATTTCATCCACAGAAGCTTTGTGACATCCATTTCACAGTCACATTGAAAATTCTAATTTGTCTCTGTCTTTGGCTTTATAATTCAGATGGAGAAGTCATTTTACTTCTATGTAATTTTCATTTATGAAAACAATGGATATATAAAGGATTTTAAACTCCAGAAAGTCTACTATTTTAAAGTTTTTAACAATTATCTAGATTATTTTCTCTCACCTGTTTAATTTGTGGCTAAAACCCTTGGGTGTATCTGTGGTGTAATTCTGATTTAACTTGAAATTATTCTTGTTCTGCTTTATAACTTGGGCTGCCCCTAACCAGGGGCTCATGACTCAAATATTTGAAGAACCCTGGAGTCAGGAGATCAGTACTCTAAATCTGATTTATACAAACTAGCTGGGAAATCCTTTGATGAACATTTAATCTCTGTGGGTCTTAGATTTCTCATTTATAAATCATAACATTGGAGTTGATAATCTTTAAGGTTCTTTTTAGCTCTATAATTCTTTGATTCCATAATTCAAATTCCAGGAGAATTCAGGAATATTAAATTTCTCTTCAGGGTGGGAGGAAAGACATTATGACTAGGTAAGATATCAATGCATGTTCCTGTATCCTTTGCATGAGTTTCTTCTTCAGGAGTTAATAGTGTCTACATCTTATAATTTATTATACAATTCTAAAAACCAAATTTGGATACAAATCACATTTTGTTGTGAATGCTTCTGTCTCAGTTATGGATTGATCTACACATTCTGCAAGAAACAGTGAGTTTCCATGCTGTTATAGTCGTGGGGAAGAAAGCTAGGGAGAGTTCTAGCATCTCATGTATTAGGAGGAATCAAACCTGAAGCAAATCAATGCTAACACCATCTTTAAACGCTGTGACAGAGGCTAAAACAACATGCAAAGCAGACACAAGAGAAGAAGAGATTAACCTCATTGTAGGGGTAGCCAAGGCATTTGAGCACTGGTGACTTGTGAGATGCATACTGAAGGTTCATAAGAGGAAGCTCACAGATAGGAGAGCATTTTAATTACAGAGAATAGCCTGCTCTAAATTCAGAGATATATGTTTAGGAAATGGTGAACATTTTATCATATTTAAACACAGAAGGAGTTCTTTAGAACTGAGAAATTACAGGTGACCCTCCATATCCATGGGGTCTGCAATCCAAAGATTCAACCAACTGTTCATTCAATCAACCATAAATCAAAAAAAAATCATACTTTTTAATATTTTGAAAATATTCTGTATATGTTCACTACAGACATTTCCCCTTGCTATTATTCCACAAACAATATAGTATTAACACCTATTTTCATAACATTTGTATTGCATTAGATGTCAGAATTAATCTGGAGATGATTTAAAATATATATGAAGATCTTGAGTATCCACAAATTTTGGTAACTGTGGGGGTCCTGCAACCAATTCCTGTGGATACGGAGGGATGACTATACATGAAAGAAAAAGTTTGTCAAGCTGGAGGCAACAAGGAATCACAGAAGTTTCTGTTGGGTGAAATGACATAATCAGATGCTATTTTTTTAAAGTTAACTCTGACAGGTATTGGGAGGATACAGATGGGTGGGTAAGGCTTCGTGGAAGGAAAAGAGAGAAGAAACTTCAAGAGAACACTAAACTAAGGCAGTGGTGTTTGGCAGCCGTTTTAGAAAAAGAATCCATTGGCTTTTCTAACTGAGTAACCTTCTCAAAGCCCCACTCTCTACCCACAGAGGGGCTGCCAGGGCACAGATTGAGTCTTGGCTTGTTCTCCAGAGCAATGAGGAATATTTTACAATATAGAGCTTCCGATCATCACCACTAGTAGCACACACACACACACCAAAAAAAAAAAAAAAAAAAAGGAAAGAAAAATCACATTTTAAAAACACATTTAAACAGAATTTACAAGGATTCGACGGATTATAAAACGGTTTCTTATCCCCTCTCATGGCTATGAATACATTGCAAAATCTAGGACAGTTAAATACTGTATTTAAATTCAGATGTGATATACACATATGTTACTTATTCTTTTTATAAAGATCTGCCCTAGTGAAATTTAATTAGCCTTGGCAAGTTTATGTACTGTGTGTGTTGGAAGGGTGGTTTAAACTAAGTTGGTTGTTTTAACCTGAAAAAAACTCTCCAACCTTATGAATACACAGGTGTATCAGAATTAGATATCACTAAAAATGATAGAAAAATCCAAAAACAATGTCTATTAAAGTTAGAATTTTATCTCCCAGATAAGTAAATATGATAATGTAGCACAGAGCTGGGAGTCGGCAGAAAAGCTTCACAAAATCATTGTCACCAGAAAGTAAGGTTTCTTCAGTCTTAATAATTGCTCTGCTCTTCCCACCTCTTGATCCAAGATGGTAGTGAGAAGACCAGACATTATTTCCTTCTATGCCAGAGAGAAGGAGGAGGAATGCAGACAGTTGCACCTCTTTAAGCATTTCTCAGAATTCAGACACGACTCTTATGCGTGCATACAATTAGAATATATTCACATGGTAGCAAGGGATGGGGGGATGAAAAATAGAATCTTTTTTTTTTGTGGGTGTCATTTTTCTGGCTAATAATTGGAAAGTGTATAACTAAAGAAGAAGAGCCAAATATACACTAAGATACCTAGACTAAGTCTTTCCTAGAAGGAGGAATTAGACAGTGTGATAATGCTAGTGGCATCAAAATTAATTGCTCTAGTAGCCTCAATGACCATTTAGTGACCAGTTCCACAATTCAAAACCATTCCTAGTAGTTTGAGTACACTGCCTAGGAGGTTAATGGAATAGTTTGATTATTCCAAGTTTCTCTTCACTCCATGTGCTATTAATTAAGCCCCAGGGGAGAAAAAAACCACAAAATCTTAACACATTGAACCACAATTCTGGATTAAGAGGTACTCAAGTTTGATCATGATTCTCTTACAGATCACATGAGCACTCATGCCTGACGGATAAGATATTAGTGACTCATAAAAGGGAATGAGAAGACTGATTATTGGAGATGCCTGTGGAATATTGGGGCCTCACAGTGTCCTTTCAGTAATTTCACATGGTGATGATATGGAGGCTCTTACTCATTAAACATAGCTGTGTGTATGTGTGACCAACCTATGTATTAGGTAGGCCACTATTAGATATGTAAAAATGGGGAGAAAAGAAAAAATATTAAAATGAAAATGATAGGTATGGAAGTTTGTGTCCAAGATGGTGGCCATTTAGTACCATTCTCCCCTTATGGTTACTTCATTTCCACATTGAAAGGCAGAATGTAGTCTTCCCTTTCTTCTTGAAACTGGGCTGACCTTAGGGACTTGTTTGAGCAACAAGTATGAAGTCTTTCTACTTCTACCCAGGTTTCTCAGAAAGCTTGCTTTTAGAAAACTTACTTGGGAAAATCCACCACCCCGTAAGGAGTGTGACTATCCAATAAGCATCATGCTATGAGAAGGCTAAGCCAGGTAGAGAAGCCCAAAAGGAAGGACTAAGCATGGAAAGTGAAAGGCCATCCACATGAGAAAGTCATCATGGAAATGGATCCTCCCGCCCATCTTTTATAGCTATGGCCACAGAGGTCCAGATGAACACCAGTCAAGTCCTTCTCAAATTCCTGCCCCATAAACTTGTAAGCAAAATAAAATAGGTGATATAAGTCCCTAAGTTTTGGCATAGATAGGTATAGTTTAAAAAGAGAATGCAAAACAGGAAATATAGACAGTAGATAAGCAAGAGGTAAGATGAGGTTGAAGGATTCAAACTGATTGGGTAAACTATGAAGATGCCACCATGAAGCTGAATTTCAATGAATAAAAAGGCTAGTTAATAGGAAGTCAACTTCATAAAATAGATAAACTATCTAAGAGAAAAGTATGTTAACATAATATAGACATTCCCAAAAGGAGAATCACAACCCTAGGAAAAGGGAGAACTCAAATGGCACTGAATGCTTACCTCAGAAGAACTATGTAAAAACTGGAGTTAATATAGTTTACTATATTAAACTGAAACTTGGGGAAGAACAATCTCATTGACACCGACTTTCATTCACATTGTATATGAAAAACTTATTTATTGAGCATTTTTGTCTTAGAATGACAGTTTGATGACCCTTTCCGTTATGAGGACATATTGGAAGCTCCAGTTTGCATTGTCAACATGAAGCCATATGTTTAAGCAGACAAATATAGCCAGAAAATATGGGAAAAAAAAACAAGTATGGAAGTTAAAATCTGAAAAAATGAAACCATGCAAATAGGAGACAGTGTTTTCTGGGAAGTTTGTTGCCAATTGATGAAGTTGCAACACTGGGTACGTAAGGAAGTTACTTATCATTCCAGTGAGATTGTTACTACTTCCTTCAAAAAAAAAAAAAAAAAAGGGAGCATACACAAGAAACACAGAAGTGCATCTTGCTTCGTGTATTCCTGAAAAAGTCTTATATAATTGAACAGTTTTAAAAGTCCAAGGATATTTGTTACCCACAATAATGTTTATTATAAATCTTATGACATATTATTAAGAAAGTAAGAGAACCCCAGGTCTTTTCATGTAAGAAAATGTGCCTTCACACTTTCAAAACAAAGATTTCGATTTTCATCTTCATAATTAAATTTTTGAAATGGGGGCCTCACTGTACTGCAGTGTAGTGGTGGAGAATAGATTTTTTAAAAGCTTCAAGATTAACATCATCAGCAAAGAGTAAAAGGAGACACTATCAGGGCTGCTCCTGTTCATCCCCTAGTTTTAGCCAGTTTCTTGCAGTCAACCATCTCTTTTGTTTCCTCTGGGTCAGTCTCATCTGTTTACAAACTTTCTTCATTCGGTTTCCTCTCTTTACTCCACCCATAGCCAATGTCCTTTTACCTGTTTTACACTTGCAAAGATCTGCTAATGGTTGACAACAAAAGGACTGCTAATCGCACCAATTAAGAGGTGTGAACGTCACCATTACCTACCAGCTCTGTTACTGAACATGTTAATTAGTAATTGTACAGGTGCAGCCTTTTAAGTTCAGGAGGTTAACACTGAAGCACAGCTTTGTTTTTGGCTGTTTGTTTAAACATTGAAAAATCATGGGTAAAGGGCTGGTCTATGTTGAAGAATGAACAGATGCCTTTGCTGTACTTTCTCAAATGGAAAATTCTTGGACTGACTTAAAGAAATAAAACTGACCTTCCAAGAAATGATTCCCTGTGGTCAATCTATCAAGGAGCAGGTAGTTCTGTTTTTCTTGCCCTGAGTGGAAAAGCAGGGAATGTTCTTCATGTCACAGGACTATAGAACTCTACCAGAGGGTCACTTGAGGGCATTGTGTTAGAATTACCTAGACTTCATTGGAAGAAAATCCTCTATAGGAATTTTTTTGTTTTTGTTTTTGTAAGCTCAAAGTTAAAAAAAAAAATATTAATCTCCTATGAATACTTTACTCATTGAGTCAATATTATAGATAGGTTCTTGGGACTTCCTTTCACAATGTTTTGACTAAAAATAAACCAGGATGAGTGAACCTGATTTAGAACCACATACCATCAACTTAATGGGAACCTCAAGAGACAGGCCTCTAATTAGGGAAGGTAACAGAAACCCATTTTACAGAAGGGACAACAGGGGTACAAGACCTTGCATGATTCCTGCAAACTAAGATTAACCTTGTTTTGCAAAGTGAGCTAGATTTGGGGCAAAGCTAACCTTCAATTGTTCCCTAGGGGAATGAGTAATCACTACGAGGAGCTGGTAATTTTTAGCTTGTCCTCAGACCTACGGAAATATCTTTGCTCTTTCCATGCATCTGTAAGAGCAACTGTTGTTTTCAGTCATTCAAGGGGAAAGTGTGCGGTAAGTGCCTCTTCTATTTTTGTGGTAGACTCCACAACAAATAAAGAAAGTCTCTCTGGGAAGCCTGAGGGTTGCTTTTTGGAATGTAAACTGCAAGGTTTAGAGAACTGTTGTGCAATAGTAAAACCAATTGATAAATTTGAGAGGTTGACCTGTGATCACTTTGCCCCTTATTCATGATATGCCTCATTATTATGTGCCTTGTGGCAAGGGGTAAAGTGGAGGTACTATGGTGGTAGAATGCTTAGGAGTACAGGCTGCTCTTATGCATAGAGGAAAAAAATCTAACCTTTCACCCATAGACTGAATGTACAGATTCTCAGCATGTGTTTGGTACATTGCAAATGCTTAGGAATTGGTAACCATTATTATTAGCAACTTACTAGACTCTGAGGACATGTGAATCATATTTAAAACTACAAAAACACTAACATTTACTTTTAACTTTAGACTAATTTTTTTTTTTTTTTTTTACAAGGAGCTAAGAACTCTACTATCCTGTATTTGGCTTTTAAAAATGGATTTTTAGGATTTATTGATGTCTTGTAAAAATGTGCAATGTTCAGTATAGAAAACTAAAAATATATGTAAACATATGTAGGCTTATATGTATATGTAGACATATATGTCTTTCTTAGAAAACTGAATAATCCTACTTCTCAGGAATTTGACTGTTATCAGCATTTTTCTATATAATTTCAAGGTTTAGATATGCATAAATATTTTAAAAATCAAAATGGGAATTGATTATGAAAGCTGGTTTGGAAACTGCATTTTACATTTATTATTATATTTAAAACATTTTTTCTTTAAAACTACTAATTACTTTTAGTAGTTTTTGTTAGCTGAATAATAGTTTTTGTTAGCTGAATAATATTTCTTTGTGTGGATTTTCCATAATTTAAGAAATTTCCTATTTTCATGTATATCAGTTGTTTCTAGTTATTCATAATTATTTTAAAAATACTAAGATGCATATCTTTGTAGCCAAGTCTCTTTAGATAAATTCTTAGAAATAATTTTGGGGAGAATGTGTAATATTCAGGTATTAATACCTATTGTTACTTAACAAATTATCTCAAACTTAACAGCTTAAAATAACATACTTTTATCATCTCAGTTTCTGTGGGCCAGAAGTTCAGGCACAGCAGATTTTATTCCTCTGCAAGGCAGCAATTTAAGTGTCCACTGTCAGTTGGGATTGTGGTCTCATCTGAGGTTGCACTGGAAGAATCCACTTTAAAACTAACTCACGTCATTGGTTGAATCCATTTCTTTGTTTTGTAGGACTTCAAGCTTCATTTTCTTCCTTACGATAGGTAGGTACTCCAGGAGTACCTTCAGCTCTGAGATAGCCTGGAAGTTCATTGCCACATTGACCTTCTAACATAGCCAGTCCAAACGTGGCAGCTTGCTTCTACAAAACCAGCAAGGAAAGAGAAACATACTCCAGAAGATGGATATTAAAATCTGTTTCCTCTCTTTTGTTGTTTTCATTCTATTGAGTAGACACGTTACAGGTCCACGGGAGAGCATGACAGAAAGGTGTAAACCCTGGTAGGTGATTATGGAGGCCACCCTGAGAATGTATCCACTACAATACACTTTTAAAGCTTTGATAAATATAACCAAACTGAAAATATATCTCTGTTAGCCCAGAATTATTGTGACCTTGTCTTTAATTAACCTTGATCAATTTGTCTATCACCATTTAAAAATTAATCTGGCAATTTGATAGGAAAAAAGTGATATATTTTAATGTATTTGTATATTAATGAACCTAAATATATTTTATTTTGTTTTTTTTAGTCATTTGCATATTTCTATTTTGCAAATTGCCTTTCATATCTTTTGGGTAGGCTATTAATGCTTTTTGTTGTTACACTTATTGCAAGTATTTCTTCTCCATTTTTCTGCTGATTGTTTTGGTGAGAATATTTCAGCATATGTCATATTTTATTTTATTTTATTTTAGTCAAATCAGACATTCTCTACCCTATTGTTATTCTCTTTGCCACCACATAGAACAAATGGTTTCCTCCTCTGGGATTATGTAAATATTCTAAAGCATTTTATAAAAACACTTAAAACAACTTTATGTCTTATTTTTGCATTTACATTTAATGTATATGATATGTATTTAGTATATAATATAAAACAGATATTTCTTTTTATTATTTTTAACATAAGTTGTTGGTAAATTTCTAGGAACTCATTAAGACTAAAAAGTCTAAAGAACCAGAACCAATGGATTGAGACTTGTAGAATTTTTAGCATCATAGAGGGTGGATAGAACAGATTTATTTAGGAAATGGGAGCTTTTTATTCCTCATGGTAGTTGTTGGCTGTGTCTATTTGTTAACACCCTTCTATTATGCCTTGAGTATATTTTTTGTCTGTGAATGTTGCAAAGAAGTACTGCAATAAATGCCAGTGAATTGACTGTGAGGTCAATAAAACCAAGAATGTTTGACCTTCCACTGGGTCCCTTTGCTTGTGTAGCAGAATCTGCTATCTATTCAACAAATTGCATTTTCCTCTTTTCTTCCTAATAATAAAAACTTCTTAAGTTGTAGTAGGGCTTGTGAACATCTATTTATAGTTTGTACTTTCCAACCTCCCTTGCAATCAATCATGGCCATCTGATATGGCCCATGGGATGTATGCAGTTTCTTGGTGGTAGACTTAAAGAGGCTTTCTTTGGACTCCCCACAAGCCACCCCTCTGCCCCCTTTCCTGTGTGCAGGAGATAACAGCTTTGACCATAAAAGCAAAAGCAACACTATCGGGCTGTGATACTAAAAGCATGGTCTCTAAACCATAAGCATCAACATCACATGAAACTTGTTAGAACTCTAAATTCTGGGGTCCCACCACAGATTTACTGAAGCAGAAACTCTGGAGTGGGCTCACTCAGAAAGTCCTCAAAGTGATTCTGATGTCCAAAAGCAGAGACCTGCAAACTACAGCTATGGGCCAAAACCATTTGGTAACCAAATTTTGGTGGCCCAAGTAATTTCCCCATTTTTAGAGTTGTAACAACAAAATGACAGAACTGAAGAAGAACACTTAATCAAGATTGCATGTGACCTACAAAGATTAAAGTATTTATCTGAAGGTCCTTTACAGGAAAAGTTTATCAACCTCTGCATGGAAGTTTGATGCCTCCTCACACAGAACATTGAGAGAAGAATTTTAGACCCCTGAATGACTTTGTGGAGCAGACTGATTCTGTCATTTTGACCTGCTTATGCAGAACTGCATAAGCAAGGAAAAAACTATTTAAAACCTCCATCACTGGAGTCTTTGTTATAACAGCTAGGCCCACAAAGTAACCAATGTAGCAGGTAAAAAGGAGCTTCAATGAGATTCACTGATCTTACTTCCAACCCTCTGAAGCAGTCTGAGGTTTTATCTCCAAACTCACAGCTCTCTCGATGTCTCTCTTTAAAGATACAGATGTTTGTTTGATTCACCCTATGGTCCTCCATGCATTTTGAGTACCAGAAGCTTCTGGAAAATTTATTGGAACTTTAAGGTTAAGTTCAATCTAATTACACTTAAATCTTTCCCATCAAAAGTATTTTCTTAAATGCATTTGTTCAGTAATCTTGTATTTTGTATATCCTTTTCTGTAATATTGAATTGGAATGCTTAGTGTGCCATCACTGAACAACCATTATGACCTCATATTCTGACTGATGCAAACAGATTCATCCTTGCGTGGAAAGGTGCATTGAGTGACATCAGTTCTCAACAAATACAACTTGATGATAACGTCTGCAGCTGTTGGCATTGGAATTTCTTTTTAAGAGGGTAGTTATGATTTAGGCCGCAGGCGGAGGACTCTGCATTTAGGGAAGAGATTAAAAAGGCTTAAATGACCTTGTAGGGAGTAAGGTCTGTATTTCCGGCTATTTATGCTCCCTTTACCAAGGAAATCGTCCTGTGTATCACAAGAAATGGTGCAAAGGAGACTCAGCCCCGGGAAGGGATTCTGAATGGGAAGGAAGAGAAAGAGTGGACCTAAACTTTGTTCGTTGGCAAATGCAGTTCTTTTCTAGGTCTTTGGGGGAATGCATATATCGAATAACAAGAAAGCGGGTAAAACTTGGCTTCCAATGGGAGCAACGTATCCCCAGATAGGGCGCCTACACAGCAAGCTCTGGTTGGGGGTAGCGGGTGGGTGGCCGGGCTTGCCAGAAGAAGCGGGTGCGGGTCGCGGTGATGCACTGGCTCTGTCGCACACCATAAGCCTAGTTGTGGACCACAGGCTCGCTCGTGTCATTTTGTGTGCAGTAATGAAGCCTGACGAGAGGTCTCCAGCTTGCCGATAGCCGGCTGTTGTCCTAAAAATGCAAACCATCGCCTCGGGCGGTGGAATCGGGAACAGGCAGAGGACAGAGGCTCCGGCTGAGCGCCCCACTGCTCGCCCTCCCTTCAGCACTGGCAACTTGGATGTAGAAAGCTGGTCTTTACCCTTGTACATAAGGACACAGAAGAAAGGGATTTTTTTTTTTAAGATGTCCCAGAGGTCGATGGTTTTAATCCTGACTTTTTTTTTTTTTTTTTTTTGCAGAGAACATATCAGGGATGGGGGAGGAGGGATGGCTACGGCCAATCCTCCAGCCCCCTGTGTTTTCTCATGCAAATACGCCTTTTGAGCTTGAAAGCTGCTTTTTCGGCTCCTCCCCCAAACCTCTCTCTGCCCCCTGCCCCATCCTCTCGGTTCTCTCCTTAGAGTAGGCGAGTCGATTTCCGCCACCTTTGGCAAGGCTTTTCTAACAATGGCTCATTAATATTCGGTGGCGCAGGCTTGCCAGGAGAGCGCAAGAGTTCTCAGCTCCCGGCCCTGGGCACCAAAGACCCCTCGGGCTACTTAGAAATCCCTGGCCCCGGAGGCAGCCCTCCGCCAGCGCGGCGCGGTGGGGAGCTGCTCCAAGATCTAAGACCCATAAAAACAGGCCTAGTCTGGGGTAGCTCCTCCTGGGCCTGAGTCATCTATGCAAAAACAAATTTGTTCCTTTTTGCAGTGTTTGTTGTCTTTGTCTTGAAATGTAGCCTTTACGCTTCCCAAGCAGCATGCCGGTCCTAAGACTGCGAAGACTTCTTTGACTCTTGCAGACACGCATTTTTGAGGTAAAGCTTGTCCCTCTTTCCCTGGGAGGGTGTTATCAGCAGCAGCAGTTCACATTTCAGAAACCCTCCTCTTCCCTCATGTTAACCTCCTTGGAAGCAAACTCCTGAAATAGAGGGGGGAGAAATGCACTTTTCCTTGTGTTTTTAGGCATCTATTATTTCTATGGAATTCTTGACAGACAACAAAGAAATAAAAAAAAAAAAATACAACTGTGGATTTTCTGCTGTCAAGGAAACAAGCTGTTCTCCCCATTTAAGGATCCCTTGGTAAGCCTGGCGAAAACTTTATTAACAATTGATGAATACATTCAATGCCTCACAGAATTCACCTGGAGTCATTTCTAGAACCACCAAGTGCTATGGGGCAAGCTTGGTGAGTCTCTGATTATGAATCCTGTCTGTGCAGAATGCCCCTGGTTTTCTGGAAGGCCTGAGGAGAGGTGCTGAGCCCAGCAGGTTTCCGCCCCAGGATGTGGAATAAGGTATGGACAGTGCTATCACTGTGGCAGTGAAAAGGGGAAGTTCCTTGACCTCACTCATTGCCAGGTCCACTGCCCACACTCCTATAACCAAAGAGTAATTGACAAGAAAAAAAAAGCATAACAAATTCATGTAATTAAAGTTTCAAGAGGGGAGTCTTCAGAGACTTAAAGACCCAGGGAAATGTGTTTTTATGCTTAGGCTTGATAAAGAATGGACAGCCAGGTACCAATGTATTTGGACAAAAATGGTAGGATCTAGTGCTGATAAATGGAGGAACCTAGCTAGGCCTGTTTGTTTAGATGGTTCTTAGCTTTTCTGTGCTGCATTATCTCCCCCCACCACCTATGGGGCAGGAAACTTCTGGAAGGAGAGTCTTATGACCTACTTTCAGGGGAGATAGGTCAGAGAGTGATGCTTCTATGCTTTATGACTTGCTGTAGGGGGAATGAGTTCTGGTTTTTATGATCTGCCTTGGGAAGAAATGAGGGAAGGAGAAAGAAGGGCAGGAAAAGGTCAGGGTTTCTGAAGCCCTGCCAGTTTCAGTTCCAATTACTCAGCATACCAAAAGGCCATCCTTTGGGATATCATGTTCCAAGCCCCAGTGCTTCACACCTACATAGCAGTTTTTCATAAGCCCTTCCGCATAACCATCAAACTTGGTAACCCTATTGGGCACTCAAAACACTGGTTGGGGTTGGGGGTTGGGGGAGAGCAACCAACAGGGGAATTACCAGCAGCCAAGATTGAATTTCAAGTACAAGACCAATAATAGCCCATAATGTCCTCTTTCTGCACTTTTCTTTCTTTTACATCTCTCTTTATTTTATTTATTTGCTGATAGCTTTCCTTAAAATCCCATTTTCCTGGAGAATTGAGCAGGGAGAGCTTCTCTCTTGCTGTGCTCATATCCTCATGGACTCTTTTCTTCTTGGTTAAGAGTTAATTGTTCCACGAACCACTCTGATTTCAATACAGCTTTATAAACCTGAACTGTGACCACTTTAGGCAGTACTCTCTGGTTTTCAGAGTGATGTAAATGTTCTCTTGATTGAACATCACAGTGATCTTCTGAGATAGGGATCCTCCACTTTATTCTCTGCAAAACCCAGGGCAAGTGGTAAATTTATCCTTTCTCTTGGTCACCTTGTTTCCCTGCCACTCCCAGACACTTGATTGGCAACCAGTGTATATTCATAAATGCACAAAGTCCATTCTCAGCCTATGTGGTAGCAGATATGCTATGTTATATACCAAAAATGGTAATTCAAAGTAGGATTATATTCCTTTGACAAGAATACAATCGAAGTATTATGTTGTTTCAGAGAAGGCAGAGATACTTTTTTGGTGGAAAAAGATAAGATGTGGGTTAAAGACATGGCCTTTGGAATCATAGGGACCTGGGCTGAATCAGCTTCACAACTTGTTGGCTGCAGACATGAGAAAAATTATTCAACTTCTCTGAATTTAAGATTCCTCATCTGAAAAACAGGTTTATTTTACCCAGAGCATTTTCATGGGGATTAAATTAACTAATGTATATATGTAACTCATTAAGCCTAGCACAGAGTGAGAATGCATTAAATGGTAGCAATTATTTGAAGACTTTGCATACTAGGATTTTGACACATAGGGATGGACAGATAATGACATTTCCTATAAATTAAGAACCTATTTCTAAGGTTTCCTAGTCTAAAATCACATATTGAATGATACATATCCTCTTGCAAAGAAAGTGGTTACCAAGATACTTTATGAAGACTAGTATTTCACAAAACTCTATCACTTTTTCATTGAAATCTCTTGATAATTCTTTGAATAGGTAATATCACATGTCCTTTAACAGGGGAGAAAATTGGAGCCCCAGGAGGTAAAATAACTTATTATCAGTCATATTTTTTGGGAGCCAGACTTGACTCCCTTTTCTGATCCCTGCCCCCAACTTTTTTTCCTTTAGACCTGTGCCTCTGACATTTGTCTAGGGCTTGTGGTGCACTAGGCATGCTCCAAACACTTTATATACGTTAAGTCACTTCTTTCTTACTGCATCTCCTTGAAGTAACACTGTCATTACCCAAAAATGGAGGGAAATGAGGCACAGAGAAGGTAAGAAATTACATGCCCCCATTTTCACAGTGGTATGGGGCAGAGATGCATTCCACTTCAGGTGGGCTGACTCTGGAGTCTACGTGATAGACCACGGATGACACTCTTCCTATGGGATGATGCATCTCCTGGTGTGTGCTCGGTGTGCTACAGTTTCTTTTCTCTGATTCCTTCTATCTTCTTCCAAGTTGAATAAGAACCAGCCTGAGCTGGACAGGTAGTCAATAGTTGTTCACCACACTGGGCAACTTACCTTGGCAAACAATAGCAGCAAATATTTGGGTTGCTCAGGTGCAATGAATACCAAGGCTCTCTTTGATGAGGAGCAGTGTGGTTGAGGGGACATAAGGTTCAAGGTGCAGGGGTAGTGAGGGTAGAAGAGAATATGAAATTTGGAATAAGCAGACTTGGGAAGGAGACCATGCAGGGGTGGGGAACAGCTTCTCTGGAATCTCTAACAAATCACTGGAACATTTTGGATCTTAGCTAGGACATCTGAAAAACAATGAGGATAATATGAACACTTTTCCCACCTGATTCACATGTTGTTTTGAGAATAAAAGAAAGCAATGAGTGAATTTGCAGTTTGTCCTGTAGAAGGTATATGATTATGAATCAACAAAAGACTCAAACTTTAATGTGAAATAAAACCTGATTTTCTATATTGGCTAGAGTGACTAGTGGGAATAATTTGTTTCTGTAACTAAACACAGAACTAGATCTCTATGACCAACCTTCTAACGCCACCTTGGCTTTTGAGTGCATTGAGTTATCTGCATTTTAAATCATGGCCTCAAAATCCTAGTCTTAGGATTTTGTAAAAGATGAGATTGACACAGCATGTTTAGCTCAGCCTGTTGTACAACAAGGCTCTTGAAGGGAAAGAGAAAAGCCAAGATATATTATGAATATTCTCGTTTTTTAATCAGTTAGGTCAACATGACTCTAATACTATTTAAAAACTCGCCTTATCTCACAAATTGTTTTCAATATAAAGATTATTGAAATCTTTATATTGGGGGTCTCATCAGCTTTTTACCTTTATCCAAAGAACAAAGAGGGACCATCTGGTCAGAATGCAGAAGAACCTCTTTCTATACTGTTATTGCTGCCATCACAGCACTTACTGCAGTCTCTCTGCAAAGATTGTTATAGCTTCTTTATTTGTGGATGAGAAGGGAGGGTTCTCTCTGCCCACATAGGCCTGAGCCTACAAAATTGGAGCCCTAGGTGAGCAGCTTTTTCTGTCCCTATGCCTGCCACCCCACCTAGGCACAAAGTAACTCTAGAGTGATTGCCAACAGAAGTGAGCCTCATCTGCCTGATAGGGCCTGTCCTCCTCTCCAAAGTCCCAGATCCCAATTCTGTATTTTTTTTGCTTGTAATGACTCATGTATTAGTAGCTCCTTTGTCTCTCCTGGATTCACCCTCGTCCAGGATCCAACTACTGCCTGTCCACATACTGCCCACCACCATTTTTATGGATAAAGTTCATTGGAACAAAACCATGGTCATTGGTTTACATATTGTCTGTGGCTTCTTTCCTGCAGCAGAGCTGAGCACACAAAGCCTAAAATATTTATTATCTAACCCTTTTCTGAAGAAGTTTGTCTAAGTACATGTGACCCTTAAAAATGCTAAGATGACAGCAATATTAACATAAAATATTCTTGGTCCTTTTTCTTCCTCTTGAAAGATTTCAAAATCAAGTAAATTGATGGGTGGAAAATAAATGTATGTGCAAGAGGTAATGCCACTTATCTGAAGTACCTTCCTTCCAGGTTCTTATCAAATCGACAGTGCATTCTTTTATACTCTTACCCTGCAATGATTTTTTTTTCCCTTAGAACAAAGAAGATGAGTTCTAAGTTGGCTTGGATGTCTCCATTCCCAGAAATAGAAATAGGTAGCCAGTTTTAAATAGAAAATGATTCTGACTCACCAGTATCCTGAAACACCCTCCCAGGGATAGAAAGCACTATCATAGGGCACACCCAATCGTACGGCGTCTCAAAATAATAGTACTAGTGGTGACTTCTGGTGACTTTTAGACCTCCTAAAGATTGACCGACCTGAAATCAATCTTTCTAGAAAGATTCTTTGAACAATAATCTTTATATTGAAAACAATTTGTGAGATAAGGCGAGGTTTTAAATAGTATTAGAGTCATGTTGACCTAGCTGATTAAAAAACGAGATTATTCATAATATATCTTGGCTTTTCTCTTTCCCTTCAAGAGCCTTGTTGTACAACAGGCTGAGCTAAACATGCTGTGTCAATCTCATCTTTTACATTTCCCGGGTGTTTTCTTCTTAGATCATGCAACAACCCTGTCATTATTTTAAATATTTTTGCCTGTAAATTGCAGAATACTTGATCTGATTTTAATAGGACCCATGTGTGAAATCCTTTACTTTTTTTTTCAATCTATCGTTCTGATTCTTTCTGCTCTTTAGTACAGCACAGCTTGGTAGCACTAGGTACGTCTTGTTGAAAGTATGTCCATAAATATGTCCCTTGCAGCACGGAACAGCTTGTTAAATTGGCAGTCCTCAGCAGTTTGCCTAGAAAAGTTTGCCTCACTTGCGATAGTCCAAATGTAGGGCAGAACACAGCGTAACTTTTTATCTAATTTTACCAATTGACATATTCTCCAAATTTTTAACTACCTCGTGCCTTTTCCTTATAGTGCCACCAACTTGACTTAAAAACTGGCTAAATGTTCTCACGATTGCCAAATGTGGATAAGGAAATTACCTAATTTAATACTGAATGTTAATTTGGGGAAAATATTGTAACTTAAGACAGGATGCCACAGTCATTGTGGGAAAAGTGCTTTGGCAGGAGCGAGGCCACTGATCTGTCTTATGGAGGGAGGAGGGGTACTGTTTTCTATCATGACAAGGGCGGGGCTCATTGAGTTTGGTCATTTAAATCTTACTGATTGACAAGCTGCTCTTAATGACACCCCATTTCTGATGTTGATATTCTTTGATAGTTTACTGATTTTTGGCATACTCTGATTTCTATCTCTCTTTGGGATCCTAGGGGTCCTAGAATTAGGGATGATATGTATACAAGGACTTTTGACCCAAAATTTAATGTCACAAAGATGAAACTTCCATATCACATGCCCACCTCTGTGAGAGGAGGCCAGGTTTTCTCCCTCCCTGTGTCTAGAGCATGCAGGAAGGTGGCATCACCCATCTCCAGGCCTTGGAACACCAGAGAGACCACTCTTATTTCCTTGTCATTGTGCTGTTTAAAATTTGTCAAGCTTCATGCTAGGGGGAAAAAAAATCTCACAGCCAAATAAAATATATCTGAATATGATCTTTGCAAAGGGACCCAGGCATGGGGTAGCACAGTGCAAAGACTGTGTGTTGGGAGTCCCTGTCTTGGGGGCCACACCTTCCAGATGGCCCTAAGTGGTTTGGGTTAAGTGCCCCCCCCCCAGAAAAAAAAAAAGACAAATGCATTTTCCATGCTTAGTTCTTGTTTTGCAATTTTACCGCCTAGTAGAGAATTTGCCAGTCTCTGAAGAATCTATTAGAAGATACTATTTGGGGAGCCATTCTTGAAAAAAGCCATCTTAGGTATATTGAAATGCAAAGTGGGCTTTCTAAAAATGATACCCAAGCTTTCTACCCACTTCTTGAGCATGGTTTGCTAGCTGCAGGTGAATAAGGACCACTGCATTTATATCATTTTAGTTTCATTTGAATTATGTGTGTGAAACCTATTACAACCTCTCTCTTTTTTTTTTAAGTGTGCTCAGTATGCTTCACAACTCTGTCTCAAAGTTAAGAGACAGAATCTGAAGCTTCTGACACAGTATTACCCAGAGTGGGGTATGAGTCCTGCTCACTTCGGAATCAACTTAGATTGTCATTTAAAGTGTGCATTTCTGGGATCTATTTTTAACTCCCAAATCAGAGTCACAAAGAATCTTGGTGACTCTGATATACATGAAAATTGGAGACTGCCACATCAAAGCTCTGTGTTCAGTACATTTTTGTGGAATGAATAAAAATAATCCAAGGGAACAAAGTAAAATCATTAAATCAAATAAAGTACCTACTTTTTATCATTATTAAATGTCCTTCAGCCTCTATGTCTAGTTGACCATGTCATAACTGTGACCAAGGACATTCTAAATGTGGAACTATTGTTTATAATCCAAAGAAAATTCTCTTAGCTGGCATCTTGAAGAATATTTTCTTATATTCTTACAGGGGTCTCAAAAGCACATTTAAAATAGCCATTCTGGATTGTTTTACCTTTTCTTTTTAATTAAAAAAATTTAATTATTGCCAAAAGCTAGTTGCTGGAATTGTGTAAAAGTGTTTACAGATGCCTTAGAAAGAAAACAGCAGAATGTGGAACTAATTGTGTTGATTCAAGATAATTATGAAACATAAATGACCATTGCTTACTACAAGTCTCTTGACAGTTAGGGTTTGACTCCTGGGAACAGGCTCAAATGAAGTTAAAGAGAAAGAAAAGAAAAGAAAAGTGATATATGTGTGTGATAATAACAATAATAATCAAACTAGAAAATGTGCCCCATCCCCAAGTTAATGAAGTTCTTTGGAGACATTTAGAGTATTTAAATCACATAAACTATTTTTTTTAACAAAGTAAAGGTTTTTCTTCTAATTTCAAAGAAGTGTGTGTAAGTGTGTGTGTGTGTGTTTGTGTGTGTATATATATATATATTAGTTTCATTTGAATTATATGTGTGAAACCTATTACAACCTCTTTTTTAAATTTGTTTTAATTAGTTACACATGACAGTACAGTGACCTTGACATATCGTACATTTGAATCAGATGAGACATAATTTCTCATTTTTCTGAGTGTACAGGTTGCAGAATTACATTGTTCATACAGTCACGTATATACCCACAGCAATAATAATGTCTACTTTATTCTGCTGTCCTTCCATTAACCCCTTTCCCTCCCCTCCCCTCCCATCACTTCTCTCTACCCAAGCTAATGTGACCCACTTCTTCTTTTTTTTCCCCTTACATCATCATACCTGTATTCTGTATATTTCAATACATATATTGAAATCTTGAGTTCCTATCACTTTGAATCCTAGGAATAAGAGGTAAATAAACACTCCATTTCCATTTTTGCTTCTTTTTTAGTGGAAAATGACACATTTGGGTATGTTTTGCTTTCATTTTTTTTTTCTTTTCCCATCCTAGGTTGTCAGTGAGATTTCATGCTAGGGTTAGAACCGAAAAGAGACCTATGGATGCTACCAGATATCCTGGTACAACAGACCCACACACGCCTAATGCACTTCAGATCATTGTTGGGGTATTCACAGGCTGTCCTCAGCTTGGACCTTTTAGTCTACTGTGATCTAGTCATGCTATAGTTAGCCTAAAGGATGAAATTGGAGACACAGAAAAGGCCAGAAACTAGCCAGGCATGGTGGCACTTGGAAGGCTGAGGCAGAAGGATTGCAAGTTTGAGGACAGCCTCAGCAATTTAGTGAGACATATACAACTTAATGAGATCCTGGCTCAAAATAAAATACGAAATAAAAAGGGCTGGGAATGTGACTCAGTGATAAAATGCCCCTAAGTTCAAACCCCAATAGCAAAACAAACAAAATTTTTTAAAAAATGAAATAAAGTAACAAAAAGGCCAGAAACTTCCAGTGGGACTCACCACCAACAAGAAGTGCTAGAGGACTGGACATAATTTTGAACCCTCTGTTGAACAGCTCCATCTAGAAGAGAGAGTGTCTTCTACCTTTGTAGAAGAGTAAGCTTCAATTTCACATTATTAATTGAAAGAGAAGCTGTAAATCAACATACAATCCATCCAGCACTCTCTGGTGGAAGTTGAGCCCCAGAAATCTTAAATATGCTACTAGCAACTTCAAAGCAAGTGAAAAGAAACAGGTGAAATTAACGATATATTTTATTTAACCCAATATTTCCACAAAGTCATTTTCACATTTAAAGAATGTAAGAATTATTAATGAGATGTTTAACATTCCTTTTATCACACTCGATCTTCGTATCTCAATTTGAATTAGCCACATGCTCAGTAACCACATGTGGCCATGGCCGCCATACTGAACAACACAGCACTGGATGGTTAATCTTTCATCCACAGTTGAGTTCTCTAAGAGACTCTCTTCTGAAGGGAGAATTTTTCAAAGGCAAAAAAATGTTGTCATTTCTGTTGTGATCTTGGGGTTTAGAGCTGCCGATGCATGTGGGAAACTAGTAAAAAGAAGGAGTGAGTGTGGGGAAGACTGTTTCTCTGGTGTGTGTGTGTGTGTGTGTGTGTGTGTGTGTGTGTGTAGGCTGCCTTTGAGTTTGCCGTGGCTGCATATAGAGCCTTTCTAGAGCATTTAATTGCTGAGAGCCATAGCCCAGTCGGAATGATGCATGGCATTTTTTGCCAGAACCAGAACGGAGTGGTTGAGCAAGCCATTGAGATGATAATGGTTATGTTAAGCTGTGTATATTAGACCCCTGCTGTCCACCTCATCCTGCTACTTTGGAGTTCTCCTGGGGATTCCCGGAGAGTTCCCATTGGTTGGGGAAGCGCCGGAGGAGGGATTTCCGGTTGGTGGTTCGGGAGAATTCCTGGGGAGCGTGTGTGGAGTGTGCTGGTGGAGTTCAGAAATAAAGTTTGTTCCTCTTGAGTGGCTCGTGATTTATGCCCAGCCAGACTGCGGCAGTTAATACTTGTCTTGTTGCTACATTTACCAGGTTGAGTTGTCAGACATTGAAGTTTGCAAATGTTCCAGACTCTGCTGCACTTTTGGACTATTAGCTGGTACTTTGAGATGTCTTTACAGGGTGATTATCCTCCATTGCTTGTGGTTGTCTGACTTAGCTTGCTATTTAGCAGCTGCTTATGCCACCTTTGTCAAAGATTTGAACCAGCAAACTTGTTCCATTCCTTGGCTCTCACTGTTGTTTGGTAAATGAAGAAATGTGTCAAGGAGCCAGATGTGACATAACAAATCCAAGTCTCACTGGCAGAGTAAGAGTTGAACATTATAACTTTTTTTTAAAAATCTCAATCTGGAGTATGTTACATCAATGTTATTATCCTAGAAACTTATCTGTTTTCTTGGATACATTTATTTCTGAATTAAAATACAGAAAATTATTAATCATACTCTTAATTTATGATACCGTATCACTGATCTGCAGAGCTTTATCTCTTGACTAACTGTCTAGATCACTTTTATGCCATCCATCCACCTATCATCACCATCATCTACATTTATCCATCTCTTTGTCTACCTATCAATTTCATTTTATCTCCATGTCTCAGTTTCTCACTGCCATATCTATTCTTCCATTCATTTTAATATTCGTGGTGATATTCTTTTGTTTTCATTCATTCTTGTAAAGCATGTGTGCCTGTGTTTTAATTGGTACAGCCATCATTATGCTAGATAGCTCATTATATTTTCTTTTTATCATCTGACCTACTGTTCCTAAGATCTACTCATGTAAGTGTGTCCCTACTCATGTAAGTGTGTGGACACGAACTCTATTTTTAACCCTGCAGAATATGTCATAGTTGGCATCTTCCATATTTTATCTGTTCACAAATTATGAGTGACACAATTGCCTTCTACATCTCATCACCACAAACAACAGTGTAATAAATGTCCTGGGGTATGTCTTTTCCGGTGTATGAATATTTTTGAGAATTACATCCAGGAACAAAATTAATGCATCATAGGAAATATTTAAGTAAATACTACCAGGGTTATTTCCAGAATGTCTACACCAGTCTATGCTTATATCAGCAAAAACACATGAATGTTTCTGTATCTCCATTTACCCTAAAATATTGGCATTCTCCAGCTTTCAAGTAGTAATCAATCTAATGAATTTCTTAAAATAATTAATGTTACTGTGTGAAAATCCATGATAAAAGCATATAATTGGGATGTAAAAATAGGTGAAAAGTCCAGTTTTCTATTTATTTTTAAAACATTTGATCACATGCTGAGTTGCAATTGTACTAGAGTAATTATGTCACTACTGCTGTATTTTAGAAAGACAGTGGGCCAGAGAGTGAAACATAATGATAAAGTAAATACATTCAGGATATATTACAGCCACTGGCCACTTTTGTATCTCAGTCTGGAAGGCAGAGACTTACCTTCTTTAACAGTCATCAAGTCTTTTCTGGGCTGGCAGTAAGTAGGGACCCGGGAACCTAGGGTCCTACAAGTGCCAATCAATTCAAGGGGAACCTGAAAACCAGTAAAATGTCTAAAATCAGCTTGTGCTATCTTACATTCTTTAGGAACCTGTCCCAATAGATCCTAGAAATGTAACTCAGGAACGATTACTCATGAGGACATTGGTAGTTTGAGTCAAAGGGGAAGAGTAGGGTCCTGAATCTTGAAGGACCAGGGGAACTAACCTGCAGTATGTCACATCAATGTTGTTGCCCTAGATGGTAGGTTGCCTCTCAGGTACTGCAAGAGTGGCCAATGCTAAACAACAGTGTATATCATGACACTATGCACTGGAACAAGATCTAAGTTAGTGTAGACATTCAAAAGGGTCTAATATGGTAGGTAGCTGAAGCATGGTAGGAATCCCCTGATAGTGGCTGTTTCAGAAGTCATGTGAATAACAGCATCTTGGGGAATCTTTCTGTTTGAAAAGAAGACCTAATAATTGACTAAAAGTATGAAATATAGAGTCCAAGACCATCTAAGGAAAGACCAGGAAGAACCAGGTAGGTCTTAGGGACTCAGCCAATTGGCTCAGAGTATATGGATGCTGGAATTGAGGTCAGGTCTTAGTGAAGATTTGAAACTCAAAAAGACTTTTTGAGGACTTGAAGCCCATCCCAGATTCCAGATTTATGAATGCAAGTGTGGTGGAGCAGAGCCTAGTAATATACAGCCTCTCTTGGCTGAGGAGCGCCAAGCCTGGATGTGACTGAACCTGCTATTCTAAACTCCCACTGCTTAGGGTCGAGGGGCTGGAGACAATTGCAATTAATTGAGACTCATATGTTCCGAAGCCAGTGTAAAGATGGTCTCCTATTGTCAGTCTGACCATAAGGTTCCTAACCCACAGACTTGACCAACCATGAAGTGAAAATATTTTGGAAAAATTGTGCTTTTACTAACAAATATAGGCTTTTTTCCCCTTGTCATTATTTCCTAAACAATTTAGTATTAAAACTATTTACACAGCAGTATATATAGTATTTGGTACTAGAAGTAATCTAGAGATAATTTAAAGTATTTGGGAAGTTATATTTAAATAGGATGCAATTTTGCATAGTGGACTTGAGCATCTGCAGATTTTGTTTTCTGAGGGCATCCTGGAACTAATCCCTGGGGATATTGAGGGACAACTGTATAGTATCCCTGATTACACATATTGTTTTATGGATTCTGTTTGGAATGTACCAAGAGCATCCCTGTATCATTGTAAATAATAGCTTCAGTATGCCCGTGCCCTTAGGAGACTTGCAGTGAATATTTATTACATGAATGAATGAATGAGTAAATGCACAAGACAGGGATATTGATTTTTATGTCATGTAAAGCAGAAGAGTTTGGTTGCTATTCTGCAATATCAGTAATACTGATTGTGAGAAGGCAAGAGAAATGAGTCTAAATACTATAAATTAGAGAATATCTATAGTCAGAAAATAACAAAATTATAAATGGCAATGTGTAATTTGGTTTATGGTAAAATAATTCCAGAATGATCTCACACAGTTTTTAACTAACTAGTTTGTTTATATGGACTTCACCTACATGAGCTGAAATATAGTCCCATTATCCCTTTCACTACTTTATAATGTCTGTAGCCCAAAATGTTCTATGAATTTGTTTACCAGTACTACCTTCTGTGTTGGTTAAGAAGATCATCCCCTTCCAAACACTACTCTTTGGGTTTTAAGAGACTCCTTGAACAGAGGCAAAATGAGGTCATTTCATTTTTGTTACCAGTATTGGAATTCATCTCTACACACTCCCAACTCTGGCTGATAGCTTATTTGTGGAAGTGACTTCCAGTGATTTCGTTTTCTTTGTTAGGTTTGTGAAGCCTCAGAAAAGTCTGCAGGATGTGGTTGTGTCCCTATAGTATGCTGTTTTTAAGTCCGTTGGGTATAGACCAAGGAGAAGGATAGTTTGGACAAATGGTAGTTCCACTCCCAGTTTTCCAAAGAATCTCCATACTGCTTTCCATATTGGCTGCACCAATTTGCAATGTTTATAGCAGCACAATTCACAGTAGCTAAACTGTGGAACCAACCTAAATGCCCTTCAGTAGATGAATGGATTAAAAAAATTGGCATATATATTCACAATGGAATATTACTCAGCAATAAAAGAGAATAAAATCATGGCATTTGCAAGTAAATGGATGCAGTTGAAGAAGATAATGCTAAGTGAAGTTAGCCAATCCCCAAAAAACAAATGCCAAATGTTTTCTCTGATATAAGGTGACTGCCTCATAGTGGGGTAGGGACAAGGAACATGGGAGGAATAGATAAACTCTAGATAGGGCAGAGGGGTGGGAGGGCAGAGGGGTGGGAGGGCAGTGGAGGGGGCAGGGGATTAGCAAGGATGGTAGAATGTGATAGACATCATTATCCAAAGTGCATGTTTGAAGACATGAATTGATGTGAACATTCTTTATATACAACCAGAGATATGAAAAATTGTGCTCTATATGTGTAATATGAATTGTAATGCATCCCACTGTCATTTTTTTTTAAAAAAATCAAATAAATAAATAAATCACATTTTAAGAAGAAGAAAAAGAAAAGTCTGCAGGAAATCCTCTGCTTCCCCTCCCAGCTTTGAAATACTGTCTCAAAAGTGGAACTAAGTCTGTGGTAGTTAGGATTTGGACACGGTCCTTCCCTTCAAAATCAGGAACCAGTCCTGTGGAGGACGCCAGGGGAAAAGTTCATTGTCAAGGGTGAACGGAGTTAAAGATAATATAAATCTAAGCATCCACAGGGATAATAGATCACGTACGAAGTAATAATTAGATAAGTCATTACTACTCTGTAGAAGGGAAGAAAGAACTGAATACATGGGGCAGAGATGTGAGCCATTTGCCAACAGGATCCTGCCAAATGTGCGAACACTGGAGAAAGATGCCAAAGTTAGCAGGGCTGAGGCTGTACCTGCAGAGCTGAGGTGGAGGGGGGGAGCCTGAGGCTGTGGCTAGTTGCTGGGGCAGAAGCTCCTCCCCCTCAGTTTACTCCCAAGTGTTTGGGGGTAGACCTAGAAGTGCAGCACCTGCTCTCAGGCAAAAACAGGTGGGGGAGAACTTTCTGCTTGGGCATCTCTCCTTTATGTGGTTACAGAGCAAGAAGTTTCGTTAGGTATTACTGGAAAAATCAAAGTGGAGTCTACACCACAGTCCCAACAGCAAAGAACAGACTGATTTGATCTCTTCTCTAGCTGGTTGCACAGACTGTCTCTGACCCTAGATCCATGGTCAGGGCTGGGAGGGATATTCTTCTTACCTCCTGAGAAATTAGGGGATAATACAGACTTTCTGCTTTTAATTATTGGCCAGTACTTGAATTAGCCCAGGTCCTTTGGACTCCTGATAGGTAAGGAAATGAAAAGTAATTGAGTGGCAGATTCATTGCCTCTAGCCATTTTCTGTCCTTCTAACAGGTATTAGTCAAGGTTTTTAGAAGGGGATGATTTTCTTAACCAACACAGAAGGTAGTACTGGTAAACAAATTCACAGAACATTTTGGGCTACAGACATTATAAAGTAGTGAAAGGGATAATGGGACTATATTTCAGCTCCTGTAGGTGAAGTCCACGTAAACAAACTAGTTAGTTAAAAATAATTTCTTTCTAAAAAATTTAAAAATTTTCCTCCAGCAGCAAACCAACCATCACCACCCTCCTCTGTCCACTTCCCCCTACATTGTTATTTAAATTTAGTGCATAGATAATAAAGCATCCTGGAAGCACCTCAATTCATTTAACCTGATTAGAGCTCCCAGTTCTAAAGCAATCACATTTTCTAAAGGGTAGTCTCTGACTGAGATTTTAATGGACGTGTTCTCATTTTCTTGCTTTTGTGATAATTCTGCAAGATATTTAGCATTTTTGAGCTTCTGGCATAGTTTTCCAAGTATAAAACATATAATATCTGACTTCCAACATTTCTAGTCTCAAATGAAATGAGGAGCAAAAAGGCAGTATCCGTTAATTCATAATTAAACTGGTAGAGAAAAGAGAAGCACATGCCAGCAGATTGGTCCTTGGTGACTGATACGCTCCCTGCCACAGAGCCACCTCCAGAGGATGATTTATGATTTTTTCTAATGTTTCTCATTCCTGTTACAGCTAGAGAAGGTCATCCACAAAAGACAGAATCTGGAAAAAAGACGACACAGTTTGACTTTGGATGATGGCCTTTTCCTCCTTCCTTTCACTTAAATTTCAGTATTTACAGCTTACTAGTCTTAAATTTGACACTCAGCAGACATAAACTGTATTCTTGAGAGGATTAAAGGATTATTCACTCACTGGTTTAATCAGATTAATCAGAGATTTTGAACAAGATACCTAATGCCATTCACAAGACAAGATGTGTGATCACTGCTAGTTAAATTTGATTTGAGCACACACGCATGTACCGACACCTGCGCCCATGCACACACTCAAGTACCAATACATGTACAAACAAGCACATACCCACTGATTTTTTCACATAACATTATTATTTGTAATAATAACTATAATAATGTCATGATCGATTTTCTTCTAGTACCTACCTTATCTAAGGACAGAAAGAAAAGGCTAAGTAGCTGTATGTTGCTTAATGGTATTCAGATTTTAATTATTTTGTTCATTATAGGTTATTTAGCTTTATTTTCATAACTGCTCTTTTGTTGGCATACCATTCTTTATAATAATCTCTGGAACTTTTTAGGAAGAAATAATTATTTTTTTACTCTCTGTGATGTAAATCTTGAAATTTGAATATTACTAATAGAAATTATCGTACAAAAAGAAATATCCTGAAAAAAACGGATTTTTATTATTATTATTTTAATTATTGCTTTTCCATTCCTATTGGGAGCTTAAATTCTAGCCTATATTTATTTTTTATTTTTGTTTTATTCATTTATTTTTTATTGGTACATTATAATTATACATAATGGTGGGATTCATTATGCCATATTTGTACATGCTACATTTATTTTAATAAACTCCTTTTTCCCCCCCACAGAAACAGGAGGCAGCAAAGACCCTTTGTACTGTAGACATATTAAACCAGGATTGGGACCAACTGTCTTATTGTATGAACTCTTGTTTTAAAGCAGCCTGAGTTAAGCAGATTTTGTTGGATTTACTTTTATTTGGGTCTTATGCTGTTTGGGAGATAAACATTGTAATATTGGAAATATTCTCCAAGATGGGAAGAAACAAAATTAAAGTGTGAGCCCTATTTGTCCTCTCCATTAATAAGAAACATTTTGATCTAAGAACACTAGAGGCTCCCAGGAGCAGAATTTAGACATATCTCCATATTGGCCTCATGATTCTGCATCTGATAGATTTTGAAGCTCTTTGCTTTCCATCTAGAATCTAATTTATTTCCAGCAGTTGCACATTTATTATAAATACTTCACTAATCTGTTTGTAATACTCATTAATGTTTGGCAAGGATGCTGCCTTAGATATGGAATACCAATACTTGATATTTAAATTTTATAATGCTTTATATTTTTCAAATATTAGATTCTTCCAGCAATCCCATGAAATTAAAGGGCATTCTAATATATATTTTACAAATGAAGAGACAAGTGCTTTTCCTAAAGTTTAGCAGTAGAGTGAAGATGAACATGCAGATCTATAAACTTTGAGTCCTATATAATGCCACTCCTTTCCCTCTTGTATTTTGAGATATTTTCCCAGTCATAGTTGGGTTTGCAGAGAAAGTAAGCTATACCCATCTTGCATGAGGAATGGTGTGTGTGTGTGTGTGTGTGTGTGACCTGCTTATAGCTTAGTAAGTATATAGGTATTGTTTATAATAATAAAATAAAACAAACAATAGTTCCAACCTAACAAAGACTAAAAATTAAAAACAGAAAATAAAAGTGAACAATGAATTCCAGTCAGTGTCCTGGGCATTTGAGTTACCATACAACTTCATTGCTACACTAGAGCCAAAAGTTAGTAAAAAATGATGTGCTGTTCTTTCAGTCTTTCAAGCACTCTGAATGCTATCTCACTTTTATAATGCTTATAATTTGCCAGGTGTGCTACCTGTATCATCTCATCTAACCCTGACAGCCAACCTGTGTGGTAGGTTCCTTATTATGGCCCTCATTTTTCAAGTGAAAAACCTGAAACAGACAAGTAATATGCATGTGTCAGGTTGAGGATGAGACCTAGAGCGAAATCTGGTGTCTCTGTTCATCAAAAAGTCTACGTTGAACACTGTGCTTTTTATTTTTATTTTTTACTAAATATGATTTCTGTATGGAAACCTAATAATCTTAATGATTATATGTGTATTTGCAGTATTATCTTTCAACAGAAATGGTGACATTTGTTCTGGTTTGACATCATTTTTTATCATACTTTAAGGGCTTAGTACAAGGCAGATACATGTGAGATGTTTTCTATTTATCAAAGATAATCCTCACTTGAGAGATTGGTATTGTTTAGCACATTGACAGAGAATATGCGGCCTGGAGAAAGTAAGTGTCCTGTCCAAGTGCAAGGCCAAGTAAGAAGCCTGATTCCATGCTCTTGTAGAGGCAGCCCCTCCTCCACAGAAAATCTTAACTAAACTTCTTCAGAAATCTTCACCATAATTGATTTGAGGACTATTAACAAAAGAGTCTCTACAAAAGAGTTCAATGTAGGTAAACTTTCTATTTTCCTGTTGCTCTATTTTAATTGGCCATTGGCCTGGAAGAAATCAGCACTCCAGGTGCTGAATGCCCCTTTACTAGTTTTTCCATAAACATTTATCCAGCATAGTAGTTTGTTGAAGTGTGTTTGCAAATGCAAAATGTGATTTTTAAAAAAAATCATTTAACAAGGCCTCTGGCCTTGAGCTGGAGCTTCACAGAGATGTCTACATTTTTAAGATAAGAAAAGTTACCAATTGGACTCCATGGTAACAGCTGGCAGGGAGAGGAAAGAAAGGGGAGAAGAAGCTCTCCCTTTCTCAGGTGTTGTCCTTGAAGGGTTAACTTGCCCAAAACAGTGGTGGTGGTGGGGGGGGAGCTGCTTTTGTGTGAACTTCTACAGACTGTGAACTTCTGAGCCCCTCCCCTTACACACTGGGTATAAAGTTCTGAAAGTACCTGAACTCGGGGTTCAGGGGATTAATTGATTACAGTGAAAGCTGTACCCCCTGGACCTGGCTGCAGCCAAATAAAGCTGTTTCCTGCTATCTTCAGTGCCCTGCCTCGTCTGTCCCCTACAACACTCTCTGGCCTTTCTTTGCACCTTGACCTCTTGGTTGTAAATGACAAAACCAGAACCAGAAATAAAGATGCTCAACATTTGGGATTTGCAGAATTATCCTCTCCCCACATGGGGGCCAGGAAGCTTTCATGTTTCTTAGCACATTTCATTAACCCTAAGTAATCAAATCCAGTTTCCCTTTTCTCATCCTGGGTCTTCATAATCTTTTTTGCTTTATAAAGTTACATTTTGTATTTTAAATCAAATGCATTCTATCTGATTATCTTCCATCTTTTTTTGAGAGGATGGACTATATTTGGTAGTTTGGTTTTCAATATGCATCCCTGTAATTTTGTTATAGCACAATGGAGCAATGTGATGTTACAAAGGTCAGGATCAGCTGTTTAACTAGGTAGAGTTAATCCCAAACTGATTCCTGTCTGTGCTGGGGATAAATATTATGTACGGTGGGGAGAATGCTGGTATTTTAAAAATCCATGTGCTTAGGTATAATCCAGTATAGGCTAATATTCAGGGACCAGGAGTTATTTTGGATAGGCATGACTAATTGTTTTGTTTGTGTCTTTAAATATCATTGACAAAATATCTCAGACAGTATACATACAAATCTATTGAATTCAA
Organism: Marmota marmota marmota; assembly: GCF_001458135.2. Classification (NCBI taxonomy): domain Eukaryota; kingdom Metazoa; phylum Chordata; class Mammalia; order Rodentia; family Sciuridae; genus Marmota; species Marmota marmota. Next base: position 14,572,931 of record NW_026000093.1, read on the forward strand.
AAGCCCCACTTTATCTATAGGAGCTACTTTCCAAACTCAGTGGATGCCTGAAATCATGGATGGTACTGACCCCTAAATATACTATTTTTTTCCCTATGTATACATACTTATGATGAAGCCTAATTTATAAATTAGGCATGATAAAAATGAACAACAATGACTAATAATAAAATAGAATAACTTTACAGTATACCATAATGTTTGCCTTTGGGGAGTCATTGTTAAGTAAAATAAGGGTTACTAGAACATAGCATTGTGATACTATGACAGTTACAGTTAGTGCCTCAGTAACTACCAGGCAGGTAGCTGGCCCAGTGTGGATATGGTATACAAAGAGATGATTCACATCCTGAATAGAATGAAGCTTGACAATGTTAGATTCTACCACACTACTCAGAATGGCATACAATTTAAAACTTAGGAGTCATTTATTTCTGGAATCTTCCTTTTATTCTTTTGATCTTGGCTGAGTGTGGGCAATTGAAGCTATAGAAAGGGAAACCTCAGGTAAGAAGAGACTACTGCATACCCACATACAAACACATATGCACCAATCCCCCAAATTAAAAAAAAAAAAAAGGAAAATAGAAAATAAGAGCCAGTTTAAGGGTAGGAAACCATAAACCTCTTCTTTGAAAACACACTTGTGATGGAATTAAACCACATTGATTTTCTTCCTCTAAAAATATTTAGTAGTGGTTTTTATTCTGTTAAGACCAATTATTTCCTGGTGCGGTAGCACCTTCCTGTGATCCCAGCAGCTCAGGAGGCTGAGGCAAGAGGATCACAACTTCAGAGCCAGCCTCAGCAATTTAGCAAAGCCCTGAGCAACTCAGTGAGACCCTGTCTCTAATAAAATATAAAAGGGTTGGGGATGTGACTCAGTGGTTGGGTTCAATCCTTGGCTCAAAAAAAAAAAAAAAAAAAAAAAAGAAAAAAGTAAAAAGAAAGAAAAAGAAAAAAAGGAAGGAAGGAAAAGAAAGAGCAATTTTATAGAAAATAGAAGGAGAACTGGAAGTTTGTGAGCTAAATAAGTTTTGTTTTGTTTTATTTTTAAGATGAAGTTGATTAAAACATTATTGGCTTTTATTCAAATCCCCACCAGAAAGATCCCTAATATGCAAGCAAAACATGTAAAATAACTTTGGACCTGTGTTTAGACCTGTAATTTACTTGAACTCAATTACTTTTTGAGGAAATGTAGGTATGGAAGAGGAGCCTCTGTGTGTGTGTGTGTGTGTGTGTGTGTGTGTGTGTGTTGTGTTCCTAGTGGGATTTCTCAGCTGGTTTTCTCACAATTACTCTGTTGTGGCTTACCCTACCTTCCCAACACAACCTGATATTCTGGAAGAGTCAGCCTTTGGGGAGTGGTGTGTAAGAGGCTGGGACTACACAGCTCACAGATAGAGAATTTTCGTTCTATTTTACTCTAAACCAGAAGATATCCTGTGACTGTCTCCAGGATCACTCAGATTTAGTGTCTGAGCAAAGATATTGGATTTAGGTAATTGCAACCATTGGGTTATGTGGCAGTTACTTGAAGTGAATGATCCAAATAGGTGAGACTTCAAGGTTATGGGTCACTGGAAATATTTCCCTGTTTTTTGTGGACAGCTGCTCATTGGCAGGGGCTTATCCACACAGAGTGTATATGAGAGAGAGGGAGAGGTAGAGAGAGCAAGGTTGGGGGGTGGGTCAACTTCTAGGCTTGCGGATAGTGTTAATTTCAAGGGTAGTTGTGCAGGCAGAGGAGGTGAGCCTCTTAATGAGTCTGCTTTTCAGTCAGCTGGAGTTTGGGAACTATCCTAAACCTTAATCTCGGTCAAATATTTACATGTTAAAAAAGTGGATTTAAAATGTATGTGTTTTGTTATATATAATTTGTACCTAAAAAGCCCAAAAGTTGATAATCACTTTATTTACAACTATAATGTGTTTATTTTTTGCACATTTCAGTTTTACTATGGATTCCTTTAGACCCCTTGATGAATCTCTAATAGTGAGTGGCAATGGTGGTCTGGGAGAAAACTTGCCTATTTTACCAGCCATCCTGTCTGCCAGTGGGCACCCTGACCTGTATCCAGCGCTTTGTCTATGCCCATCCCTACCCTCATGTCTCTTTCTCAGCAAAGAGTTTCCTAATGAATTTTTCAGAGTTCCACAGTACCTGGGGGTTTTCCATTCTTGCTCACAGTCACCAGCATCTAAATCCCTCCCTGGACCCTTATGCTTTGACACACAGGTGGTCCTTCTCCTGGGACTATTTCAGAAAGGATTTTAAACAAAGAATTTTAAAATATGTAAAGCAAACTAAAAACCCTTAAATGGAAAAGAACAAGGCCAATACCACGGAAACCATATTCCCAATAACAAAAACTGGGATCACATTGCTTTATTTTTCAAGCAGGGCTCCCTCCTGATCTCTCAAAAAAAAAAAAAATCAACACATTAATGATGCATTTGCAAACAAACTTGTTTTTACCTAATGCTGACAGGCAGGCGGGGTGGGGGCAGGGGCTAGAGAAGAGAGAGGCAAGGCCAGGGGATTGCTTTGCTGCACTGTCTTGGTTTCCCAGCCTCGGCTGATGGAATTATTGTTTATTTTTTTAATTTTCGAAGGTAGGCTGATGACAGCTGAAGAAGACTGTATTTGCTGAGGAGCAGCATGAGGGTAGAGAGGAGCAGAGCTCCTGAGGGAGACCTAATGGTTCCTCTCCTTCCTGCGCGGAGATAAAGACTTATAATAAGCGTGTATGTTCACCATCTGGCTCTGCGCATGTGGTCCTTATGGAGGAGAGAGCAGCGCAATCTGTAAGTGATCAGGAGCCATGGCGCTCTCTCCAGAGAATCCACGATGCAATCAAGGTGACAGATGGCATGGCCACTGCTGTGGCCTCATGGAGAAGATCAAAATCACCTTCAATAAACTCTGACTGAAATGGGCATGAGCACCTCAAAAAAGTCAGTTTGTCAGTCAAACTGCCACAGCGAGCTGCACTGGGGAAACGCAGCGGCCAGCTCTCTGTTTTCAATCGTTTCCGTCTGACTGGGCCTGAACTATGATCTTTCTCAAATTGTCCTTTCTGTTTAGCTGAAGCAGGCCAGCAAATTGCCAGATTCATTGCTTTATTGAAGAAAATTGAAAACACGATGTCCTCAATTCCGGGGACGCACAGCTGGCCAGTGCTGGGACACCCAAGCGCAGACAGTGGACCCCACTTCTTCAGCTCAAGTTTGCCCAACTTGAGGCAGATTTTTGGACATGAAAATAAAATGCAAATGTGTGCCTGGCAGTAGTTATGTAAGGGGTGTTAGGTATCCAATAAAATGTTGTAGAATAAATAAATGATTGAAAAGAGAAAGAGGAAAGAAGGAGAGAAGTAAATAAACTTTCGTGTTGTTAGGCATTTTCACAGCAGATCACCGACTTGATGGAACTGATATCTGGTTCCATTTCTATGCATTTTTATTGTCCATGGTTTTCCATGGACTTGAAGCCCTGGGCATAAGGTCGATGAAATATAGATACATTATTTTGTCCTAAGCAGTTCATATGGAGTTTCAGGGGCAGCAAGTTCAGACAAATTTCCATTCTGTTCCCCCCAACTGAAAAATTTCCAAATGCTCCAACTGTTTCTATATCTAGAAGGAAATGAGTATAAGCTACCTGCAGGAGAAGAAAAATATACTACTCTGCTTTGTTAGGTAAGGATGCTGATTTGGGGGTCAAAGATGATGGATCTTAATGAAAGAAACCTCTCCCCCTCCATCTCCCTCCTCCTCATTTGGCAGAGTTCCACTGTTGTTCTTTCTCTGGAGCTCCAGGAACTGTGGATTGAAAGCAAAAGTCGACTTTCCCAACCTGGTGTTTTCCCCAAATACCTAATATCTGCTGTCTGGTACTAGTGTTTTATATGTCTGCGAGGGAACTTATAATATTTCAACTTCCCATTGGTTTTCCTGTTGGAAACTGTAACCTTCTGGCTTTGTGTTCTTGCTTCATTTAAAATCCAAATCCTGCTCCTGCCTGTTCTTCATCCTCCATGTTGTAAATTATTTGTTTTGATGATTGAGAAATATTTTATTGTTGGGTCCTGGATTCTCTTAAAGTCATGATTCCTCTTATAGGTGCAATCTGAATGCTAATGTTCTGGTGCAGACATTTGTAACTGTAACTCAAGGGGCCTCATTCCTAATCTGTGTACACAAAATAAGAGAAACTATGACAAAAGGCTCACATTTTGAGTGACAGGAATGGCTAGCTCTTGAGACAGAACTGTCTTTTTACAGGGCATACAGGTGGAGCAGACTTATTCCTTATCACAGTGAGGCGTGGCTTCCTCGGAATGGAAGACTAAATTTATTCAGGGGGAAATACTCACTGAATGCTGAATACCTAATAGGGGCTGGCTTTGCAGAATTAAGAAATAAGTCTCTGTAAAGGAAAACAGCCATTTTCATGGGCACGGTTCTCTGCCTGCCCTTTCTTGCCTGGATCTAGCTCTTGGGAAAAGGCATTGCACCCCTGTCAATGTTCAGCTCTTGTGCAATAGCAGGGCCCCGTGTGGGCTGCTGGGAGCATGCTATTGTTACACAGGAGAAGCTGTGTGAGATGTCATCTTGGCCTGTGGCTTTCTGTAATGACAGGTTCTGTAATGGACATGTTCATCAATGCTGCCACCAGGCGGGGTGGCAGGATGGGTCATTTCTGTTTTGGTAGCAGTTCCTTTCCTCAGACTCTTGCTGCAAGGAGTAATGCTTCCAAAAGGCAATAGGCCCAACCCTTCCTTAAGGGAAAGATTGCATGGGGAGATTCAGCAGGGTCCAGATGGTTAAGGTAGCCTACATTGCAACATGAATATTCTGAAACATACCTCCAGCATGATATTTAGTAATCAGAGCTTGGCCTAAATTCAGATAATTATGTTCTGTCTCTTTGTGGCATGGACCATCATCTGATCTATGCAAGTTATATAACCATATATTATTATTCTTCTTTGTATTTGTCCTGTTGTTCCCGAATAACACATTACTTTAGAGAAAGCTTCTTGAGATAATGTTAAAAACTTCAGTCAGCAGAACTTAAAAAAAAAAAAAAATGCTGCATGTGCATTTGCTATCTCAATTTATCCATCCATCTATTGTCTATCTAGACACAGGGGGCAGGGGTAGGATCTATAGATCTTTGGGTTCCACCTGCCCCTGGAATTCATAAAGGAGCAGCCACAGGAGAATGGCCCACAGTCACAATAAGGGGAGTAACTCCAAATGAACTAAGTAATTTTTAATCATGGAGATTTTTTTAAAAAATAAGTACAATACTGAAGAAAAGGCTACACAGAAATGTAAACACCCACACCCATGCACACAGAGGTGTGAGTATGTGTTGAGACATTTCTAGTGAGGTGATAGAAATCTTCAGATTCTTCTTTCTGTTTTGGTGAGCTCTTGATTGCTCCAAGTTATTTAATGCATTCATATCAAATCTTTCTCTATTAACTTTATTAGGTTAAGGAATATGCATCTGCAAAAATGTGCTTATTAAGAGAAAAATTAAAAGTAGATCATGTCATTAGTAAATATATCTTATAATATATGCCACAAATGTTATGTTTTTGCAGATTCTCTTTGTCTTGAAAACAATAATGGAGTAAGCATAAGTAAGGAAATGCAAAAGGGAAGCATCTTGCACATGCAGCATTATTATTCCTATTTTAATTGTCCAACTTTATTTTAGATTATCAGACTGCAAAATACCCATCTGAACTATATGTACATTGAGTCTGGCTTTATTTTGAAAGGATTGTGGATTCAGATAATTTTTAAAAGGCAGAATATCAATGTTGAATAATACATTTTATCATTGAATAAAGCAACCTAAAGAATTAATAGCCTGAAAAAAAATACATATATATATTGTCTTTCCTTCTATCCCCAGTTGATAACATCAAAAAGATAGTTTTCTTCCTTTTGCTGGAAGAGAGACTAGGAAAGGAAACAGAACAGCAAAGGAAACCAGGACAATGGGGCAGAGACCAAGAACAAGGATTCCAAGTTGTAGTCCTGAATCTAAAATCAGACTGTCTAGTGTTTAGTGACTTGCTCCCCGTCTTGTCTATTGACACAGTAGTGAGGATGGAGGAAGATCAGGCTTGAGAAATACATGCAACTGGGTTGGGATCCTCATTTCAGCTCTTGCCATGTGACCTTGGGACCAGCTTTAATTTCTTTGGCCTCAGTTCTCTCATTTTAAAAATGTGGATAAAAATAGTTGCCATCCACAGGTGTGAGAACCCCAGGAGATGACATTGGCAAATCCTAACAGTGTTTGGTACGTGGCACATATGCAGTAAGTAGGGCTAATTATTATCTCCAAGGTCCCTTTGAACTATTGTAATTTCTGATTCAGGAACTGGTTGACTGGCATCTGAATTTTGGTTTCCAATGGATAGTTTGCTGATGGCCCTGTGCTACCCTGCCACCCTCAGGTATGTGGCAGCTGTGGAATAGCAGTGCTCCTAGAAACACAGAACAGGTCATGTTACAGACACAGACATTGTCTTGGTTTAGTTTTGTGCCTAGTGTGGAAGCAGGACACCTCAAAAGTGCTCAAACACTTGGAGCCAGATTTTAATCATTCACCATGACTGAGTGACCTATTTTTTTTTTTCCCAAGGCTGCTATAAAATCAGAGATGGAAGCTAGCACTGAATCAAAGCACTGTGGTTCTCTGTCATATATATTTTCTTGGTTTCTATCCAACCTTATTTTAAATATCCCTAGGGATGGGCTTTCATCACTTTTCTTGGAAGATTTTTCTTGTATAATAATTTTTACTGTCAGAAAGTTTTCTCTCCCATTCAGGGTAAATTTTTCTTTCCTTCTCTATACTGTTCTAGTTATCTTGTCCTGAACCTGATTAAATAATTCTTCCTGCCTGTTCAGTATTTCTCCTGTCAGATTTTTGCGGTCAATTATTAGTCCCCCCTCAGCCATTACTTAGCAACCCCAGACATAATCTTTATCTTTAATCATTTCTCATAACTCACTCCTCTATCACCACAATCATTATTCTCTCCTCCCTGAATTAATCCATCTGCTCTTTTGAAGGTAACTTCAGTGTCTTAGATGCATGTTCCTTTGGAAGTAAAACACATAACCTATTGACTTATTTTACATTTTCACTAAAATAATACATTACAATTTGTGAAACAAAACCAAATTAACCTGTTTTAACACAATGACCATTGTTACTTTTTGTCTTTTCTATTTTTATATTTTGAAGTATTTTAAGTATAAATACTTTATGCTATTAGTGAATATTTGCACCAGGATTGTACTAGACATCTTTCCTGTGCATTATCCCAATATTCACCACAGCAGTCCCATCAACTAGCTTTATATCCCCCCCATTTCACAGATGAGGAAACTGAGGGTCTGAGAAATTAAGCCAGTTGCCTTACATCTGGCTCAGGAATCACTCTTAATCATTATACTTTCCCACACATCCTATAGTTGTCAGGTAGTGTGATAGTCATATTTTAGTTGTAGTATATTGGATAAAATAATAAACTACAGCTGGGCACAGTGGCACACGCCTGTAATCCTAGCAGCTCAGAAGGCAGAGGCAGAAGGATCACAAGTTCAAAGCCAGCCTCAGCAAAAGTGAGACACTAAGCAACTCAGTGAGACCCTGTCTCTAAGTAAAATTCAAAATAGAACTGGGGATGTGGCTCAGTGGTCGAGTGCCCCTGAGTTCAATCCTTGGTACTTGGCTCCCCCAAAAAACAAATCATGACCTAACCATTTTTTATTGATGATTCTTAAGAGTGCTTCCATTTTTTTTTTCATATTATAAACAGTTGTGGAAGGAACACTTTCAAGCAATGAATATCTTAGAGGGTTGTTGTATATTTCTATGCTTCTATATTTCTTTATTTTAAAAAGTATTTATATCAACAAATCATAAAAGGATATATATTGGGGGATTTGATTAAACTAATTTTTAAAAACTGAGTTCTGACTGAAATATTGTAACACAAATAAGATTGAACAACAAACAACAAACTGAAGAAATCATCTGCATAAAATTTGACAGGTAAATATTCCCATTCTCAATATGCAAAAGATTTATATAAATAAGTTGAAAAATGATTTTAGGCAGAAATCACCTGGGGGCTTGTTTATTCTCATGTCTGTGTCTGGTCTCTGGTGAATGACTTCCAGGCTGGGTTTAGCTGGGAGGATTGATCAGAGAGTTACATATGGCCCATCCTGTGGCTTGGGTGTCTCTCAGAATGGCAGCTGGGCTCTGAGAGGGAGTATCCTGAGGGGGAGCAAGCATTCCAAAGAAACCAGGTGGGAACTGCAAGGTCTTTTTTTTTTTTTTTTTTAATAACTGAGCCTCAAACATCATATAACATCTCTTCCTGATACTCTTATTAGTCAAAGTAGTCACAATTCTGCTCAGATTCAAGGGAGGAGAATGTAGATCCGACCTCTTAATGGGAAGCATGCCAAACAAATTGCAGCCTTTTTTTTTTTTTTAATTTAACCTACACAATACACCAGACCCCTAGGATGAAAACACGAGATCCTGTACTATAGCAATGCAGGATCATTCTTCTTCCATCCAAATAGAAATATTTTTTTTCCTCCAAAATGGAAGCTTCAAAATCTATAACTGTTAGAGATTTCACTAACCTTTAAATTTGTGGTAATTTCTTAACCTTTTTCCATCTGCTTTCAAATTTTGCCTGATTTGAGCCGATGAAGTTCTGTGGCTTCTACACCGAGTACTTCCCTTCCTGATGTATACCAATCTATTTTCCCTCTCGCCATTAGTAAAGGTATTAGGACTATTTTAACGACAGTATTTTTTTATTAAGAAAGTAGTTCTAGGATCTTAATTTTTTTTCTTTTCCTTTTTTTTGTTTTGTTTTGTTATTATCTTAGATACCAGTTCACTGACATCATCAATCTCTCTCAACCTAGTTTTAAAAGTCCAAAGATTTGGTTTGCTTCATTATTTTCTCTTCACATTTTATTTTTCTCTTGCTTCCCTTAATGCAAACAAACCAAAACATCACTTCACCTCATATATCTTCTACCACCCTTAAAAGATGTGCAACTTGATGCCGGGGATGATTTTGAGCAGTGGTTTCTTGTCACAATTACTCTCATTTGTTAGGGTGAAATCAGGGAAGGACTTGGGAAACAAATGGAGGTATTGGGGTCCTCTCAGGACTTCCTGGCCCTGTGAGCCAGGAAGTTCTGTAGCACTCAAAAAGGGGGAGATTTCCTTTTCACACAGATGTTTATTAAGGAGCAAATCATCCTCATCCCCAAGTCACTTCTTATAGTTCTGAAAAGTATCATTCTGGGAGAAACAAAGTGAAATTGCAGTTAACTAAATGCTGGCATCTGTTTAATTGTTTCGAATTTATAAAACGTGGCAATTTGTAAAAATTCTCAGCCATGTTATACCATTTATAAATCTCTGTAGCTGTAATCATCATTTAATAATTCATTCACTCATGTGTTTTTTCCAGTAAGCATTTATTAAATACTTTTTAATTCTACAAACATTAAACTTAGTGGGTTACCAAGACAAAATAATTAACGTATTTTTTGAGCTATTTTATATTTAAATATAAAATAAAACTGTTTATGTAGTTTTTTATGTGTCCCTGACATGTATTGAACTCCATACTTAGTGCTTTGATACCAAGAGTAAGATAGGTATATGTAGTTTAAACAAAAGAAACATCTCAGCAGGTGATACATAGTAAGAGATTTATCATGAGGTACTGACTTACATAATTGTGGGCTCTGATGGGGCAAGTCCAAAAAATCTGTGGGGCATGACATTGTCAGGCAAGCTAGAACTCCCCAGGCCCTTGACTAATTGAACCAGGCCCTCCCAGATTATCTAGACTATCCTCTGATTAAAGTCAACTGATCCTGACTTGAATCACATCTGCAAAACACCTTCACAGCAACACCACCATTAGTGCTTGATTGAATATCTGGGGATTGTAGCCTCACCAAGTTGACATTTAAATCATTTCCCACTTGTCAACTTGGAAACCAGGTACATCTCTTTACACTGTAATTAATCTCCAAGTAAAGAGAATAAAAGTCATACATTTGCCTAACATGATACAACTAGTCTGTGTACAATGGAAGTTGCACTAACTTCTTACTGGAAGTTGTGAAATCCTGGCTGGAGTTCCCTCTTCGTTCATATTGTATAATATAAGCTTTGTAATAGAAATTTAACTTCATTAACATACCTTTTGTTAGATGGAAAGGGGGTGAAAAAGAGAAAAAAATAAAAATATGTGGCTAGCATATTTCCAAATGTGTTTATAACAAAACAAGGAAGAAATACTACTACTACAGTTCTTGTTTCTGCAACCAATTAAATGTCATACTGGAATTTATATCTAATTCAGCTTCATGTTCATGTTCCATTTGTCCTCTGTAAGCACCTTGGATGCTTGTGGATCTTTACCTTCACTCCTGAAGCCTATGGGCCCTTATTGGCTGCATTTCCATAGGCTTCAGTGACAGGACATAGCCGTACAGCAACACTAGGGTATACCTATGTTCCAAACATGCTCTTTCTTACCTCCAACACACAGTAGCAATCTAACTACTCCTTTGTAATCAGGATTAGTGAGGTACAGAGGATATAATAACAACACACACACCTTTTTTAAAAATGCCTCTTTGAAAATCTTGAGGAACCAAAGTAGCTACATAGAAGTCTCAATTTCCAGATTAACAGATTAATTCTCCTGGTGGAAGCGTTCTTCCCTTCAAAAACCTTCAAAACCTCTAGACAACCAGAATCTAAAATTGTGCTGACAGCAGGCAAACATTCTGCTGGTGGATGGCTATGGGTTATAGTGACTAGAGAGACTCCCTTTTCCTTCCTTCGATTCTTGGATCTAGGAATCTTAGCTATGTGAATAACAGCACATCATACAGTGAATATTGACTTCAAGGTATTCAGCTCCCAGCCCTGCAAGATATTTCAATCCTAGACAGCAATGTAATTGAGTCTTTAAAAGCCATCTCACCATTCTGTTAAGCTAGTTGCTTAAGGATGGTGGGGAATGTGGAAAGAATTCGATGAGCATGTGCCCTGTGCTCCACTTCTTTTGCTGTGAAGTGAGTTCCTTGGTCATGAGCAATACTGTATGGAGTCCCATGACAATGGATAAAGCATGCTGTAAACCACCAATAATTTTAGCAATTGTTAAATAAGTATTTATCCCAAATTGGTTACAAAAACAAAAACAAAAACAAAACCCTGAAATGACACAGCTGAATCCTATTCTAATTTAAGAAACAAAAGAAATTGAAAACAATTAGGGAGGATATACCTAGTTTTCTCTTTCATTAATCACATACTTTTATTTTTGATATTTACATTTTTGTCCATAGGAGTAATTTTCTGGACAGCAAAATAACCCATCTAACACTCATGATTAGGTACATGCTTGTCACTGATCTTAGCTGATATGATCTCTTTTAAAGATAACTGGGGTTGGTTTGTACTTCTGAGGTGGGAGCACATTATGTTGTTTTGGTGTGCCTCTAAGTATATATAAAATTATTTCTCATATTAAACTGAGTTTATTTTACACAGGAAAAGGGTTAAACGGTACAAATAAAAAGCTATAAAAAGCTGTAAAATTGGGTTTATTTCATTTATTTAGATTTATAATGACATTCACTCAGAGATAGACAAGAGAAAGTTGCAAGTTAATTCTAAAGAATTTCTTTCAACTTTTTAAAATAAATTTGTTTTAAAATAAGAAATTATACAATTGCATCCTAAGTTCTAAAGTTGCAAGCATTTTTAGACTCTGCTCATGAGATCGGAGTGAATACTGCACTTAATAAAATGCTTTATCTTCCCACTGGCTAAGTAAGGACCCCCTGCTTCCAATCTGAGACTGCACGAACAATACACCTGAAACAAATTACAATATTTTTCTGCTTAAATAACAAAATGTCATTTACAACATGTGGAATTTCATCACTTATATTATTGAAGTGTATCAATATTAATGGGAGGAAAAAAATTTAAATGCCTATAGAATTAGATAGCTTGAGCATATATATATTCTATGTAGGGCTTATATGAAGCATGCGAAGTCCAAGAAAAGTTTCAAGAATTTAAAATTTTATATAAAATTCAAAGTATTAACCTTTGTGATGAATTACTAAGTTACAGATTCTTATATGGAATTGAATAACCATGAATTGTTTTGTTCTACTCAAGGGAAATATAGATGGTGAAATTAGGTATATAACTTTTCTCTTAAATCAATAACATATTTCAGAAGTTAAAAATTAACAAATAGTGGGAAAATGGGATATTCATGAAAGAAATAAGATCTCTGGTAACCCCAATATCCAGAAATAAACATGACATATTATACTCCAATCTTTTCTTTAAATCACAAATATGTGTTACGTGTATTTTATACTCATGCATTCATTTAATGTATATTTTGCATAACCTAAATCATGTTCTGTATAAACTTATTCCTGCATTTATTTACCATGTTATGAGTATTTTCTCATGCCATTGAACATTTTGAAAATATAATACTTACAACATATTCCTTTTTATGGATGCTTCTTAATTTCTTAGAACATTTCTCTATTATATATCTTTTATATATCCTTTATATCTATTTCTATTTTTACCCTAAAATACATGCACTGTTCCAAATTTTACCATAATCACGTATTTGCTTTTCAAGATACCTTTAACACTTCTGTGTGCATTCCAAATATTATGTTTTTATTTTTGCCTGATTTTGAACTTAACATAAATAGAATTATACTTTTTATATTACATTGTGCTTGGCTTCTTCCAGTTAGATTTCCCAATCATCTGTTTTGTTGTATGTAATTATTGTATGTTCTTTCTCTTTGATATACTGTTACACTGAATGAATATGCCACATTGTATTTATGTGCTTTGGGTTTTTTTAAAAAGTTGATTCCAGTTTGCGGCAATTACAAATAGTTCAGCTGTGTGTGTCCTTGTCTGTGTCTCTATACACACTGCAAACATTTCTCTTGGTTACAAAACTGGAGTGTAATAAAATTTGTTGGGGTGGGACATGTGTTTGGACTAGTCACCTGCACGAGGCCCAACAGACCAAGCCAATCTTGAGTTAAATTGCAGCTTTGAGTTTAACTGAGCCTTGATTGGTTGCAGGAGGCCCTTTAGCCAATTAACTAGTTAAAGGGTCATCAATTGACTAAGCTGTAGCCAATTAAGTTATTTTCGATTCCTCGAGTCTGTTTTTCTATAAATACTATCAGAGTTGGTTGTTAGTGGGAGTTTTCAGTACTTGCTCTGGTTGGTAGAGCAGTCCCGTTTGATTTGTTTTGTTTTATTTTTCTTTGCTCAAGTCCACTGTCTTGGACACGATTGGCCCAAGAAATTTTTTCTTTGAAGAGTGGAACGAACCAAATCATTGGGTAGGTGTATCTTCAAATTTGCTGAATTTCAAATCCTTCATCATGTGTGGTGATATCATATTGCTCTCCCTCAGTAGATGTTCAAGTTGTTCTATACCCTACCTAATATTTGGTACTGTTAGCCATTCTCAATTTAGTCTGTGGCTTCGTAGCCAATATGTATGTGATATCTGTGTAAGACTAGCATTCAAAATGCTAGGGAGTAGGAGTGTTTCAGATCTATAATATATAATAAATATATATAGTATTGAACCCAGGGATGCTTAACTACCGAGACACATCCTCATCCCTTTTTAAAAATATTTTATTTACAGACGGGGTCTACGAAGTTGCTTAGGGCCTTGCTAAGTTGCTGAGGCTGGCTTTGAACTTGTTATCCTCCTGCCTCAGCCTTCTGAGTCACTGGGATTATAGGTGTATGTCACTGTGCCAGGCTTGTTTTGGTTTTGGTTTTGTATTTTTTTAGTTGGGCCTATTTGCACATACATAATGAGATATCCCAGGGATAGGACCTAAGACTAAACAAAATACTTGTTTGTCTGATATACACTTTATATACATGGGCTTAAGGTGATTTTTTAGTTAATATTTTTGGTGTGCCTTGTCCTTGACAACAACAGGAGTGTTAAAAAAAAAAAAAATTCACTGGTAGCATCATGCTTGTTCTTGAAGTTTCAGATTTTGGAGAATTTTTTCTCTTTTTAGTGAAGCACAATCTGTCACATGTATATATCGCGACTTTAACTTGAATATAGTTATTGGTAATACAATTTTATGGCTCTCTAGGGATTTTTGTTTTGGTTAAGTACCACTTAAATCTTTCTCCGTTTATGATGAGGCTGCTGATCATCATTTGAGGTACTGGGGATTGAATCCATGGGTGCGCTACCACTGAGGTACATCCCTAGTCCTTTTTATTTTTCAGATTGAGATGGAGTCTTGCTACCTTGCCAAGGTTGGGCTTGCATTTGGAATTCTGCTGCCTCAGCCTCCCAAGTTGGCTGGGCTTATAGGCGTGCACCACTACGTCTGGCTTTCACATTTTAAAATCTACTTTTGCTGAACTTGAAGAGTTCTCTTTATTTTCTGGATACAAACCCTTTGTCAGTTACACACATTGCAAGCCTTCAACGATGGAGGATGTTTTAGTTGATGTCTAATTTGAGGTGTTATTTCATCCCTTCAAGCTATCTTCATGGCCTCATTGTTTCAGAAGCCAGTAGTCTACTGACTTCCATTGGTGTTTTGAAAGTAATGTCTGTTTTATTCTCTTGGTACACTTCCAAGGTACTTTTGGATCTATTATATATCCAAGTATACTGGTTTTTCTTTTTTAATTTATCCAGTTTCATATTTGATTGGATCCTTGAATTTGTGGGTTGGGACCTTTCTTAATTTCAGAAAATTCAGAGCCTGGATCTCTTCAAACATTATTTCTGGGACAATTGCTTCCCTCTTGAATTCCAATCACATGGGTGTTATACCTCCTCAATGTATACTTGATGTCTCTTTATTTTATATTTTCATCCTTTTGTCCTCAATAATTTTTTGCATTTATTTCTTAAACTATACTATCATTCATTGATTTCTTACTTTCAGACTTTTCCTTTCAGAATTTTTATTTTTTCACTTTCCTATGTGCAAAGTCTTTTTCATAATTTACAGCTTTGTTATTGTTTAAAGCTTTTATTATTGAATATTACAGAGACCCTAATGGATGGTAAAGAATTTCAGGTTTATTTTTTTCTCATGAACTTGGTTATTTTTACATTCAAGCATACTTGAAAATGTAATAACTAAGTGATGCTACCTTTCCTCAAAGAGAAGTTTTGTTGATTCCAGGCGCAGGGGACAGTAGGGATCCTAGATCATATCAATCCAATTGTAAGGATCGCAGATGACAGCTCAGACAAGGTCTGTGAGACCTTGTGGGTTCCCAACTTGGTGCACAGTGAATTCCAGAGCCCCATCTTCAGTTGAGCCAGCATTCCAGTTTTATTCTTCCATCTCCACAGTGTTTCAGTACTCTCATCTTGTCAGACAATGACCCTTTGGAAAAATGGCCCTAGTGCTAAGATCACCTCCCTACATTTCAGTCTTATCCTGGGAATTATCCCAGGGGTTCTTCAGCACTTCAAAGGTTTTTTACATGCTCTCAATACTTTTTTACCAGCTTTTCTCATGGTCTGACACGGAAGTTGAGACAGATGTTGAAAACAAAATATAAAAGGAAAAATTCTGGAGTAAATTGCAGAAGGTTTATGATAAACTTTAATATAGATTGATCTATTAGAATTTCAAATAGTGGAAATATAAAAATTGTCTGATTTCATCTGAAATGTGAAATCATTATTGAAGGAATACATAATCTTTGATTAAAACTTACAAATAGAATCTATTTAAAAATAGAATGTTTTTAAGGCTTCTGCATGTAATATTCTTATACAATATGAACATTAATACATTTTCATGATTTTTAAGAAGTTATCAAAGACAAAGTAAGGATTCCTGTGAGTGAAATATACCACAGAAAAAGGCAAACTAATTGGATTAGGTGTGAGAACCCAAATTGATTCTTCCTGGTTATATAAACCTATCTTATTGTACAAACATGAAAAGTGTAAGCCATGCTATAAGGTAGTGAACTCAGTACCATGGTGTATAGCGAAAAATCCTCACCTATGAAAACCCCCTGAGTTCAGTAGACAGTGTCGGCTTCATTGCCTCAGCAATTACAGGCATCACCTAGATTAGTGAAATTATCTTTAGAACTTACACTAGGCCTGTAAATCTAATCTAACTACATTTAGGGATCCTTGTTGCCATTGGAAACCATCCAATAATTGTAGACCAGTTGAGTAACTAATTATGAATGACTGTTATCCTCTCCTGTGCATCTACTAGTACAGCAGTTAATCCCATAACCCTATCATTGTTTCTTTAATTCAAAAAATATCCATGGCTGGATCAGAATTCTTGGATACTCCAATATCAAATGCTGATTTAATAGTTTGTTGGATAGATCTCATAAAACAGAGGCAATATTAGGCTTTTTTTTTCCTTAATAAAACTTAATTTCTTACCAGAAGCCATATTGTTCAAATGGTTGATATGTGTGACCCTCTCTATAGCATACAAAATTACTAAAATTAAAGAATAAATGTAGAAGTGGGATCTAGGAAGATGGCGGCGAGGGGAGTGCATTACCCCCGTGTGCTGCTTCACTGTGTGGGAGTATGACAAGTCAGGACGGCTAAAGGATATCTTGTTAGGAATTTCCAGCAATAGTGGGGTGCTCCGGAACCTGGAGGAAGGATTTCCATCGCACGAGGATCGGCTACGGGGACTCAAACGCGAGAGGTTTGTCGCACGGAGGGTAACTGCTTATTCAGCAAATCGCCCCGCAGCGAAAGTCTGCAGTGTGCGCTGGGATAGAGACGCAGGGTTACAGCGCTGCAGTTTCTGCCAGCCGCGCAAGCACCGTACTCAGGGCTGAATTCTGGGTTCCAGACGGGGGAAGGAAGCGGTCCTTCTCGGTTCTACACACCGGTCAGTCCACAGAGGAGGCCAGCAGCCACCATCTTGGTAAACTGACGTCACGTCCCCTGTTTTCGACTGACCGCAACTCATTCAGCCATAGATCAGGTAATTCCAGGCTACAATTCGCCTGTGGCTTGCAAACAGATTGTTAGGGTTCTGCGCCTGGGTGCTTCTAAGAACCTGAGCCTATCGGAGCGAACGCCGAGCGCGGGGCGCCCGAGTTC
>NW_026000093.1:14592654-14740472 GCF_001458135.2 Marmota marmota marmota
CAAAGTGTGGAATATGATATGTCAAGAAATTTGTAATGTTTTGAACAACCCACAATAAAAAAAAATTAAAAAAAAAAAAAAAAAAAGAATAAATGTAAAACTGGTAGTTAGTATATTTTAAAATAATAAAAATGCTGAAGAAAAGTACTTAAGAAAAAATTTTTAGTACCTTTTAATTAGCATTAAATGTATTAATGAATGCTGTGATGTTATCCTGAAGAATTGCTATCAAAAATTGATCATAGGACATCAGAAATGTTCTAAAACTAAATTATGCTAGTTACACAACCCAGCAAATGTATTCATTGAATAGTTTTAAGTGAGTATATTTTATATAAATCTGAGTCAAAAACTGCAAATAGTGTTCAATACTCTAGAACTTATAAAATATTTGAAATATAAATATAGCAATTCTTTAAAACTATTATAGAAATCCTTCAACAACCATCATGCTAAGTAAATTGACATATTTGAAAAGGCTTCATATGAATCAACAAAAATAAATTACTGAAATTCAAGAATTCATCATAAATACACAGAATATAGTCTGCCAAATTCTGAAAAAACTCCAGGAATGATAAGGTTGTATGACTTTAAAAGTAAAATCTGGCAAAATCTCAATAGCTACCTACTGGCACCAAATAAAATCTCAAGTGTTCACTTGAAAAAAGTCTTCCATGAATCAAAACATCACACAGGGGCAAATTTGCCAAAAATGTTAAACCCCACCTTTTGTCACATAGAATGGGACATAGCCAGTTCATGCTACATCTGTAACTAATTTAATCTGAAAAGGCTCTAGCGGGTGAGCGCTTATTTTGTGTGTGTGTGTGTGTGTGTGTCTCTGTAGAACCCTTCAAGGGCCTCCAGATTATATAGTTTCCTTCCTTTATGGGTTATAAGTATAAGCAGTAAATTAGTTCTTATAGTTACACTCAAGCATTTTCTTGAACACCATAATACAGTGGCTAAACTGCTATCGTGTTTTCTACTGAAGACTCTCCAAATAACTGCTCCAGTTAGATGGGTCACATTTAACTAAAGCATTTATCCCTATATTTACATTATGCAAGGCTTTACCCCTGATTGTTATCTGTCTTGACTTTTTTTTTTAAAGAGTGAGAGAGAGGGAGAGAGAATTTTAATTTTATATATATATATAATTTTTTTTTTTTTTTTTCAGTTTTTGCCGGACACAACATCTTTGTATGTGGTGCTGAGGATTGAACTCGGGCTGCACGCATGCCAGGTGAGCGCGCTACCGCTTGAGCCACATCCCCAGCCCTTGACTTTCAATCCTCTGGAAAAATTTAATAGATCTGCCAAGTTATAGCCATTAAAGATTCTAAGCAAAAGCTCTCAAAGGAGAACAACTGAGGTTGACAGACACAAGAACCTGGAACAAGTTAATGATCATAGAAAGCTTCTGCCTAAGACCATGGAAAAATTTCTCAATGTTACACTTACCTTTATATACTTGTTTATTGTTTTGGTCATAGCCTTTACTGGTTTAAAGTTACTACACTTTTGTAAATATAACAGACTAGTTCAAATTATTTAAAGTAGTCATAGATAAAATCTTCGTAGATTTTCCTTTTCACCATAACATCTTCATATTTTTCTCTTGGCCAACTAGGTAGGAATCCACATCATTGCTACTAGATTTTCACTATGTGAGGAAAAACAATGTTACCATTTTACAAAAAACAAAGCAAAATTTTCCTCCCTCTTTTAAAACTATAAATCCACTTATTTGCTTAATAATTGTTCAAAGTATCCAGGGTCTTAATGCTTCTTGGTAGTCAGTACCCTGACTGACTCTACAAATAAGAGAAGGAAAGGAAGGTGCTGCTTTTTTAAAAAAAAAAAAAAAAAAAAAAACTCGATAAAATCAGATGTCTGTAAATAAATACTTTTGAACATCTGATGTCTCCTTCAGTTTTGGTTCAACAAAGACAAAAATGGAAACAAAATTTTGTAGTTACTGCAAAATTAGGAACTTTTTTTCTGTAACCTTTGCAACAAGTCACTGAAAAGTTGTAAAGCTGTTCTATCAACACCAGTTTTGGTGAACAGGCTTTTGTAAATCAGTTGACCAGTTGACTTAATTTTGAAGGTTTCCAGGGACAGGCTCTTATATTTGGTTGGCATATAAATGTATATATATTTTTTTTACAATCAACATGGTATGACCTCAGTTTCTATGGAGGATGCTTCTGGAGGTACACCAACCTCTGGACTTATTGTTTCCCAAAACTCTAAGACCATCATTCTGCTTAGGATCTACATCTGGTCTGTAAAGTTTCCTTGAAGCAATAAGTTCAGCTTTACCTTTTGTATTTCTAGTATTGGTGGTTCCATTATGACAAAAGCCTGTCTACTTCTTAGGTATATGATAATGTTTAGTACTCTCACCTCACTGTCAATTCTTTCATAAGTACTGTGTGTGTGTGTGTATGTAACAGATTTTTGAGTAAGGAAAATTTATTATAAATAACCTTCCTACTTTGTTTGACCAAATTCTATTTGGCCAAATTCTGAAATGGGAGATGCCTCAAAAATTTTTTAATAGCATTGTCATTCATAGCTCTCATTTTCCCAGAATTACAAAATTTATTTACCCTTTTTGTGTTTTTAAAATTTTTTTCTGGGCTGGGGTTGTGGCCCAGAGGCAGAGCCTGCTCACCTAGTATGCATGACACACTAGGTTCGATCCTTGGCACCATATAAAAAAAAGATATTAAAAAAATTTTCTTCTTTTTAGTTATACATGATAGTATATTTTCATACTTACATAAACAAGAATAAGATACTTCAAAATTAAACCTATAAATTTACTGAAACATATTGAAGTCTTTATAATATAGTATTGTATTAAGTATTAAAATCATTTCATTGACTCAAAACTTTGACTTTTCTCAATGGTAGGCCTCTTAATTTATGTTAAATTGCTTTGTTTAATGTTTTAATGCTATTGTGAGGGACTCAATTGTTTTATTTTGATTACTAATGATATCTAAGTAAGCAATTGGGGTATTCCAATACAAATTAAAATTATATAACCCATCTAATGTTCTACTTTTTTTTTCTGACACTGTCTTGAGTTTACTACATTTATAATTCTCAATTTCATTTATTCTTAGGAATATGAGGCAAATTTCTTGAGCTACATGAAGCCATGGAATAAATAGTCCTTGGAACATCAATTTTACTTAATCATGGAAAGCACCTTGTTTCTATTAAGGTAAGCATGTATATACAGTTGTGTACCATGTAAAAAATATTTAGGTCAATAATGAACTTTAAATATGATGGTGGTACCATAAGATTTATTGTAATGGGACTGAAAAATATCCATGGCCTAGAGGTGACAAAGTATAACATGTTCTTCATAAGTTTGTGGTGATTCTGGTGTAAACCAGCCTAATACTAGTAAAACACTGATAGAGCCATTTGACATAAATTGAGACATACCGTCAAGAAAAATATTGAGTCAATGAAAAGATGTTACTAGAAAGACTTAAATACTTTATAAGTTAATTTATAGATCTAACATAATTTTGAAGTGTCTGCCTTTTCTCAGATTGACAAAATGGAGCTAAATATCAGTAAAATGAAAAAGTATAGCATACACAAATATGTATAGCAAATAATACTTGATAATAACAAATGACTATTACTGGATTATGTATTTATATTCCTCTCATTTTGGTGTAGTATTGTCCATCTACTTACATATTTAAAAAAAAAATTACTGTAAAGCAGTGTACATCATGGCTGTAGGAGCAAGGTATTCTGCTTATATGCTTATATGTGTGTGACTGGCCTTATTGGCTAAGTGTGCATTAAGTTTATACCACTTAGGTTTGTGTAAGAAATGTTTCAGTTCCTTTACCCATTTATTGATTTATTTTTTTGGTTTGGTGTATTGTTTTGGTTTGGGGGGTTTTTTGGTGTCAAGTTTGAATTCTTTGTATATCCTGGATATTAATGCCCTGGATATTAATGCCCTATCCAAGGTGCAGATGGCAAAGATTTTCTGTAGACTTCTTTTGTATGTTCTTGTTTCCTTTGCATGTTTTTGTTTCCTTTGCTGTGAAGATTTTTTTCCCCACTTATTGAATTTTTATTTTACTTCTTACTCTTTAGGCATCTTGTTAAGGAACTCAGTTCCTGAGCCTATATGTTGGTGTGTTGTGTTTACCTTTTCTTTTAGGAAGGGCAGGGTTTCTGGTCTAAATCTGAGGTCTTTGATCCACTTTGAGTTGTTTTATGCAGGGTTAGACATAGGGGTTAAGTTGCGTTCTATTACATATGGATTTTAAAGTTTTCCTAACACCATTAATGTTTTTGGCATCCTTGTCAAATGAGATCACTGTATTTATGTGGGTTTGTCTTGTGTCTTCCATTGGTTTTCATGCCTATTTTGGTGCCAATACCATGCTGTTTTTGTTACAATGGCTCTATAGTATAATTTAAGGTCTGGTGTTGTGATGCCTCCTGCTTTGCTTTTCTTGCTAAGGATTACTTTGGCTCTTCTGGGACTCATATTTTTCCAAATGAATTTAATTACTGCTTTTTCTATTTCTAGGAATAATTAGAATTTTGATGGGAATTTTATTGAATCTATATAGTACTTTTTTTGTAGTATGGCCATTACTGAGCTTTTTATTTCCAGGATTTCTATTAATTCTTTTCCAAAATATGTCTGTTTGCTGAGTTATGATTTTTTTTTTTAAGATGCCAATTTTCTTGTAACTTAATTCAGCCTTAAGATAGTGATGGCTAAGATACAAAAGTTGTATGTTTTACAATAAATATACTTTAAAGGGCAATAATTAGTTTAATAAACAGATAATAAATTTTTGAAAATAGACATGCCATACCATAACCTATATACACATATATTTATTGCTGCTTTCAGTCTAGCACCAAAGGCTAGTCATTGAATATTCTACC
Source organism: Marmota marmota marmota (assembly GCF_001458135.2). Taxonomy (NCBI): domain Eukaryota; kingdom Metazoa; phylum Chordata; class Mammalia; order Rodentia; family Sciuridae; genus Marmota; species Marmota marmota. The sequence continues at coordinate 14,597,614 of NW_026000093.1, forward strand.
AAGTACTCTGAGCACCAGCTTCAAAGCAATAACCTTCAAGCTTTAAGTTAATAAAACAAAATCATTGCTTTTCCAACCAAACTCTGACATGGTGTCATCCATGTCCAGTGACAACTGCTATTTTCAAATTCACACTGGCATTACTGGCTGTTGCAGTTTGGATCTGGAATGGCCTCCAAAGGCTCATGTGTGGAAGGCCTAATCCCCATTGCAACAGTGTTCAGAGAGGGGCTTTTGGGAAGTGATTTGGTCCTGAGAGCACTGGCTTCATCAGTGGGCTAATCCATTGATGGATGAATTATTCAGTGGCACTAATAGGAAGTGGTAGAAATTATAGTGGGGGATACTTAGCTGGAGGAAGTAGGCCGGTGGATCATGCCTTAGAAAGGAATTTCTTTTTCTTCTATGCTTCCTTCACCCTTTTCTTGGCTACCCTCTACAAAATCGGGCACATAGCCTAAGTTGGGTGACTTTACTTTTGCAGTAGTTAGTAGGCATATGGTTTTCTGAGAGGTAATAAGAGACAAAATAATTCAGATTGTCTGTGTATAGTAGCTGAGAAACAGATACCATCATGACTCCCCAAAAGACAGATGTGCAGTATCTTTTTTTTTTTTTTTTTGGTATCAAGGATTGAACCCAGGACATTTAACCATTGAACCACATCCCCATCCCTTTTTTTGTGTTTTATTTATAGACAAGGTCTTGCTGAGTTGCTTAGGGCCTCACTAAATTGCCAAGGCTGGCTTTGAACTCATGATCTTTCTGCTTTAGCCTTTCGAGCCGCTGGGATTATAGGCGTGTGCCATTGCATCCAGTTTGTAGTTCATTTCTTGAACCCCAGTTGGCCACCCACCATCCCCTATCTTAGTGCCCCGTCTCTGGGGACTTGTACCCTAGATGGCTTCCTGTAGGAACCCGAGTTGAAAGTTGTCTGCTACAGGTGTACGGTGTCTCAGTTGCTTAGGCAACTGAGAAGTGAGAGCCTGTTTATTCATACTGAAATGGAAAACTTGTGCAGATTTCCAAAGTTTCAAAAGACAAAATGAAAGAATCTAAATTTCTTTAGTAAACAGTTGTGATAGGATATTTCCCTCTCACATATGACCCTATACTTCTGAGTTGGGGGAATTTACATTGAATACCTGGCATTCTTCCCATTCACCGGTAGTATTTGCTAATCCATTTAGATAGCCGAAGAGTGTCCAGTTCCTTGAACAACCTAAAGGCGTTTCAAAATAGTCATCACCAACTCCTTCAAAGTGAATTGCTCTGCCTGATCCACAGTATAGACTACATGGTAAGCTACAGTCTAGAACTGTTAATTCATCTTATTCAGTATTGAAATTGGTGTTCATTCCACCTGGACTTTCACATGTCATCCTTTTATATTGAGAGTCTGATAGAGTTTACTTTTTTTTTTTTTTTTTTTTTTTTTTTTTGTGGGGTTTTTATTTTTTGATATCTTCCTGGGTATTTTAATGGTAAGCTGAGCAGAAATATTTTAGGCCTCGTTCCATTTCAACCTGAATGTCTATAAATACCATCATTACCCTTTATTTGCAGGATTCTGCCAGAGGACAGGAAAGTAATATGATAGATAAAATGCATAATTTAGAAAGAAAACCTATATACATTTGTATTTAGGAAGGAAAAAAGTAACATAAAATAGGAGGAAACAATGATAGAAATAGAATAGTACTTTCTCCATTATCATTAAACAATGGGGAAAGTAAAATGTAGATGTACATCTAGGAAGGGGACTATGGTACAGGTTTGTGACACATGCTAAATTTTATTAAAAATTTTTCACTTTGAGCTGGGCACAGTGGTGCACACCTGTAAACCCAGTAGCTCAGGAGGCTGAGACGGGAGGATCACAAGTTCAAAGTCAGCCTCAGCAACTTAGGCCCTGCCTCAAAATAAATAAATAAAATAAAATAAAACATATTGGGGATGTAGCTCTGGGTAAAGTGCCTCTGGCTTCATTCCCTCATACCAGAAAGGAAAAAAAAATTAGTTCAAAAAGTGTGCCTGACTCTACTCTGATTAATGACAATGGCACCAAAACATTTAACTATTTGCTTTATGTTTACATTCTTTATACATATGGTTATTTATTTTTTTGGTGGGGGGGCTCAGGGAGGATTTCCAGCTATTATGAATTTTATGTCTTTTTCTCAGTGAAAACATCTTTTAGTTTCCCTGTGGTTTATCAGAACTAAATCCTTACGTAGTCCCTCTTTTACATGAAGCAAAATTACAATTTGAAATAAAATGACCCTCTTTTTATAGCTTGTCATTCTCCCCATAAATCAAAAAGGTAATTTTTAGAATGATACTGCTGTAGTTCTTTCTGCTTTTCCTACTAATATATAACATTTCTTGATAAATTCAATAATGGAAGTTTAGAGATATAAAATATGCCTTTTATTTTATCAGGGATGGAGAATTATGATGATGAAAGTTTTATATATCAAATGAAATGCAAATTATGTGATTACACACTCATATGCACAACGACATCTAAGGAGTTCCACTTATATGTACTCAACACACGATTCTTCCTTAGTAGCTTTATGTTGATTTTTCTATCTTGACTCAATTATTTAACAGTGCCTGGATTATAGACCCTAAAAAAATATTTAGAGTTGAGAAATTTAAAATGATTGACTGAAATTAAGATAAATGCACATTTCTAGCACCCCAGAACTACCAGTGCCCACAAAATCATTGAAATTATGTGGCTAAAAATTTGTTAGTACTTTGTTAAAATTACATACATAATTGTCCTTAATATTAATTTCCATCAAAGTTTTCATTATTTTATATTGTCACTTGAAATTCAAAAATGTAAAATCTATGCTTAAAATTGTACAGTGTCTTTTGGTAAGGGAGGGATTATTATTTTTTTGTAAGAGTAGATTCACAAAGGTAGCAGAATACAACAGTTACTAATATGGCATTATGTAAAAATGTGGATGTGTAACCGATGTGATTCTGCAATCTGTATATGGGGTAAAAATGGGAGTTCATAACCCACTTGAATTCAAAGTATGAAATATGATATGTCGAGAGCTATGTAATGTTTTGAACAACCAATAAAAAAAAATTTAAAAAAAACTTAAAAAAAAAAAAAGTAGATTCACATGCAGTTCAGAAATCCCATCATGATACATTCACTTCTGTTTTGATGGTGTCACCATTAATCTGTTGACTTCTAGTTTTATTATCCTAAGGAAATGTATAAATGGAATGACAGTTTGTAACTGAGATTGGCTTTTTCTAAACATGGTGCTCTAGGTTTTCTTCCAGGTAGTTGTGTATTATTCCTGTCATTCCATGATGTAAATAAACCAGTTTGTTGAAACATTCACCTATTGAAGGACAGCTGGATATTTGTAGTTTTTGACCCCTAGGAATAAAGTATTAATACTAATGTATTAATATATATATCAGTATACATATTAATGATTTAATAAAATGATTTATGTTTACCCTAAAAATCTCTTTGTGAATATAAATATTTGCAAAGAGATTTTTGGAGTAAATGGATCATTTTTTTCCTGGAGTACATTTCTAGGAGTATAAATGCTGCATCATATGATATTTATATATATGTTTAGAGGAACTTCCAAACTTCTCTAGAAGGGCTACATTTTGAAGTCCCTCCAACTATGTTTCTTGAGTTTTCCACATTCTCTCCAGTATTTGGTATTACTATTTCTTATTTTGTCCCTTTTCATGGGTATGTAGTAATAGCTCACTGTGGTTTTAATTTGCATTTGCCTAACACAAAAGATACTAAACATTTTTCATCTGCTAATTTTCTATCTGTATATCCGCTTTTGGTGAAATGCCTCTTAATGTCTTTTGCTCACTTTGTAATTATATTTTTTTCTGATGAGTTTTGAGAGTTCTTTATATATTCTAGATACTAGTTCTTTATATGTGATTTAAAAATACTTTATTTCTTCCATTGATCATCTCCCTTTTCCTAACAGGATGCTTCACAGAACAGAAGTTCTTATTTTTGAAGTACATTTTATCATTGTTTCCTTTTATGGACTAGGTTTCAGTGTTAGCTTCAGATTTAAGATTTCTTTCTTTTTTTTCTTCCTAAAAGTTAGGTGTTTGATTCAAAAGGATAATGCATGTGAATAACAATTTTTGTATGAGGCATGAGATGTAGGTCTAGGTCAAGGTGCTTTGTGGTAGTGATTGTTTGGTTTTGTACTCCTAGTAATATATTTCAGAAAAAAAAAATTATGTTCATCCCCAAATTTGTATCAGTTACTTGAATCATGATGTTTCTTTAGCCTGTTAACATTGTATATTGCATTGAATGCTCTTCAAATTTGAGCCAGTTGGTATCCCTGAAATAAATCCTACTTTGTCATAGTGTATGATCATTTTTACGTATTACTGAATTCTACTTCTTTTATATTTTAAAGGGTGTGTCTTTATTCATGGGGACATTGGTTTGTTATTTTCTTATTTTGTACTGTGATTGTCCAGTCAGGATAATGTAAAATGCATTGGAAAGTGTTCTCTCCTCTTTCATTTCTGAAGAAATGGTATAAAAGTGGCATTAATTCTTAAACTGTTTGGAAGAATTCTCCAGTGAAGCTTCCTGAGTTTGAAGATTTTTTTTTTCTAGAAGATTTTCAATTATGAATTACATTTCTTGGGTAGACGTAGTGCTAATCCATGGATTTCCAATGGTGTGAATTGTGGTAGTTTATATCTTAAAATTAGTTTATTTCATCTAAGTTATAAACTTTTTGCTTAGAGTTCATAACTTTCCTGTATAATCCTTTTTAGTATCTATACCAAAGGATGGTTCTTAACGATAATTTGTTACCAATATTAGCACATTTGGTACACTGATACAGGAGACACAAATATACTAATGTATTAATATGTAAGTTTTGGTAGATATGTCAACTTCATTGATATTTCAAAGAAAATTCCTTTTAGACAGTGCATAGTTGGGTCACGTTTTATTTTTATTTATTTATTTATTTAAAGTGGTGCTGAGGATCGAACCCAGTGCCTCACATGCGCTTGGCAAGTGCTCTACCATAAAGCTACACCCCAGCCCCATGGGTTGTTTTTGATTCATGCTACCAATACTTTTCCTTTAATGTCTTTGGATCATTTTTATTGAATATTAATATTGACATGTTACAGCTTACATTTGCAATTTATTTTCCTTTTTCCTTGCCTTCCTATTGGGCTACTTAGTTTTTAGAATTCCACTTTTTTATCTATAGTGTTTTTGAGTACATAGTTATAAATGTAGAGCAACCACTCAAAGAACTAGTGGATTGCTGTTTTCATTTTACCAGTTCTAATAAAGTAGATAAAATTTACTTTCCTGTATTTAACTTTTCCCTTTCCCTTTCAGAATGATTGTTTTAAATACTTCCTCTACACACATTTATAGCCACATCAGATAGTGTGACACTGTTTAACTGTCAAACATAAGTCAAAAGACTTGAGAGAAAGCACATTTCCTGTACATGCCCATATTTTAGCTCGCCTAGTTCCTTTTCCTGTTACAAGATTTCTCACTAATCCTTGTTAACTTTCTATTTAGAGAACTTAAACAAAACAAAACACCCTTTTAAGGTAGGTCCCTAGATAACAAATTATCTTAGTTTTCATTTAACAATGTTAACTTCCCCTTCATTTCTGGAACTTACTATCTAACTATAAATAGTCAAATCTATCTTGCTGCTTCAAGACTGTTTTCTTTGTTTTCAGATATTTGCCTATGATGTGTGTGAGTAATTTTTGATTCCCTTCTGTTGAGGGTTTTCTTAGCTTCTTGAACCTACAGACTTATGTTTTTGTCTGTTTGAGATTTTTATTATCTTTGAGTAGTTTTTAGTCTTTCTTTCACTTTCTTTCAGGATTTCAATGCCTGGAATGTTTTTTGTTAGTTTCACTGGCTCTTTTACATTTTTAAAGTATTTCTGCTGTCCAGACAGGGCAATTTCTGTTCTATCTTCCAGTTCACTAATGTTTCCTATTTATTCTGCTGTTGTGTCTACCTTCTGAGATTTTTATTTCAGTTATTGTATTTTTGTTTTGTTTTTTAGGTTCTAAAATTTGTATTCACTTTTTCTTTTTTTGGAAAAGGAAAAATGTTTATCACTTTGCTAGCAAAGGAGAAACACAGGGGACTTCTGTCCCAGAGGCTGTGCTTTTGCCCAACAGGGGAAACAGGGGGCTTTTAAAGTTATTCAAAGGCTACATTCCAGGTGTGCCCTGACTGTGTGTCAAAATTCACTTGTTAATTTGGGAGATAGTCACTTCCTAGTTCTCCTGGTGATAATTTCTCCTGTGGAGAATGCATAAGATTAACTCAAGGTAATCTTGTTCCCTGCCCCCAGGTGAGGGAGAAGTTGTTAAAAAAACAAATTAAAAAAAAATGTTCCTTTTAGAATAAGAAGCAAGGGCTATAAGGGCTATATTAAAAAAGTGAGGAGGACCACTGTTACATTTCCCCACTATCAATTTCTACATTTCATTTCTATGGAAAAATGGGTGACATATCCAAGCTACTTCTTGCTGAGAGAGAGTGAAGTTGTGGGGAAGTGACCAAAGTCTTTGTTTTCAGTCAGGTGGGGCATGGACAGTTATGGATATTCACCATCAGGGCAGTCCAGCGGTTCATGGTGGCACTTGGTAGGTGACTGGACAAGGTATACATGGGGCAAGGGTCATGCTAGGACAACAATAAACAGTATGGAAAAGCACTTCTTTTTTGTAAACTGTTAATACAAAAGCTATTAGTATTTTAGCCAGAGTCTGAAATGCAGGACAAACTTCTCTTGATTCCTTTGGGATAGTTAAATATTAGGCATTCCCACACAAGAACCCTTCTTATAGCTTCCATGACCCATCCTGTCATATGACCCCACTGGTAGGGGAAAGCTAAAGGAGCCAAGAGGCTTTGCGCATGTTCCCAAGAGTGATCTGAGGAATCTCAGCTGACTCTTAACAGTAGATGGGAACAATGTCAGTTTTGACCAGCCTGGTCTATTATTTTTTGACATTTTCTAGCTCTTTGCTGATACTTTTTTTTTTTTTTTAACCCACTCATCTTAAGAATGTTCCTAATTTCTCAAACATTTATCATGTCTGCTTTAAAATCTGTCATCTTGTACTGGCATCTACTTAAATTCAATTTGAGTTGTTCCTTCTTAGTATGAGAAATGATTTTTTTTTTTCAATTGAAATGTGGCATTTGTGATGTTACGAAGCTCTAGATTTTATTTAAATACTTTATTTCAAATTATGCTTCCATCACTACCCTGGCAGGGCAAGTGGGGCCTTGCTTCATGATTGTCACATAGGGCTAGAAGTCTAGGTTCTTTGCTCAGTCTACTGACATTCAAGGGTAGTCTTTTTTTTACTGTTAGTGAAGCTCCAGAACTTTCATCTCCACCTAGGTCTACACTGATAACTCCTTGCAAAGTAGGGGTTAGAGTGCCTCTTTACTGTTTCCCTGTTATGCTCGAATTCGGGACCCCCAAAGACTACCAGAGACCCAAGATCCATGTAAGCAGCAAAGAGGTGTTTATTGCGAGCTAGCTTGGTCCTCCGCACGCACACACAGCAACGGGTGACGCTGAGAGGCCCCGAGCCCAGGGTTTGCAGCAGTTTTATACATTCTTTGGAGAGGGCAGGGACTTCACATACATCATAGCAAATCATCACACACCGTGGGAAAATCAAATAACTCTAAAACATGATTAGCACATTCACTGGCGGGAACAAGTTGGGTAGGGGTGATTGGTCAGTACAAAAGGGGTATTTGTTTGAACTGATTGGTTTGAGCCAAGAGGGGTGTACATGCTGAACTACATGGTTTCCCAATATGTTATCAACCACCATAAACTACTGGGAGGGTCATCTAGCATCCCAGGTATTTCCCTGACTCATGCTGATTGGTGGCTGCTAGGGGGCTGCTGTGGGTCCCCACCTAGCCTGACTGAGTCAGGGACACCTGGTGCAGCAGATCTCTCCTGTTATTTGTAGATAAGCACATTCCCACCCTGCTGAGTTGTTTAGGAGTGCTCTGTGGGTTTTTCCAAGGACAAAGGCCATGTCCCTTCCTTGGACAGGCTTTGCTCTGAGATAGAGGCTGGTTTTTCATCCCATGTGTCTTTCACTGTGTCACCCTGGTGGTGATGTGGAGAGTGCCTTATTTATTACTAGCTGGGAGCAAAGTCTGGGCTCCCTGCTTTCCCCGTCATTGCTGGGGAAGAACTTGTTAGCACATTATGGGCATGGCAGTACTGGCTTTGGTTTCGGCCTTCAGCAAGGAGTTTGGGTACTTCTTACAGTTAGCAAGGGTAGAAGGCTAGGCTCTGGAATCATGTAATCCTTATTCAAATGTGTTCTATGTGTCAGTCATGGTTCTAAGACATTCCTCTGTATTAAACCGTTCGATTCTTACAACAACCCCATGAAGTAGTCAGGCTTATTTCGATACCACTGGCTATGGGTGACAAGTCCTGCTTCCCCACATGTTGAAGCTCAAACATTAGAGAAGCATGCCAAGGCATGCATATAAAGCAGGGCTTATTGAAAAAGGGGTAACATAGACTTTTCCTGTGAAGGAGAAGGGGGTCATAGCCCGTATCAAGAAGCGAGGTGTTCTGCCCTCTTTATGTCGTAGGCTTCCTTTGTTCTGCTCTCTTCCCCTTTTCTCCCTCCTGCATATGTGACTAGGCCCAGGAATGCTTGCTGGGATGACCAAAAGGTGGAAAACAGGTGGGCTAAAGGGGGAAGGGAAGGATGGTGAAATCCAGGACACTTGACAACCTTATAGCTCCCTGTAGGGAGGGGCAATTCCTAGGACAGTTCACCTTGGCAACTGGTTGGAGCAGGGGCAGGTTCTTGATAAGGGTGGAGGAAGGGCTCTGAAGAAATTAGCATTTCAATCCCCCTGGACTCGCTCAAAATTGGCCTCCATGATCCAACCTGACTCGATTGACCCATCTATATTGACTGCCCGTTTAATTCTGGCTTCAGTTCTACCACAGAAATTAAGTAACTTGCCCAAGGTTTAAACTCTCACACACACATTTCTGTAAGGGAATACTAAACTTACTGGTGTATATAAATACACCCCGACCAGGAAGTGAATAAGGTTTCTCTTAGGACTGGCAGTCAGGAACTCTGGGAAAAGGAATAATGAAAACCATATAAATAGCCCATTGCTGGGCTTGTCACCCGGGGTAGAGCACTTACCTAGCAAGTGCAAGACCTTGTGTACAATTCCCAACACTACCAAAACAAAACTCAGTTGTGCAAAAATGACCCCCTCATGTTTAGTGCAGCTGGTACACTAAACATTCAAAGGCAAAAAGTAAAAACTTCCCCAAAAAACGTTTCCCCAAAAGGAAGACTCCTTTTCCCCAGTCATCTTGAATTGCTGTATCACAAACCAAAAATGGAAATTTACCTTAGACTGCCTTTCAGCTTGAGTTGAGAAGTTCCCTATATATTTCAAGTTTGCATAAGGAGAGGTAAAAGAAATTCATAATGATACCTGACTATGATAGAGTGCTTATCACACTCACCGTTAAAAACCAAACAACCTGCTAACCACACTTGTATCCTCATATGCTCAGAATCTGGGCCTCCAAAAAGATCTGGCAACACAAAACCATATCACCTAAGAACTAGAGACCACTTTTCAAACAAATGCACTGTAGGAAACATGGAACATGTAGAATACTTCCATTTGGTATACTCAGACATTTAAGCAATCATGACTCTCTTTAGAACAAATGAAAGATGAGATGAAAAGGCAGATTAAGACAAGCCTAAGTAAACAGCTGGAGAAACTATGCTGAAAGATGGTTGTAGAGAAAGACTAGCATTAAAAACAAAATATCAGAAATAAGACCATAATTGAAGTTGGGAAGAACATGGTTGTTCCCTATTTTATCAGTGATAAAGTTTAGCCCAAGTCTTTCAGAAGAGAGAAATGGATGAAAATGAGGACAAGAAGATGCTTACAATTAAAAATAATAAAAATGCAACAGACGTTACTATAATAGAGGGAAAAGTTGAGATGAGAACCTGTTCTATCCCTTCAGGATGATAGGGCTGACTACATACTAAGCAAAATCTCAGTGTATAGACTATGCAATAAAAATCTAAGCAAGAACAAAGAAGTATAATTATAAACACCAAAAAATGAAGACAAAACCAAAAATACATGACAACTACTAAAAGAAAACCACCCTGACCATAGAAATTCTCTTCTTTAATGCCAAAAGAGAAATATCTTTGCATTTCAGGTAAAATATTAAAAGAATTCTACATTCCTTACACTATAATTTATGTATAATGGTTCCTGTGGCCATCCTTAGATATTCAGACACTCGGAAAATATACTACCCATACTATTTTAAGATATGAATCACACATGAGGAAGTCACAGCAGGAACGAGATGGTTGATAGCACTGAAAACATTTAAATATTAATTAGTCCAAAAATGTCATAAACATGGTTGGTAAGTAGAATATATCTACTATATCAAGATCCATAAGTGGATCTTGAAGAGAAGATAAAGTGTAATTTGGCAATGATACCTGAGACTTAAATTTTAGTATTTCAAACTTTTCAAGAAGCATGAAGAGAAGAAATGGAAAAATATAATAGCCTAAGTCTCTGTCATATATGGGGTAGTCAAAAGTATTTTACTATTGATAATAAAAATTAGAACAATGTATGTTCAGATGCTTTAAAGTAATGGTGTGTTACTAATATGAACTGGCTTGTTTTTCTTAATCACTAAAGAAAAATATTTTATATATAGAAATTATAGAAAACAAGTGAAGTAGAATATAAGCTCCAATTACTTAAAAATCATAAAATAAAATTGAAGTGAAATCATGCATATGAATATAAACAGGTCAAAATCATTTTTGTGAGGAAATTATATTTAGTGAGAAAAACAAAATCCATCCATGTGTAGTATATAAGAGATGCATTTAAGATAGAGTGACTCCAACAGGCTACTATTAAAAGCATGGGCAATTTTTCTTCAGGAAAATGTGTTCTAAGCCCTCCAGTGCTTAAAATGTTAGTAAACCAAGCAGGATTCAAGGGAAACATTAAATAGGACAGTCTGTTGTTCAATACTGGTGAAAGTATAATCCAAAAACAAGATAAAATTTTTGGAATTATGATAAAACTATTACCAACATATTAAAATTAGTATAGTTATGAATGTAACTGGAATTAGCTGACAATGAATTGTGAAGAATTTTGTTGTATTTGAAGATTTAGTAGGTAATTGGTAAATAAGAATATGGGGGAACTGAACAAAATATTTAATACTCATTTTACATAATTTATACTATTAAAAATGAGACTGTATGCTTGCTTCACTTGCCTAGTTTGCAAAAGTTGATTATATGTTTATCGACAGGACATGTAAAAAGTTCTAAAGGGAAAAATATGTAATTCTTAATTGATTCAGCAATACAAATCAGAACTGAATACTTAATTTCCAAACACAGAAAGTTAAAAGATATTCTCACTGATAAAGTAGAAATTAAAACATTTACAATTATGATTTTCTTAGAAATAATTAAAGTGAATAATACTTAAATCTTAGAGGCAATGATTAAAAATGAATTTAGAAGTAATACGGTGATATTAGAAGAAAAAATGAAAATGAATTTAATGTACAATATAATTTTGTCGATTTCAATTATCTATAAATATATGAAAGTACTGAGGAAGGAATTAATAACTATAAAGACAGAAGTGAGTCAAAGATACCACAAGTAAATTCAGTAATTAAGAAAATAGTTTACCATGATCATGTGATCAAACAAGTTTCTTTTTTTTTTTTTTTCCAAGGGGGTACTGGGGATTGAACTTGGGGGCACTCAACCACTGAGCCACATCCCCAGCCTATTTTGTGTTTTATTTAGAGACAGAGTCTCACGAATTGCTTAGTACCTTACTTTTGCTGAAGCTGGCTTTGAACTCCCGATCCTCTTGCCTCAGTCTCCAGAGCCGCTGGGATTATAGGCATAGGCCACCACACCCTGCACGTAAAGTTTATTTTAAAGGCATAAAAGCATTATGATACTAGGAATAGTAGAGCAATAATGTCAGTAGGTCAAAAAAAAAAAAGGTGCATGACTATGTTAGATGATAAATTTACTTGATTAAAAGTCATTTCTACTTTTGTTAAATATTATATATAATAAAACATTAAATATTCTTACATATTAATCATTTAGTGGAGTAGAAGTAGACATTTCTTTAAAAATGTTTATTTTTATTCAATAGCAAAATTATTCTTGGTATTGAAACATCACAGCTATTACTTTGAAACTAGGAAAAACGATGCCCACCATCACCAATATCATGCAAAAATGTTATAGGTATTCTGATGAGTCTGAAAAGAGTAAAATACACAAGTAGTATATATGATGATTGATTGTAGATGATATATGACCCACATAATTTTTTTAAAATACTGAAAGCACTAATGTACTTAAAAGGAAATTCAGAATAATTTAACAAATTCAATGTAAGTATTGATTGGAAATACAAATACCACAGATATATCAGCTGATTCCAGTGAACAAATAAAAGTAGTTTAGAGGGAAAAATAAACCTCATTCACATTAGCAACACAAATATAAAATATCGAGCAAAAACCAAAACAAATAATGGTCTTTTCTGAAGAAAATGAAATACAGACACATAGAAGACTTAAAGAAAAAAATGGTACTTTAAGAAGAAAAAACAATATTGTAAAGATATTAATAACAAATCATTTGTAAATTCAATGTGATTGCAATGTCAGAATTGTATATATGTATATATGCAATATTGTATTTATGAAGTGATTATATTGAGGTGAACTTATTGTGTATGTTATATATATGAGATGATTATAAGTGTCAGATATAGAATAATCAAATTTTTAAAAAAACAAAAGGGTTACTCTTGTTGAAAATTTAAAATATTTAAAGATAGTTGTTTTAACAGTGTGATGTGTGGTTCGAGAATAGACAGACCAAAACTGAGGAAAATGTTTGCAGCATATGTATGATAGAATTCAGAGCTTAAAGATTTTCTATAAATTAATAGAAAAACGAACAAACAACACTGACAAACATAAAAATGAAACAACTGAGAACTAAATGTTCGATATAGCAATCAGGAAGCTACAAGTCATGCCACTTTATTTTGGCAAGTTGTTAGGTTATTTTTAGTAGGACATGATAAGATAGGATAACTTAACCAATATGAACATTGGTTAAGTTTGTTAGGGGTAGTTGGGCAATATATTAAAAAACTTAAAATTATCTTGGTCCTCAACTAGTAATTCTGCTAGAAATTTACCTAAAAGGAACATTTAAATTTGAGTTCTCGAACACAGCTTTAAGATGCATTAAAAATTTGAAAGTCTGAAAATTAGAGTCACACAATTACTATGATTCAATAGGGAGAATTTTGCAACTGAATTTCTAAAAGCATTTCGGAAGAATGATTTGATATTATGACAGGGTACTACATAGCCATCAAAAATCATACTTCCAGAAGAATGAAGAAAGTGTTGTTATTATTTTTTTTTTTACAAAAAGTGTATACAATAAATAATTTTTCATAAACAACCGTCTTATCTGTTCCAAAAAGATAATTATATCTGACAATTCTATATATTTTTAGATTATCAATTTCCATTTGGTTTAGTGAAGATGGGATTTTTCTGTTGCATATAAGTTAATACTATTTCAAAGATTATATTGAAAATTGGTGCAATACATGCTAAAAGTGCTCAATAATGATATTTAAAGTTTGAAATGTATGGTCCTCATTTTCACCATGCACTGTTACTTCTAAGCTTTCTATATAATGACACATTATTTTTGTTGTTGGATGTAATGTTACAAAATATGAATGACCTAAGACAAAATAAAAATTAATACTTGTTTAACTTGATCATGTGGTTTACTGTTCATCAGGTATTACTTAAGGGCTTTCGTATGTGTTCTTATTAATTCTTAAAGCAAATTTGTTTACTGACAATTGTTATTGCCCAAATTTAAGAATGAGAAAACCTAAGTTTTAGGAAAACAACTTGCCCACATGACACCAATCACATTTGCTGAAACTGGAGGTCCAAACCCCATGAGTAGCTTCTTGCATGGTGGCAAATGCCTTCCCACCCGGGACTATCTATCTTTGGAAAGACTGACAGTTTTCTTAAGATGACCACTTAATGTGGATAACACAAAGATCTTGATCTTAAGTTACAATAAATCATCATTAATCTAGATAAAGTAAAGCCAAGAGATAAAGATAAATCCTTGCAAATAACAGAAAACAATTGTAGAATCTTTTTTTTAGGAAGCTGTATTATGATCTAGATTAATGATTTTTCATGTAATTTCCTTAAGTGACACATTTTTGCATGAGGAATGGATTTTATTAATTGCATGTAAGTAAAATGTTTCTCATTATGCTTAAAATCAAATTTTTCCTCTAAGGATTTGTTAATCTCATAATTTCATTTGAAAAATTTTCAGTATATGGTAAACATTTAATCTCAGTCTAGACCTTATAGATTCCAAATAGTTTGAATTATTTAAGAATGAATTTATAGTATCTAAGAGTTTTCCCTTACATACTCTATTTGCTAATTATATCCATGATGTTCTAGATACCCAGTGCACAGAATTTTTTTTTTTCCTTAAATCAGTAGCTAGTTTTAATTTCAGTGCAGCTTTGTTCTATGCCTCTCCTTTACTCTATTCTTTGTCTAGGGGTTGTTCATTAACAATTTCAGAACCCAGTGGGCAAGTGTGAGTTCCCCGAGAAGAGGATCTTTGCATCTTTTTTATCTTTGTATTTCTGTACCTAACAATTACTTGACATCTAGTAGTTTTCCAATTGTTTTTGCTAAATTGTATTGAATCAACTGATTGCAAAACTTGTCCATTTCTTTAATGTTTTTATGTCTACCTTATCCCTCACTGTAATCAGCCTAAAGAAAAAAATATTTCAAAAAATTGTTTATAAACTGATCATTTGATAAAGATAAGTTTAAAATTAGTGTAGGAACATTGTGTAGGTAGCATGCATCTTAGTCTGTCTTCTGTTGCTATAAAAAAGTACTTAAGACTGGGTAACTGATAAAGAATAGAGGATTATTTATCTCAGAGTTCTGGAGCTGAGAAGCCTAAGAGCATGGCATCAGTATCTGCTTGATATCTGTTGAGATCCTTCTTGCTGTGTCATAACATGGCAGAGGGTATCATATGGTAAGACACAGCTAATGTACCACAGTCCACTTTTATGACAAAGCCACCCTTCTGACCTAATCCATTAATCCATAAATGGACCAATCCATTCTTGGGGGATGGTTCCAGAACCTAATCATCTCCCAAAAAACCCATCTCCAAATACCATTAACGTGATATGGGGGATTAAATTTCCAACACATGAATTAGAGGAGAAAACACTTAAATCATAGCACCATTTTTATTCTTCATGTTCTTCTTTAATTATGTTCCCATTTCCTTATAATTTCTAAACTTTATCAGAATTTTTATAATACTGGTGGTTTTGTTATTGCTATATTTTTATCTGGGTTACTTAGAAGATGGAGAGAGTTTGTTCTACTTAAAAAAAAACTTACCATTGCAAAACACTCAAAAGGATTAGAATATTTTGTCTTTCAAAAGATTGTAGATGTTTTGATCAAATTCATGGATGTTCATTTATTTAAACATTGAAGGAAAGTTTCTAAGAGATCATTGTGATTATAGGCTTCAGAATAAATTCAATTTAAATTTGAATGTATTTCTCTTTGCTTTAGGGATATGTTTATGTAAACATTGCTTTGTAAAAAAATTGGCAGTGATGTGTTTATAATGAAAATAATTATAGTTATTGAAATCATATCTTCTGTAATGGTGACATCCTTAGGGAGGGGATGGAAGATAGTGCTCATTAGATACTTTTCTTCATTTGTGAGCCAGACAGTATATTAGTTTTATCCAATTGCCATCTGCCATCCATTTTGTATACAGTATGCCTAAAGAGCTTACTCCATATAAGGGTCTAGAAGATAAAGGTAGACCATATTGTATTTATATTTGTAAATACTGTATGCATTAAATTACAAATATTTATGTGCCATTAAGGTCTGGTTAAAGGAAATACAGAGTTAAAACAGAAATGTCTCCTTGCTCAAAGCTGGGGGTTGAGGATGAGGCTTGGCTAGAAGTGTTCTTCATTTGTGTGTACACTTGCTTTTGTCATAACTATGTGAATGTGTCACTTTGATTTCACTTTCCATTAATTTGCTCAGTACAGCTTGTGAAGGAAGAGTAAAGGATTTCATATAATTGATTTCAGATTACATTTTTGCAATACACATGGGATAGATTCGATTATGCAATAGATATTGAGGGAACACATTTAATCAGTTTTAAGCATTTAAAGAATTAAATTTTATGCAAAATTATGTGATATTATACCAATAACTAGAACGAAAGATTTTTGTCAACACAGTGGCACACATCAGTTTTGAAATGGGAAGAAAAATTGTTTAATTCTTTGCAGTCGCATCCTTTCAATCATAGCCAGAAATATTCGCTTTTTAGCATGAAATATGTGGTACAAAATAATACTTGAAGGAAAAATGCTCTTTAAAAATGAGGGTAAAAAATTATCCCTAGTGTAAAACATCAAAAGATTATATATATATATTTATATATATAAAATATATAAAATTATATATATATAAAATATATAAAATTTTACTCTAAAGAATCTATGTAAACTCAGAAGAAAACTTGTATTCTGCTTGAAACTTGAGATTTTGAACGTAGAAACATTAATTGATGCATTTGTGTGACTCTCTAGTCAAGCAGGGGTAAGATCATTTTAATAGACCTGCGAGTGAGTGGATGTTGCAGTGCTGTTATAGTATGACAAAGGTCTGTGCGTGTGTGCACACATGCGTGTGAGTGTGCATGTGTAAAGGCAACATGGCGCTCAAGAAAATGAGAGGAAATGAGCCAGAAACTTCTCACATTTTGCTGGCATCTGTAGAGTGTCGCCATATGAGAACCATATGACTGCTGGCAGATTGGCATGTCAGCTCAGGCATGGAAAAGTTGACCGCGCTGAGCTAGGGGTTGATCAGTTTATAACAAGAATATTGAAATAATTTTAACTGCACTCTTTTTGTGCAAGGACATTTTATACTTTCCCAATGCCTCAAATCCCAATCCCACCCTTGAAACCATCTCCAAACAGAAATAATGTGTGTGTGTGTGTGTGTGTGTGTATATATATATATATATTCCATGAAATTTATCTATGTATGTGTTATGTTGGATCAACCAATTGCAAAACATTCATAGTTTCTTTGTCTCTACTTCATCCTTTGCTCCAATCAGTCTACCTATAAATTTCATTGAAAATGAGCTGTTGAAGAAAGTGGCAATGATGGCAATGTTTTCTGTGGTTAAACTGGCTCCCCCCCCCCGTTTTTGTGCTAGCAAGTGCTGACCACCCTGGTCTGCTGTGAGCCAGAGACAAGGTTTCGGTTTCTCTTTAACATAAGCAGTAAGGTAGAGCTAGGAAGTGCAACCATAAACCTTCCTTCTAAATTGGGCAGAGGAGGCGTATCTTGGCGTGGTCTGTACTTTCCACAAGTGGAAGCTGTTGGTGAACTAAGTCTTCAGTAGCTTTGGAGAGGAAGATGGTCTTAATTGGTATCATCGAGGTCAAAGAACAAAGAGTGTGAAAGAAAGTTTCTGTCTACACTGTTCAAAAGGAAATTGCCTTCTGTTGGAAAAGTGTCTACTGGCCTGCTTTTTAATGAGTGACTTTTTTGAGATAGAATATTCTGTTTAATTTTCAGAGCCAGGGAAGAGAGAACAGAGAATATGAATTTATTTTTTTTTCATGGCATCTACTAAAGTCATGATGTTTCTAGTTATTAATATAAACTGAAAGTGGAGATGACAAAGTTCTGATCTTGTTCTTGGCAAAACTGGCAACTGGGCAGGTCTGGCATGGTCTTGGAGAGCACACGGCCTCTTTGGCATAGGCAGGTAGTTTTGTGTGCAGGGTACCCATATCTCCAATATATCCACTTAGTATCTCTGCTTTGCATTCTTTTTTAAAAAAAAATGTTTTAGTATCCGGTATTTAACCCATCAGTGCTTAACCACTAAGCCACATCCTGCCCTCCCCCTCTATTTTTGAGGCAGGATGTCACTAAGTTGATTAGGGCCTGCTAACTTGCTGAGTCTACAGTTGCAGAAGTTCAAAGGCATGGTGGTGACATCAGCTTAGCTCTGGTGAGGACCTTGTGATCAATGGCGTCACAACAGCTGGAGCACATATGGTAGGAAGAGAGGATATCTCCAAAGTAGAAGAGGTACTGGGGTTGGGCTTGCTAACAACTCTCGCTCTCATAGAGCTTAGGGTTCCACGACAGCTCTGCAGTGACCTAAGGACTTCCAACTAGACCCATCTCTTTTTAAAATATATTTTTTAGTTGTAGTTGGACACAATACCTTTATTTATTTTGTGTGGTGCTGAGGATCAAACCCAGGACTCAAATGTGCTAGGCAAGGATTCTACCTCTGAGCCACAATCCCAGCCCTAGACCTATCTCTTAAATGCCTCACCATCTCCCATCCTACCACACAGAACCAGGCTCCCAGCACATTAACTTTTGGGGGCACAGTGAAGCTATATCCAAATCTTAGCATTGCTTTTGCAATTCCCCATCTCATGGTCCCCACTGCCTCACTCCTACATCCTGGGATAAAATTCAAATGAACTACTAAAAGTTTCATCTCAAACTCTGCTTCTGGAAGAACCCAAACTAAGATGGTATCACCCATCCCCTTTTATAGTCTCTTTGGGAACATCCCTCACCAAATGTGACTTGCATACTATGACCAACATGATCTTCATCTCCAGATCCTACTATTTTTAGTCATCTCCCGATTCTGGACTTAATCCATTTCTTTCACACATTATTGAACCTTCCCTATCTTGATTTTTAATTCCCTTAGGGATTCTGAATTCTTCTGGACAAAAGGTTCTTCCAACATGTGCTCAAATGGCATTGATGAGCTGTATGATTTATGCCATCTGATATATCACACTGATATTTTAGCAAAGCCTTAACTCAAAGCTGTGAGTCCACTGGTAGGAATTTGGGTTCCCTCCAACTCCTGTCAAAGAGGCTGACACCAATGTTGCTGACATGGCGAACTTGGCCTGCCAGCTCCCTTCTGCAAGGAGCAAACCCCCAAATGTACAAGTCAAATGGGAAACTGGAGAGCATAATGTGATCCATGATTCAAGTGTCATTATGTGAGTTACATTTATTCAAGAAAATCTTGTTTATTGTTGGGTACAGCACCTGACACAAGAAGATATGAAATAATGAAATCAGTTAAAGGATGTTTCTATGTACTACAAAAAATGTCCATGCTTTACATGCATCGTCTGTTCTATGGCTTCTTAAAAGTAAACATACAATATCCTATAACGCTTCAACTGAATGCTTCTTAAGGCACAGGGACTATTTGTTAGTATTTTATTTCTCTCACCTAATCCCTTACTTGGATCAGTTATTCAGCAAACATTGTAAAAATGAACATGAGTTTCTGTTATTTATATAGCATCAATTACTTAGCAAATTGTTTAGGGTTGGATGAGTGATTCAAAGTGAAATTTAAAATAGTATTAGATGGTATTTTCAACTGAAGGTAACTCAGAAATAACACATTTTTTTTTTCCAGGCTAGAATAGAGCAAGGATATGCTAAAAATCACATAATAAGCAGTAACACTGGCTCAGAAGCCATAGGAACACGGGTTTCAAACCTGGTTCTGCCAATTAAGAGCTGGATGATAATTTGCCTAACATCACCAAACCTCATTTTTAGAAGTTGGATAAAATTTTTTTTTCTGGTTAAAAATTAGATCAAACACATGAAGCCCTAGCATATATCTAACCTTACTGTTTTTATTATTTTGTTTTATTTCCCTGATGCCACATAACCAGTGAGTAATGAATCTCTGATTTAAACATTACAAAACATACACATATGTCAAAACATCTCACTGTGCCCCAAAATGTGTACGATTTTTGTTTTATGTATCAGTTAAAACATATTAAGCTAGATTTTTTTCTTTAATTTTTCAAATTGGTATACCTTTGATTATAAAACAGTAGGTCAAACTAAACATCTCTTAAACTGTAGTGAAAATTGATGATAAAATAGGTATTTGATATGTTGGTATTTTTCCAAGATACAACTATGGCCTTAAAGTATCTTTGATCATGTTCACTAAGACCCAGAGGCTGTCAGGTCAGGTGAATGATGACCTTTATGGTTCTATTTGGGGCCTCAAGTAACCAATTTGTATCTTTTATCTCATTCATAATAGGTCAACTAGATTTGTCTTCCATTAAGATGGTACTAGCCTAAACAATGCACTTGGGATTTTTTTTTTTTTTTTAAAAGAAGGTACACTTGGCTTCATTGCTCAGATTGCCAATGCTGCAGGCATTGCAGTCCATGGTGATGAGATATGATACAGCAACTGTTAGACAGTGGCCATCTACCTTGTCTCATGGATTCCACAAGGCCTAGCACCTGCTACCTTCACAGTTGAACTTTGCATTGCTATGTACCCCCAACTAGGAAAAGGCTAATCCTGTCTCACTGAGTTAGAATTTAGATTTTTTTTGTGTGTGAATTAAGGTTTGCTGCTAGTGCAAAACATGTAACGGAGCAATCAAGGTCTTCTCTAACAATCAAAAGAAAATCTGGAAATCTGGAGCCAATTGTTTAAAAAGTGTCTCAATGATAGTGGATCTCAACCCAGTTGCATTTAGAATCAGATGGGGACCTAACAACAATGACTGATACCTTGTCCCCACTGGGACCTGTGAGGCCCAAGCACTTCTGGTCTCATGACAGCTCCCTGTTGTGATTTAGTGTGCAGTCACTGCTGAGAACCACCAGTCTAGAAGAGAACTTTATACCGCCTTTCCTCTCACTGCCATTTCAAGGGATAGGAAGCCACAGTTGTGTTATCTTGGAGTTTTGTCTCAAAGCTGAACTCTGCTACTCAAAGAACTAAGCTTTGAAACTTCAGTTTGCTTTAGCAGATGAGTTTCAGCAATCAGAAGAATCTGAGTCAAGTAGGCTTTTCTTTTTCTTTTGTTCAGTGGTGGGGACTGAACCCAGGGCCTCACACAGCTAGGCAAGGACTCTACCACTGAGCCACATCCCCAGCCTGGCAGGCAGACTTTCAACTAGTTGATTTTATTTTATTTCATTCATTCATTTATTGCAGTACTGGGGATTGAACCCAGGGGTCCTCTATCACTGAATCTTACACTCAGCCCCTTTTAAAATTTTATTTTGGGACAAGGTCTCACTAAGTTGCTGTGACTGACCTCAAACTTATGATATTCCTACTTCAGTGGCCTGTGTTGCTGGGATTACAGGCATGTGCTACTGTGACTAGCTAATTTATTTTTGAAAAATTATTTTCAAAAAAACAAACCAATCTACATTCTGACTGCTTGACACTGCAAAACACTGGGATGCAAAACCTTCCATGTGTAACAGAAATATGAACTTAGCTTGCAGAATTATACGAACCATGAAACTTGCTGGATAAAGTCTCATACTTTATTTTTTTCCAAAGATGACATCAAGAATAACTATACCAGTCCAAAATATCTTTGGATCCTTTTCTGCCCACCCTCTCCCTCTTTCTGGCAAGAAGATGCTCTACTGCTGATCCTTAGTAAAACAATGAAGACAGCTGTAAGCTCAGTGCATCCTCATCTAAATTGCATATAATAACTGAGTTGCTCTATATGTTCATATTTACACACTCCATCCTCTGAGTAGTCCCAAGGGCTTTATTTACACTTCCTTTTTGGCAAACTACTGTTCATCAACCCCAGCAAAACAGACAAATTCTTACTCTTTTTATTGATGGTAGTTGGCCTAAATCTATAACAGGCTCTTACAGGCTTAGGTATCAAAAGGATGGGTTTTGTGAGTAAACCCATTCACAATTCAGAAAGATCAAGATACCTCCTTTTGGAAGAAAGATGAAGTCATATTGCAACAAAAATCTGCCTCTAAAAAAGCTGTTTCTAAAAATCTGTTCAATATGTATCAAAGAATCAAATTACACCCATCTGGAGAGACGCATGTGTAAAAAAATGCATTGAGCAGCAAACCACATCTATAGCATTTCTTGGAGCAAACAAAGAAATAGAGGATGTATCAACAGGCAGGGCAGGGCCTCTTTTGATTAAAAAGTACTTACAGGAAGAGGACAAATCAAGCTCTTGTAGCCTTTCTAGTTTTTTTTTTTTTAAAGGGCGGGGGATAGAGGACAGCTGCACGTTCTAAGTAATTTATACCAGGGGGGGAAAATCATTTTCAGTGGCTTGCGAATGGCTTTGAGTGAGAGCAGATTTCCATGCAGGAATGATCTATGGGCCAGGGATTACACCCCTTTTTGCTCACATGAGGACTGATTGCATGGCCCACAGCTGGAGTTAATCCAGATTTCTGTTTAATTAAATAGGAGCCATCATTCTGTTGCATTACATCAAAACCCAGGAAGGTGACAAGGAGGTGAACTGGCAAATGTAAATTTTTAGTCTTTAGTTTCTTGGATAGTGAAGGGATAAAAATTCTAGTTTTGATAGTTTGTGAGAAAAGAATATAAATATAATTGAGACATCTGTGACTGTTTTAATTTCCCATCAGAATCATCCTTCATAAAAATGATATTTTTCTGGGGTAGCATGTTTGGTAGGACAAACTAAAAAAAAAAAAAAAAAATCAGTGAAGCAATTGTTTCCCTCAAGAAAAATCCAGAGTGCATTCCTGTGGAAAAGGTGTCACAGATAACACGATAATGGGCCTAGCCAAGAGCAAGTTTAGCTAAAAACAAAAAGGGTACTGCTTACATGGCTTAACAATTAGAAGTACCAAAATGTTTGTTGTTGTTGTTGGTCTAGAGCTTAAGTGTTTATTAAAACCAATACTTGATATGTTAACACTGAAATTCCAACCAACAAAAGGTTTAAACAGAACGAAATTACCATTTTAAAGTATGGACTACTTGTAAGTTACTACAATTAGCTATAACATTATTGATGTATGTTAAATATATCAAATGGAAATGTCTACTTTCATGTTAACCATCTTTCCCCTAAGTGATTGAACCCTTCCCAAGGCATGGCTAAGGATAGACTTTCAGCTGTAGAAGTTTCTCTAAGAAACTTTCCACCCCTTCACTGTTCACATCATATGTATTATGTACCATTTGTGATGCAATAGCCACTTCTAGGTGGAAGGGCTTTAATATTAGCTTCAGAAGATTCTGAATCTCTGCCTGCATTGGGTAAAATTTCTGACTCTTAAGTACAGAGTCTTTACAAAGGAACAGCAGATTTTTGTGATAATTGGAATTTTTTTCCTTTAATATATTCTGCAAAATGGTTTGTGCCATACATTGTACCATCTAGGCATCTCTTCTTCCCATAACGCTGCAGCTCTTTGCTTTCTCAATTTGAAAACTGATCACCACCATGTCTTAGCAGTGAGTAGAAAATCTTCTTCTTCCTGGTTTATTGGGAGAAAGAAAATGCAAAAATCAGACTAAATCGTTCATGATAAAACCACAGGCAATATAATAGTTCTTGAGTACTACCTATAATATATATATTATATATGTATTTTATATATGTATATATATAATATATATGTGTGTATATATATAAATTTTTTGGTGGTGCTGGGGATTGAACCCAGGGCCTTGTGCATGTGAGGCAAGCACTCTACTGACTGAGCTATATCCCCAGCCCCCTATTATATTTCTTTTAGAGTAGTTAATTGTATAAATTTCAAAGACCACAAGACTGGTCATTTCCAAACTCACTAGTTATGTGACCTTAGGCAAGTCATCTATTGGAACCTCAGTTTATTCAAATGCTTGGGTCGCTTATATAAAATGATGTAGTATCTCTCAAAACCCACACATATCCCTGTATTCTTTAAGTCATCTCTAGATTAATTATAACATCTAATACAAAGCTGACACATCACTTCATTCATGAGGACTCAGCATAGTTCTTGGCACACAGCAAAGTCAAGTTTTGTTCTTTGGAACTTCTGGAATTTTTTTTTTCCAAATACTTTCTATCTGCCATTGTTGAATCCACACCCATGGATTCAACAATGTATTGGAGGGTTTACTGTAATTATCTGGGAAGAGGGAACTAACAGCAGGCCTGTAGCTCAGTTACTCCCTCCTTCAGAGAAGCTCCAACTGATTCTTACCTGACCATAAAACATACAAATATTTTTTACAGTTGGAAAACAACAGGAGGGTGTGTTATGGTCCTCTAATTTTTAAGTTCTGGCCTAAAAAGGCTTCTAGGGGGATATACTTGATCTGCATGGATTGATTGATGTAAAATGACCTAAAAAATTTTAGATTTGAGTCTTAGCTCCCCTGGAGAGTGGAAATTGGCAACAAACATGGACTCTCCAGGTAGGTGATGGAGGAAATATAAAAATAGGGACATCCTGAAAATTATCTTCTGTGAGCTTGTACTGCACACATTTTGATAGTCTGGTAATTCAAAGCCAGTGTATCTCAATGCAGAAAACAAAAAGCCCCATCCCATAGTTAAGCCACTTCAGATCCTGATGCTGAGTAAGTGATGGGTACTTCTTTGATTGTTCCATTGATCCTTAGCAAAGATCAATTAAAATTGAATAGACTTGCATTTAATGTGAGGCTGTTTAGGTCAATGCATTTCCTCATACGAATGTTGCAAGAAAGAAATGAGTAAATATATAAATAGCTCTTAGAATGGTGCCTAGCATGAATGTGCTATGCAAGTTATCATTAACACTTCTATTTCACCATCTCATAGAGCAAACTATAGAGTACTGTTTTAAGTGATGAATGTGTTAGAGACACAAATGGTCTCTTTGCACAAGTAATTTAAGGAGAAAGGCATGCAGAACAGCCAAAATAACATGAATAAATGCTATAGGAGTTTCCATGTTATTTCTTTAAGGTCTGGGTTTGGATTCCTTCAAGAGCCAACCCTGAGACAAAGAGGTAAAATGTAAGTAGCTTATTTTGGAGGTGAAACAACAGTAAAGTAGTGAGGAAGTGAGACAAGGAAAGCAAGAACATTCACAATGGGTGTGTTATCAAGCAGACTTTCACTGTGAATAATTGGAACTTGTTCCCACTGGACAACTCTGGAAGCCAGCGTAGAGCATAAGCCTCAGAATTATTCAAACCACAGAGTGAGGAGGTTGGTATTCATGCAGTGCCTGCCACCAGTCATTGGTTGAGAGCTGCTAAGGATTGAGAAGGAGGAGTTAATTTCTGGTCCTTTGAGCCTTCTCTGGCAGGGCAGCTTGAGCTCAGAGAATGCCCTCAGGCAAAAAATCTCAGACACTGACAGTGGGCAGCCTGCCAGCATACCTACAATGGTGAGTAGAAGGGACATGGACAAACCATGGACTGAAGCTGCTGTCCTCTAGGGCTGCTTGTCATTGTATTACTGAACATGGGAGGAGGAGAATCTCTAGTTGGGGGGGAAAAAAAATGAAGACCTGAATAAAAAAGAATGGAAGTCAGAGTATTTATGAAAGTTCCCTTAATTGTTTCTGGGAACAAAACAATAAAAATGTGACACTAGATTAAACAACTCGGACTGTCTCTAAATAAAATACAGTATAGGTCTGGGAATGTGGCTCTGTGGTTGAGTTCCCCTGAATTCAATCTCTAGTACCCCGAAACAAAACAAAAAAAAACTTTAGATGTTCTGTAGTAATATTAATAGTTACTATAAGTTATATGCCCTGCTATTGTTATACTGATACCAAGATGCTCAAATAACTCTCAGACCACACATTGCCATTCCAATTAAGCCTTTATTGCTGGCCAGCAGCGGACACTCTAAGAGCAAGATGGTCAGAGTGACCCGCCCACCTTCAGTTGGCCTCATATTTAAGCCAAAAAAAAAAAAAAAAAAACCACACACAAAAGGGACGTTTGGGGGTTTAGCCAATGTAAGCAAGCTAAGTATAGAAGATGAATTGGGCAGTTAGCGAGACAATGCAATGGGTACATTGGTATTTCCTACAGGACTTTCCAGGTTGGCATAGCAGCAAGCAAGCAGAAAGGAAGTGAGTCAAAATGACCCTAGTTGAGTACAAGTTAGAGAATGGTTACTAATATCTAGACGATTAATTTCTGACAAGGTACATTGCCCAAGAAATACGGAAAGCAAAAAGAACAATTTTACATTGTATAATAATTGCTGGGTAACTATTAATGGGTAAAAATGTGGGGCTTTCCCACAGGAGAAGCATTTCTTACATGATATGTAGTCTTGGGATAAAATGGAGTCTGTTTGGTCATTGCCTAGCCTGGCCCATAACACTACCTTACCCTTGTGTCTGATCTGCCATCCTAATGCAAAAACATTTCGGATTTTATATCTCTTGCTTGAGGATTCACTTTACATTTTGGAGATCCACTTATTAACTCCTGAGTTTCTTAAAACCATGGATATCTGCCCTGATCCCATCTCGATAAGTTCCAGCATCTAGGTCTTAGTTTCATATATTCCAAATTCCATTAAAGAGCTGTTCTATCATGAGCTTAATTCTCATTTAATTTCATCTCTATCAATGTAGCACCACAATATTCTTTTTTTTTTACCCCAATACTTTTTAAAAATTTTTATAATTATGCATAGTTGGACTTGTTTTCTAAATGGCTTCAATCAAGGATAAGTGTCATGAAGGATAAATGTTTGAATCTGGACTAAACAAGCCCGTCCCTCATGAAGTATATTGTAATGTTTGTTAGCAACGTAGCCACTGGGGGGAGGAAATCACAAAAATATATATTTGAAAACTGTAGTGGGTACTGTGATATCAAAGGCTATGAGGGCAAGTAACATTGCAATCCAATCGTGCTTGAATGTCTGTGTGTATGAGGGTGGAGGTAGCAGAGAGGATCCTTGGAAAGCCCCCAACATGACATTTGAACTGAGATCTGAAGGACAAATAGGATTGAATTTTCTCCCAGATAGAAAGGTTCCATTTAAGAAAATAAAAATGGGCTTGGCTCCCTAGGGATACTGGGGAGGCTGGGAGGTACTTGGGAACAACTGAAAGGCCAAAGTGGCTGGAGGCAGAGCAGAGGTAGAAGATAAACTTAAGGGGCAGGCAGGTGCTGGATCATGCTGAGAACTGTGGATTTCTGTCTTCAAAGACCAATGAGAAGCCATTAACATTTTTTAATTAAAAGGGTGGTATAATTGGAATTTTTGTTTTAAAATGGTAGAAACAAGGAATCTTGTTGGGTTAAGACAGTTTCCACTTGAGGGATAATAGTATCTTAGACTAGCCTGGTTGAAGATGGAGTGATGTGGACCTATTCAGAAGATAGGAGATTAAACTCACAGAAATGAAGACATGATTCTAAGTGTTATATGTAGAAAGCTTGAATTGTTTCATAATCTATGACATAGATTTTAATTTGAAAAAATAAAGTGAGAATTTAAGTGAAAACCCAAGATGCCATATTGGGAAGAAACCTATTATCATGTTCTTGGGATTCACCTGAATTACTGAAGGATCTTGGTCCTAACACAGACCAGAAGCAAATTACACTAGTCAGCCACATTCAAGTGGGGGAAATTTGACCTTGCCATGGCTACCTTAGCCTCATATGTATCCCATGGTATCCCTAATTCGAGTGTTGCTAGTCCTTGTGCTGGGAGTTCTTTTTAGGGGACCACCCCTCTGTACTGTTTATTTAGCCCCTATTACTTAGTTTCAGGAGCTTTCAGACATTTGCACTCATTATTCTCCAAAGTCCTACCAACTCGAGCACGGTTGGCCTACATGAATTTAGGCATTTTTTTTGTCCTGAGGAGCATGTAACCATTCATCCTCTTATGAATCCCAGGCAGGCGCCCGGGGATTTGGCTGCTTTCCTTTATCAATCCATCAAACACAAAGTTTATTCAGTAACTTCCTTCTCTAAGAGATTGAATTCCTTTCAGGAAGGCTCCAGTCATTAAAAATAGATGAAAACATTGAAAGGCTTTTACTCTCCTTGAAGTAGGAAGGGTGGAGGAATACTCTCAGTACTTTTTGAAGAAGTACAGCAACCTCTATTTTTCCACCCCAACTCCTCCCTCCCAAACAGAAGGGGAATTTCCTTGCACTTTCCCAAAGAGATTATTCATACCATATTTGAATTTGACCCAAGAAGGTCACTGAGAATACAATGGATTGGATTGCATGTGCTTGTGATTGTGTATGTGCTTGTTATTATGTATAAACAGACTGCTCTAGAGTTCAGGGGAAAGAATGGGCCATCCTTGTGAAGAATTAAGGCAATAGGAATATCTTGCAGAGGAATAGAATTTGAGTTTGACCTTGCAGGCTGAATAGGAACTTGACTAGAGCAAAAGGAGAAGCAAAAGATGATTTGTTGCATTGAGGAGGTAATGAATCATAAAAGGGAATTAGAAATAGCAAACTGAGGTAGGAGCACAAGATACTATGTGTCTGAGATGTAGAATGTCAAAGTGATTATGGAAAGGTAGGTAGCAACCATATTGTGGAGGGCTTAGAAAGCCATATTTAAGAGTATAGGCCTTTTCTCTTAGGCAATGAGAAAATATGGTTAAGTCCCCACCCCCATATGTATTTTTCTAATCAGACCTGCATTTTAGAGAGTTGACTCTAGGAAAAACTTGCATGAGAAATTGGAAGGGAACATCACCTGGATTAAGAAAATCTATTAAAGGCTACTGAATGTATCCCAATAAGACATTTAACATCTATATCTCATTATGCTTGGTCCTTAATATATGCAGTAAATTAAGAGTAGACTTTGGAGCCAAACTGCCTAAATTCAAATTCCAACTCCTTCACTTAGTAGCCAGATGACCTTACACATGTAACTTTTCCTGTGTCACAATGTCCTCATCTATAAGATGTTGGTAATCTTGTAAAGAATAGATATGAATACATCTAAAACATGGTTATGTGATACTTATTTTTACCTTGTATCCAAATAACATCTCCTGAGCTGAGCAAGAGTTACTTTTACTCTACAGATGAGGAAATTGTGTCTTAAAAAAGTTGTCTAGTTCACTGTGGTCACAGGGAGTAAGTAAGGAAAGAATGGAGCTGGTATTTGAGTCCTCTTTGATTCCAAACTTCATGCTGTTACTTTCTAAGAGGGTTCCATGTATGGCAACTGCTTAGAAGTGGGTAGAAGCGGGTGAATCTAAAGACATTTTAGAGAGTCTTATAGAAATGAGATGGCTTCTGAAGTCACTCAAATAATGGAAGGGAGAAAGCTTAGCAGTTCAAGAAATCTTGTTGGCAGCCTAATGTATTCTTAAACTCCCGGCTGGTGTAGTTTTGCACACAGACAAGTCTGGGCATATGCCAAGTACCACATCATCTGTCTCTGATGCAATTTGTTGATCTTGGATTTGCTCAGTGATCAGAAGTTACGTGATTATAAGGTATAGTGCATACTTTTAGGAAAAAACTATGTGATCTATCCCTCAACTTATTCAAGATTATGCTAAATATAATCATGAATTTGGTGCTCTTGGGCTTGAATAGCATCTCTTTCCAGGTGATTTCGAGAATGCTGCTAACAAGTGATAGACTTCCTATAAAGCTTTTCCTCCTTGATTTCATCCAACACAATTAAATATTTGACAGTTTTAGACCTGGGAAGGTTATGGGGTTGATACTTTTGGAAGAGATGATTTGTTGCATTGCTCTTTAAAAATAACATAACTAATACCACAGTCATTAAGTGTCCAAGACCAGTAGACAGGACATTCAGGCAGGGACTCATTGGATATTAGCACACTAATAGACAGGATATTCAGGCAGGGACTAATTGGATATTAGCAAGCAAGTACAGGTCATGAGCAGCCAGATTCTATCTTAATTCCAAGCTTTGCACATTCTAGGGCTTAAAATTATTAGTTTTTCCAGTTAAAGAAAATAGATTCTTGCTTACCAAATTCATGAAGAAATATATACTAGAATTTGTAATTTATTATGATACCTACCTAGGTATGATAGCCCAAATAAAAATATTTTGAGTGATTTAGGCATATTCTAGAGATCAAATTATCAATCTAAACATTGCTTCATAATCCTAGAATTACAGTAGAGGGTGCATATTACCTTAAGGTATACATTTCTTGGATGAATTAATGCTATTTATTCTACTTATTATACATGCCATGCTTAAGTTATATAGCCTTTGCCCTATGGCAGAGGAGTTAGGGTTGGTAAACTGGAGACCAGTGAAAAGGTACTAATGAGAGTAAGGCAGTTGAGAAATAGCCTGAAAGAAGACTCTACTCTGGGAGGAAGAAGAAAAGGAGAAAAGATGTGAATGACACTAAATAGAATATAGAGACAGATATATGTGAGGGGTAAGGCAAAAGAAGTAAAGGCTTATTTATAGATTTCTAGCTTTGAACATGTCAGGTTAGGGATAATTATGAGATATCCACATGGAGGAACCAAAAGATTTCTCCTTGAAAGATTTGGTCTAGCAAGTTGGATGGACATAATGACGATTTCCAAATCTATCTGTATAAGGATGAGATTTCCCAAGGAGCATGTGTGAAATTGGAGAAGCAAAAGGTAATCTGGAGAACTTTATGGTACACTAACAGTTAAATGGCAGGTGGGAAAAGAGGGGCCTACAAAAGAGACCAAGAAAAGGGTGGCCATACAGGGACACAAGAAAAACCAGGGAGAAATAATGTTGTATAAGACACAATAGAAAGAATTTTCAATAAAGAATGAGTTTTCAGTAAAGCCAGATACCACAAATAAGAGGTAGGGATCCTTGTTTGTTTACTAAGTGGTGGGGCCAGAAATCAGTTAAGGCATTAGTTTTAAGCTCCTCCTTCAAGAAGCATGGCTATATGAAAATAGGATAGGCAGTGTGAGGTTGCGTTATAGGGCTTATAATGTGATGGGATATGAAAACAATTGTTGATTGGAAAAATACTGGGAGAAGAAGTTGGATATATAGAATGAAAAGAAAGTAAATGTTGAAACAAGAAATGATCCTCATTTTTATTATTAAGATAGGAACATTTTCTAAATAGTTATTATTTTGCATTTGTTATGATTTTCCATTTGAGTGACAGATTA
This sequence comes from Marmota marmota marmota, assembly GCF_001458135.2. Lineage (NCBI taxonomy): Eukaryota > Metazoa > Chordata > Mammalia > Rodentia > Sciuridae > Marmota > Marmota marmota. The sequence continues at coordinate 14,628,963 of NW_026000093.1, forward strand.
ATCAAATTCTAGAAAACTTCTGTTTACGGATTATAAGTAGGAATCTCCCTCCTGCCCATGTATTTTATTTGCCATGCTCTAGGCGAGGAGTAATATTGACAAAAGAGCTTCCGGATAATTTGTCCCAACTCACCTGTTAAGTATTATTTTAGGAGTAACAGGACTCACAAATGGGGCCTATGAGTGCTTATTAACCACCAGTCTCTAAACTACTATTTTTTCCATTTGCAAATATATTCAGGATGCTTCATTCTACACTAAGTGCTGGGAATGTGGTGAGCAAAGCAGTCCTGGCCTCTACAGGAACACGATCTGATGTGGAAGATGGACATTAAGCAAACAAATGTTCATGGAGCATTTCCCTTGAGAAAGTCATCTCAGCTGATACAGCACTAAAGAATAGGCAGAACTTATTTAAGTGAAGTAGATGTGGAAAACCAATTTCTCATAGAATTGTATATGCCAAACCTCTGGAATAAGAAGCCTCAGATAATATTTTACTGTTATCTTCTCTGTTTCCTTCTTATTTTCCTTTACTGCCCATTTTTATTTTAAGTATAGGGAAGGAGAGGTGGAAGTCTTATAAAAAGCAAGGGTTGAATTTTGTCAAAGAGTTTAAAGTATTATAGATAAGGTGAAAAGCAGGAACATGGAAATAGAGTGCTGGGTATTTGTTTTTTTTAAATTTTAACCATATATATAATTCCCATCAGAGTTCTCCTTTTTCTAATTTAAAAGAAAAACATTTCTAACAAGTTCCCAAATGCTGGTGGACATTTGTGTGGAGGGACACTTGGAGTGTTACCACTCGCAGGCAAGAGGAGGCAGGTGCACGGCCAGGAATGGAAATATTGAAAATTCTTCCTTAAGTCACAGGAATTCTGCTTCTAGTCTTGGTTTCTCTTGGAGAGCTTGCTTTGGTAGAGTCGGATGCTCTCACTTTCCAAGAATGGCAGTGGTTGCAAAGGTGATTTCGATGTTAAGCTATAAAACAAATGTGCTTAAAAATTCAAAGCTGGGTGAAGCAAGATGCTGTTAAGCTGTGTTCTAGTTGGTGCAAAGGCTCTTAAATCTCAAACCTAACAATGAAAAGGGAAGAAAACAAGACAGGATCTTTGAAAATCTCTTCATGATCTCTTCTTCTTTAATTGATTCCTGTTTTCATATAGATTTTCCCATTCTACTTTTTCCTTTGAGCCAACCTCCCACCTCTTTTTTTTATATAATTAAGACAAAGAAGGCAAATATATTGATCTAAATTTATATATATATATATATATATATACACACACACACACACACACACACACATACACACATATATATATAATGCTTCAAAGTTCACAGTATGTACAATGGGGGTAAAGAAACATAAAAATCAGACCTTTATAGAATCATGTTAAGACAGAAGAATAATGAGGGGCCAAACTATATAATTTCCAATAAATGGAGTTTTGGGGTAGAGAGTCCTGGGTTGCTCAGTGACTTCTTTAGGAACAAGATGCAAAAACTCTCTTAAAACTATCACTGAGCCTGTTAAAGGTAGTCCTTCCTGAATTTCTTTCTTCCTTCTCTTCCTATCCAAACATGGAAATGAAATTTTAGGGGCAAGAAAGGAGGTAAGAAAATGTGTCTAATAAATTTAATTTCATAAAATAATAAAAGCATCAAGGTTATAATTAGAATGTCCTATTTAACTAAGAATAATGATGCTTCTTTAGTATGGCCTTCTGTTTTGTTGAAGTTCTGCATCTTTTTATCCCACCATCAAAAGATGTCTCGTTTGACATTTTCTTCATATATTCAAACCACTCATTTGGGGAAAAAATAGCATTGTGAAAATGTTTGTCACTTCACTGGAAGCAAAGTGTTTTGTGCACACCAAAATAAAGGGTTCATAGAAAGACCTGAAATGAGGAATAATGCCTGTGCAGTTTAGAATGTGAAAGCCCTGGCCAGGAAAGTCAGGTGTGACATTGTGTTGAGTAAAGTCCTTTGATGCATAGTAGGAGCTCAGATCATGAACAATAACAAATGGTGCCAATTTAAACATTCATGGTAATTCTATGGCATACAACATTTTTCACACCCCGAAGTTGCTAAACTACACAGGTATTGAGTAAACTTAGAAATCAAAATGTAAGTTAAATACATTTCTTTCGGGTCTATTTTAATTTGTCGGCTCTGGTTAAGATCTGAGAGACTTGGCTCATATAGATTGTAAAGAGTTGAGAAAATATGATCTTTTTTTTTTTTTTTTTTTTCCCTTTTTAATTTTTTTTTATTGGTTGTTGAAAAACATTATAAAGCTCTTGACATATCATATTTCATACATTAGATTCAAGTTGGTTATGAACTCCCAATTTTACCCCAAATACAGATTGCAGAACCACATCGGTTACACATCCACATTTTTACATAATGCCCTATTAGTAACTGTTGTATTCTGCTACCTTTCCTATCCTCTACCAACCCCCCTCCCTCCCCTCCCATCTTCTCTCTCTACCCCATCCACTGTAATTCATATTTCTCCTTGTTTATTTTCCCATTCCCCTCACAAACTCTTATATGTAATTTTGTATAACAATGAGGGTCTCCCTCCATTACCATGCAATTTCCCTTTTCTCTCCCTTTCCATCCCACCTCATGTATCTGTTTGAGAAAATATGATCTTAATAATTCCTTTGTAGCTGCTTTAAATGATTAAGTCCTAAGTTTTTTTATTTCTACAAAAAGACAAGCCTGAGTACACATTATAAAAAGAGGTGACCACTAGTCTTCTTGCAGTGACTGTTGATCCATATCGATTTATTCAAGGGAAGAGATTAACATACGTTAAGTAAAAGATAACAACATTTGTCACCGGCCTAGCTTGACACTAAATGATCTTGCTAAAGATGGCTGCGGCAACAAACTGGTCATCTATCTATGGCATTGCTTGAAGGGTTATATTTACCTCATGGAAGCAATGTGCCTGGTTAGAAGGGTCAGAAGAGGTCACTCCAAGAAGCAGAGCTGGAGGTGAAAGCGCACACCTCACCTGGGCAGAGCCAGGCACTTAGTCATTTTAATAGCACACTAATTCCAAAAAGTTTTTGCACTTACGGCCTTGAAGCTTAATTACTCTCATTTATCTTCCTAATAAATGATGCCAGAGCTTACACATGCAACCAATTTACTCATGGTAAGTCAATAAATGAGTGTGGAGGCATATAGTATGTTGGAACATTCTACCTGTGCCTATCTTGGATTGCCTTGATGGTAATCCAATGCAGAAATTGCCATACCTGTCAGGTGACAGTCACCCTTTAGGCTGACTTCTCAGTAGAATTGTCCAAACCACTTCTTTTGGGGGAGGGGAGGTGGCAGGAACATGTAATTCCAATTCTTGTGTAAACATACACAGAGATGCATTAAATAAATGAATGCATGAAATAATTCTACAAAGAAGTGGGTAGGAGAGATTGGGTTTTATCATTTTCACTGATGTTTAATAGAAACAAATTAAAAAATTGAAAACTAGCAGTGAGTAGAGATCCTAAATTAAAAAATAGATTGAATAGAAGAAATTTCAGGACCTGTGTGGATCAATGACCTTACCCAAGTCAAAGGGAAAAATAAGATTCACTCTTCTTAGAAATGATGCCTGGAGCTATGGATTATAAAAATATTTACTTCATAAAGTAATGTGATACTCAAAAAACAAACAAACAAACAAACTACCAATTCATTAAAATGGTAGTGGAATATCAAAATGCTTCTTGAAATTAAATCCACACTGCAGACGTCTCCTGCACAGATACTCAAGTTTTTCTCTTAATCATGTTTCTATTTTCAGTCTCCAGAGGAAAGACACACAGTTACATATGGTGAACATTAGTTTGAAGTGGTCTGTTAGCTTTTGTTAAGTCCTCTCATTAAATTTCTTGGACGGATTCCTATCCAGCTTATCCTACCAAATCTAAAGTTTGTTCAGGTGTTGAGAGTCAGGAATTTTGAAAGCAAGTAAATAGCCTCATGAGCTGGCACTAAAACACATGAACCATCTAGAAGCCTCATGTGTTCTAGGTGGAGGTTAGAGGAGAAATACAGTAATCAGAGGATGAGCAATAAGCAGTGTGAGAAGCTAGAAAATAAAATAAGGATTATCACAGAAGGGACCATGAGAACAGTTTGTTAGCATTTTACTGAGCTCTGAAAACCCAACTTCCAGCACAATGCTAGAATATTCTGATGGTGATAAATAAGTTCTTTTAATTGAACATTTTTCTCTTGTCTGGCTTTGCTCCTGGACAGAGTATACATTTAAAAGATAAAATAAATTAATACTCTCAAACAACCCTATTAAACACTGATTATCCCCAGTTTACAGATAAAAAGATTGAGGCATAGGAATATAAAACCGTTTGTCCAGGCGGAACAGCAGTAAATAGAAGAGCTAGAGCTAGTAAGGAGGAACATAGCTATTCGCTCCAAGAGCGACTCATGAGAGGGCAGGGTTTTCTGTGTAGCAATTGATGCTGGAAAGCAGGGCAGCACACTGTCTAAAGCTAAGAGCTGTGCATATGAGAGATTTGTCCAAACTCTCCCAGTTCAATTGCTTAATATTTCCTAGGCACTTATTCACAAGGAGCCCTGTGCCAAGTATAGAAAATACAAAGATAAATCCTTTGATAGGTTTCACTTTCACAAAATTCAAATCCGTTTTGGAGTAAATAAAATGTCACCATAAGTCTAAACATTAATAGCTGCCACATATTCAATACCCATTATGAGCAAGGCAACATGTTTGGTACTTAAAAACTAGTTTATTTTGTGTCTTTACAACAATGCTATGGCATGGACACTAACAATGCTTCTTTTACAGATGAAGAAATTAAGACTTGGATAGATTAAATAACTTGGTCAACCTCAAATCATTAGTAAATTATTGACCCAGAGTTTGTACAATAGACTACAAATGGATCTTTAGAATATATGTTTCCTCCAAGAGTGAAGCTTCTCATGTACAGGAACAAGGGTTCTTCTTTGGGAACGCAATGCTTTTTAATGGAGTGGGCAACTCTCAAAAGAGAAGTGCATCTCGGCGCAAGAGAGATGTGGTAGTAGGTGATGAATGAGATTTCACACATGCAGAGCAAGAAGTCAATCTGGAAAACCCTTTAAAATATCAGGCAAAACTAAATGCAATTGTCTCTCAGTAACCAAGGAGGATTTCTTCCAGAATACTCCACAGACACATTTGTGCGTGTTCAAGTCCCTTTATAAAGTGTAAAGTATTTCCACAGTGGTCCTCCTGCATATTTTAAATCATCTCTAGATTGCTTATAGCACCTAATATACTCCATACTTATATTGCTTAGGAAATAATGACAAGCAAAAAATTGTATCTGTGTTCATTCAGATACATTTTTGGGGGTGAATATTTTAAATTCACAGTTGGTCAAATCCATAACAATCTGGGTTGACTATGATTTTCTTCTCACTGGTCTTTCCTTACAATGGAAACAGAGCCATTTTCTCTGGATAGAGATGCACATACTTCAAATGTAGTTACTACATTAAAACATAGCATACATTCTTTTCCTTTTGATGGGAAGCATTAGAAGTAAAACTTACCAGAAGTTTTGGGTTTGTAGAAAAAAAAAAAGGTTATGCAGTGTTCAAAAATGCCATGTGTGACGTTGCATGTTTGATTAACTCCAAATGTTAATAAAATATTTTGATCAAGCACAGTAGGCCGACTGAATTGTTTCTGCAGTAGAAAAAATAAAATGATATTATAAAATTAGTATTGCATAAAAGGGTGATCAAAGGGTATTAAACTGAATGTACAGAAGTATACAGATTATTTGCCCACAGAATTATAGTTTTATACAAAGTAAGTGTAATATAAACATTAGTTTATATCAATAATATAAAAATATATAAAATAAACTCCTATTTTTCTCAGTGTTATAAATATTAAAGTATATGGAAGCTTTAAAAATATTACTAATATATCATTTATAATTTATTTTCCTAAATATACTTTATTTTAATTAGCATATATCTAATTGTTTTAAATCTTCATTTGAAATTTGCATAAATTGGCCATGTAACTCTTTTTAATTGTACAAGCCAGTTGGGTTTAAATACTTGCAGTGTTGTCTAACTATTACCAATGTCTACTTATGGAACATTTCTATCACCCCAGAAAGAAAATGCCTACTTCCAAGACCCCCTTGGCACTTGGTTCCTTGGAAACCACTAATCTATTTTCTGTCACCATGCATTTGCCTGTTTTGTATATTAAATATACGTGGAATCATATACTGTGCAGATTTTTTTGTTTTTTCACTTGGCATAATGTTTTCAAGGTTCAACATTGCTATGGCATGTATCAATACGTCATTTTTATGGTGAACAGTCCATTGTATAGATGTACATCATTTTGCTTATTAACTCATCAGTTGATGGACATTTGAGTTGTTTCCATATTGTCACTGTTGTGAATACTGGTTCTATAAACATTGGTGTACAGGTTTTTGTGTAAATGTGTTTTTAGTTGACTTGGACATACAGATATTAGTTGAATTGCTCATAATGTAATTCTATGTTTAACATGTTAAGGAAGTGGCACTATGGAGCCGTTTTCCACCATGGCTACAATACTTTACAGTTGTGCCAGCAATGTCTGATGGTTTTTCATTTTTAAAAATTATAGTGAATGTGAAGTAGTATCTTATTTTTTATTTGAATTTCTTAATGACTAATGATAGCTAGCATCTTTTCATTTGCTTATTAGGCATTTATGTCATCTTTGGAGAAATTGGGACTATTTACATTCTTTGATCATTATTTTATTGGGTTCTCTCTTTTTATGGCATAGTAGAAATAGTTCTTTATAGACTTCGAATACTGTACTTTTTTCATATATACTATTTGCAATTTTTTTACTCTGTTGGTTGTCTTCATCTTCTTGGTTGTGTTCCTAGCAGAAAGTTTTTAATTTTGATGGAATCCATTTTTTTCTTTTGTAATTGTATCTCTTTTAGTTAAAAATCATGGCCCAACTCAAGGAAACTGATTTACACTTATGTTTCATCCCAATCGTATAGTTATAAATACTTGATGTAGGTTCATGATGTATTTGGGTTTGTTTTGTTTTTGTTTTTTAACACTTTCATGGTTTGGATGTGAGGTGTCTTCTAAAAGTTCACATGTGAGACAATGCAAGAAGGTTCAGAGAAGAAATGATTGGGTTGTGAGAGTCTTAACCTAATCAATGAATTAATCCCCTTATTAGGGATTAACTGAGTGGTAACTGAAGTGGTAGGGTGTGGCTGGAGGAAGAGGTTCACTGGGGGCATGTCTGTGGTATATATTTTGTATCTGAAGAGTGGGTGTCTCTCTCTCTCTCTCTCTCTCTCTCTCTCTCTCTCCTTCCTAATTGCCATTTGAACTGGTTCCCTCTGCCACACTCTTTCACCTTTATGTTCTGCCTCACCACCTGAGGAATGGAGCCAGCCTTCTATGGACCTAGACCTCTGAAGCTGAGTCCCCAAAGAAACTTTTCCTCCTCTAAAATTGTTCTGGTCACATCTTTTAGTCACAGCAGTGAATAAGCTGACTAAAACATGTTAGGGGTTACAAAATCATTCTTTTGCATGTGGATATCCAAATGTCTCAGCACTCTTTGTTGAAAAGACTGTTTTTTTTCCCCCATTGACATTCCCCAGTTGAAATCAATAGACTATAGTTTAATGGGTTGATTTCTTGCTCTGAATTCTATTCCATTGATCTATATGTCTATTCTCATGCCAGTACCACAGTGTTTTGATTTCTATGGCTTTGTGGTTAATTCTGACATTGGGAAGAATAAGTCCTTCAATATCGTTTTGGCTACTGAGCATGCTTTCATGAGCACACATAAAACTAATCTTGCATTCCGAAGATAAATTCCACTTGGCTGTAGTGTGTAATACATTTAATGTGCTGCTGTGTTTGAGCTGCTAGTGTTTTTTAATTCTTTTTTTAAATTATAATTTGTTATATACGTCAACAGAATGAATTACAATTCATATTACACATATAGAACACAATTTTTTGTCTCTGGTTGTATACAAAGTATAGTCCCAACATTCATGTCTTCATACATGTACTTAGGGTAATTATGTCCATCTCATTCCACCCTCTTTTCTACCTCCATGCCCTCTTCATTCCCCACCCTCCCCTTTGCCCTATCTAGAATTCTTCTAATCCTCCCATGATCTGACCCCCACTCTCCCCAAAACCCCATTATGAATCAGCCTCCTTATTTCAGAGAAAACATTCAGCATTTGTATTTTGGGGATTGGCTAACTTCACTTAGCATTGTATTCTCCAACTCCATCCATTTACCTGCAAATGCTATTTTATTCTCTTTTAATGCTGAGTAATGTTCCATTGTGTATATATGTATGTTTTATCCATTCATCTACTGAAGGGCATCTAGGTTGGTTCCACAGTTTAGCTATTGTGAATTGTGCTGCTATAAACATTGATGTGGCTGGGTCCCTGTAGTGTGCCGTTTTTTAAGTCCTTTGGGTATAAACCAAGCTGGGCCAAATGGTAGTTCCATTCTTAGTTTTCCAAGGAATCTCCATACTGCCTTCCAGCAGTGTATGAGTGTGCCTTTTCCCCCACATCCTCACCAACACTTATTGTTGTTTGTATTCTTAATAGCTGCCATTCTGACTGGAGTGAGATGAAATCTTAGAGTAGTTTTGATTTTGAGCTGCTAGTATTTTTGTTGAAGATTTTTGCACCTATATTTATAATGTATATTTGTAATTTGTTTTTCTAGTGACATCTTTGTCTAATTTTGATATCAGGCTAATACCAACTTCATAGGATGAATTGAAGTGTTCCTTCTTCCCTTTTCCTTTTTCTTTTTTTTTTTTTAAAGCGCTTGAGAATAAGTGTAAGTTCTTACTTAAACATTTGTTAAAATTTACCTTTGAAGGGTTAGGGTTCTAGACTTTTCTTGAGAAAAATAAATGTTTTTGATTGTCAGTAATCTCTTAGCATGTCATATGTCTATTTTTTTCCTTTTTTTTTAGTCAGTTTTGGTAGCTTTGTGTTTTGCTAGGAATTTTTCCATTTTATCTAGGTTATCACATTTTTTGGTTTAAAATTGTTCATAGAATTTTCTGATGATACATTTTGTTTCTGTAAGGTCAGCAAAAATGTCCTGCTTTTAAATCTGACTTCAGCAATTTGAGCTTTATCTCTATTTTTTTTTTCAGTTTACAAATTTTCAATTGAACTGATATTTTCAAAGAACTAGATTTTTTTTTTTTTTTGGTTATAGTTGAATTCAATATCTTTATTTTTATGTGGTGCTGCGGATCGAAACCAGTGCCTCACATGTGAGGGGCAAGCACTCTACCACTGAGCTAGAGCCCAAGAACTATTTTTTGGTTTCATTTTTTAAAAAAATTTTCTATTGTCTATTTGATTTTTTTTCTTTTTCTTTTGGTTTAGTTTGCCTTTTAAAATATTTTAAAAATAATTTAGTATTTTCTTAGGAGAGAATATTAGGTTACTGATTTTACATCTTATTTCTTTAATTTTTAATGTTTATAGCAATAAATTTTCCTCTAAATACTACTTTAGCTGCATTACATATGTTGGTAGGTTGATTTCAGTTTTTTGTCCACTTCAAAGTATTTTCTGATTTTTAAATTTTATTCTCTGTTCATCTCTAATTTCATTCCATTGTCCATTTTATCCAGAGAAGATAACACTCATTATCTCAATGTTAAGTTCATTAAAACATATTTTTATAATACATGGTTTGTCTTAGGGCATGTTTCATGTACTTTGGAGAAAATATGGTACTGTTATCATGTGACATGTTCTGTATATGCCTTTTAGATTTACATGTTTTATGATATTTCTCAAGTCTTCTATTTCCTTGCTTATTTTCTATTTATTTGTCTTATGCTTTATTGAAACTGCAGTATGAAGGTCTAAAATAATATTATTGAACAGTCCATTTCTCCCTTCAATTCTATCAAATTTGCTTTGCATATTTTGGTGTCTGTTATTAAGTACACATGATTATAGTTTTTATACATTCTTGATGGATTTACTTTTTTAAAAATATTTTTGAGTTGAAAATGGATCTTTTATTTATTTATATATGGTGTTGAGGATTGAACCCAGGGCCTCACACATGCCAGGCAAGCATTCCACAACTGAGCCACAACTCCAGCCCCTGGATTGACTTTTTTAAATCATTAATGTCTTCCTTTGCTTCTTTTATCATTTTTTTCCTTAATGTCTCTTGTCTGATATTTATGTAGGCACTCTAACATTTTCTATTACTCTTTGCATTGAACATCTATTTCTACCCCTTTGTTTACAACCTATTTGTAACTTTGGATCTAAATCGTGGCCCTATATAACATATAGTTAGACCATATTTTAAAAATCCATTTGGCTGAGCCAGGTATGGTTGGACAAACCTGTAATCCCAGCTACTCAGGAGATTGAGGCAAGAATCATGAGTTTGAAACCAGTATGGGCAACATCCTGAGACATTGTCCAAAATAAAAAACTAATGTCTGACTTTAGTTGAAGATGCTAATATTTTATATTTAATATAATTATTGATAAGAATAAGTCTGACATTTTACTTTTTTTTCCCCTCCTATATGCCATGCAGCTTCTTTGTTCAGTGTTTCCAGAGTTTTCTTATCATTTCTCATTTTTTGGGTAAAACTCAGACATTTTGACCATAATAATATGGTAACTATAGAAGTCAGACTACCTTCTTAAGATTTTTGTTGCTTTTATGAATAGTATTGTTTGATTTTTTTTTTTTTTTTTCTGAACTAATATTGTAAAGTCATATTGTCTGTGTGGCCACTTAAGTCACTGTTCCATTGGCTTGGTGATAAGCTAATGGTTGGACCAATATTTTAAATTTTTGGAACCAAAGAAATATAAATCTTTTCAGAGGGTTTTTGTATATATGTGTTGTGGTGGTGTTTGAGTGGCTTTGACACTTCTCTGGGCAGTTTACCACTGTCTTATCCTTTTTGAACAGAAGCACAGGTTAATCAAAGGTGCTTAGGGCTTCTTTGGGTCTTTTATGAACATGTGTATATCCTACATTCCCGGAAAATATCAGTCTTTAAAACCTCTTTCAAGAGCATCTCCTTCCCTAACCCTTTATTACAAGGGTTTAAGTTAGTCTTTTTTCATTCCAATAGTTATTTATTGCCTCAGGAATCAGCAACTAAAATACTTACCTGGAAATGTTTTCAACAATGTACCCACTTCAACCTCTTACCCCTACTCCCACCACCCACTGCAGCTTTAGAACTAGATGTGTCTAGGTGTGTTCTGTGTTGTGGGACATATAGATAAGACTTTCGAGCTAAATTCGTCAAAACAAACAAGTTTTATAATGAGGTTGGTTCGATTTCCAGTATTAGTTCTGGGAATGTGGACTGTTAATTTGAAGTCTACCATTGAGCTGAGGAGCTGGGGATGAATCTAGAGTAAGTTAAAATGCCACCAAAGCTCATTATTCTCACCAAGAGTCAGCCATTTTCTTGAATAAGAAATCCCTGGATTGCTTCAAGTTTTCTATTAGTATTCAGTGTTTAAAAGAGGCTGATTCTGCCAATTTTTGTCATTAGTTTTGTTGCTTATGTAAATGGGTAGAGTTTGAGTTATGTACTTCATCACACTATTGTTCCTGAAATATTCTTTTGTGCTTAATTTTGTGTTTCATATAGTATACCTTTCCCTAAAAAGAACCCCCCATTATGTATAATGCCCTGTTAAATATGAATCAGTCATTACACAGGACAGTGGGCAGTTGGGATTCATTCATTCGGGGGGGAGATGCAGTGTCACAAAAGGGGAAAAATTGAGATGGAGGAATTAAAGACAGAATTAAAGTAAGTCTTCATGGAAAAATTAGATTTCCACCAGTGGAGACTGGAGGTAATATGGAGAAGTTGAAAAGATATTACAGGCCAACAGGAACCCAAATTGAAGGGTTTTGTAGCAATTTTCATTTTTAAATTTATTCTAATTTGTTATACATGACAGCAAAATTCATTTCAATTCATATTACACATATAGAGCACAATTTTTCATGTCTCTGGTTGTACACAAAGTAGAGTCACACAATTCATGTCTTCAAACATGTACTTGGTGGAATGAGATGGACATCATTACCCTATCTTTCCTACCCCCATGACCTCACCTTTACCAAGGTTCCCAATCAAGTTTCCTCCATTTGCCCTATCCAAAATTCATCTGTTCCTCCTATGTTCCCCCAATCCCCATTATGAATCGGGATGCTTATATCAGAGAAGACATTTGGCATTTGTTTTTTTGGGATTGGCTTACTTCACTTATCATTATATTCTCCAACTCCATCCATTTACCTGCAAATGCCATGAATTTATTCTCTTTAATGCTGAGTAATATTCCACTTTCAAACTCATTCTATGAGACCAATATCACCCTGATTCCCAAACCAAAGACACATCAAAGAAAGAAAACTTCAGACCAATATCTCTTATGAACACAGATACAAAAATTTTCAAGAATTCTGGCAAATTGAATACAAAAACATATTTAAAAGATCGTGTACCACAATCAAGTGGGGTTCATCCCAGGGATGCAAGGTTGGTTTAACATTTGGAAATTAATAAATGTCATTCATCAATAGACTTAAAGATAAGAATCATATGATCATCTCAAAAGATGCAGAAAAAGCATTCAACAAAATACAGCACCCCTTCATGTTCAAAACACTGGAAAAACTATGGATAACAAGAACATATGTCAACATTGTAAAAGCTAGCTATTCTAAGGCCCAAGGCTAACATCATTCTAAATGGGGAAAAACTGAAAGCATTCTCTCTAAAAACTGGAGCAATTTTCATTTTAAAAACAATAAAATACAAATATATATATATATATTTTACCCTGCCTATTATTTTACCCTCAGATTAGAACCTCATAGACGATTCTATAAATAGCAATGTGGTTTATCCTGGAATTGCTTCCATTTCCATCTGCAAGCCAAGTCTTCCTCAGTATTCTGTACACTTAAATAATAGAGTTGTGAGTGAGTTGTGGGGATTTAGTGAACCTAAACATAGTTTTACAATCCTGGATACCTGGGAAAGATCCCATTCCAGAGCTCATCCATCACTTCTCTGGATAACTTCTGTGTACAGGGCACCTAATTGTAGAGTCAAAACAGACTATGATGAGGAAAGAAGAAAGAGGTGTGTGTGATGGAATTGGGGAAAGCAAGAGAGATAATTACTTGGAGCCAAAAGGAAACACAAAAATCTAAGGCCTAATTTTTGGAACTGGTGAGGCTTCATAATAGCTATTCACTTCTAATCATCCTCAAATAATAAATGAATAGAACAGTCAATGCTATTAGAATAATTTACTATTCATCAAGAATAATGAATGAGGGAATAGGTTGTTTTTCAAGTTTGTCTAAAAATAGGAAAGAAGGGGGTGGAAGGGAGAACTGCTACATTCTTCAGTCTGGCACCAACTTGTGCAGTGGTGGTAGGATTGCTGGGGCACCGGGGGTGGCAGAGGAGAAGATGGAGCCAAATGGGCCTGCAGTCCATGCCTCTGGCTTGGCTAGACACCAGGGTCAGCTGAAATAGGATAGATCCTCTGGTGACTCCAGCTCCAAAAAGCCAAAGCCTTTCCTGATTTTCTAATGCTTTGCCCTGGGTTGCCTCCTCTTCTCATTAATCTTTAGTTTATGAATTGTGTTTGGCAAGAAGTTCACAAATCACCTACAAATATATACCCACAGAGGTAGGCGGTGTTGATGGCTTCTGGATACATAGGGGCTGTTCATTCATTGGCAGTAGCTGAATCAGCTCCAGCCTGTGCAACACTAGTTTACCATAAAAATCTCTAGTTGTCTTTCTACATGATTCTCTCCCAGCTACTCTCAAGAAAAGGAAGAAGTGTGGACAAACACTGGCGAACATCAGGAATGGGAAGAAAATTCACCTACAGGTTTTGAATCATTATTAGCATCATCATTTAACTACTAGTGGTGTCACCAAGCATGAGCTAAAGCCCTGCAATCAGCTCCTTTAAATGCTACGTTTGCTGCCTCCAGTGAAGATCTTGAGGATTCACACAGCCCAGGGTGGAATATGTCAAGACAACTGCAAACCTGCATCCATGCACCTCTTAGAACTTGACTCTGTAGGGCCAGATTCCATCAACACTGATGTCAATTTCCTATCAGGGGATGCTTTTGCTTTTCTACAACTGATCTGATGAGCTACCCCCACCCAAGTGAGAGATACACATACACACACATATGTACACATACATACATACACAAGTACAAATACACTAAATTTATTAAACTAAACTTCCAAGGGGCTAATAAAGTTCTAAAGCATCATCTAAGTCCTTTTACTCCCAATAGACTCCTCCATTCAAAATAATTCTGTAGATGTAATTTCCAGGAAAGGGAAGCTCCCTAGACCCAAATGGCAGTGGATTATTTTTTGGGGGGTGGGGGGTGAGGGGGAGGCACAGGGTCATAGAGCTCAAGGAATCTCTAAATGTCATATTTGGGGGATGGGTACCAGGGATTCAACTCAGGGATACTCAACCACTGAGCCATATCCCCAACCCTATTTTCTTTGTATTTTAGAAACCAGGGTCTCACTGAGTTACTTAGCACCTCACCATTGGCTGAGGCTGGCTTTGAACTCATGATCCTCCTATCTCGGCCTCCTTGAGCTGCTGGGATACACGCCACTGTGCCCGGCTAAACATTATATATCTCAGATGAAATTTTTGTGATATATACTAGCTTGAAGTATCTGTGGTTAAATTTTGAAAGTTAATAAGTTTATCTTTCTCTAGTGGTCAAGTTACCATGTAAAATATAAGATGCCCAGTTAAATTTAAAATTCAGATGAAGATTTTAGAATAAATGTCTTAAATACTGTATGAGATATATTTATACTAACACTTTATTCAGTGTTTATCTGAATTGAAATTTAAACTTGGTTTATCATATTTTAATTTACTAAATCTGGCATCCCTGCAAAGGGGACCATATCATAAAAGGATCTGCTCAACTTAACTGTGGAAGAAATACTGCTTTTAATATGACTAAGAGCCCTTCATAGATATGTGTACCTTGTGGAATTGCTCATGAGCTTGTTATTGAACATGTAAGAAGGCACATCTACAAAGCCTGTTGAACTATTATTAGCATGTGACTTATATTGTGAATAAAATACCAATAAATATGTATTATGCTAAAATAAATAGCACACATAAATGGTTCCAAACACAATATCACTTGATTCCCGATGCCATAATCAAATGGTTTCATGCAAATGAAGTAGCTCCAGTAGTTATCAGTATAATGATGTTGTGAAACAGCCCTACTGTCAGGAAACCTTATCTTTCATGCACTTTTCAAAATGCCTAAAATGTCACACTAAAACACTTCTAAAATTAAATAATAACTTGCTGTTTCTGAGGTGAGATGCCTGCTGAGTTTAAATCATTTTTAAAGAAATGAAGAAACGTTAGTAATTTTGCTGCAAAATTAGGTCGTTATCTGATTCCGTGAAAGAAATACATTAACATTTTGGGTTAAGCTAAACATTAAACATTTTTGCAAATGTTTAGTTACAACAATCAATATTTCCAAATTAAATGATCATTCTGAAGATAGTCAGAAGGCTGAGCTACAGAAGCTGAGTCTCTATACAAATATCCAGGAGGTTTTAAAATAAACCGAGAGTAACTATTGCTCACTGAAGAATTTTCTTTTTTTTTTTTTTTAAATTTAGCAGTACTAATTTATTTCTGTCAGACTCTAACTCCTTGAACTTCTTTACCATTCATTCCCTAGTGGGGTCACTAGGTATATTCTTGGCAGATTCACCCCTAAATCCTTCTCCTACACCACAAACCCAATTTAAACAGTAGAAGATTGTGGAATTCTGGCCAATGTGTCTGTATCACATCATCACGACCAGTCCATCCTTTTTATTTTTCTTTTTTTAGTACAAGGAATTGAACTTGGGGGCACACAAGCAGTGAACCACATCTCCAGCCCTTATGTGTATATATTTTTGCATTTTTATTTAGGGACAGGGTCTCACTGAGTTGCCTAGCACCTCACTTTTGCTGAGGCTGGCTTTGAACTCTCAATCCTCCTGCCTCAGCCTCCCAAGCCGCTGGGGTTATAGGCATATGCCACCACTCACAGCATGACCTGTCTTGATCTTGTGGTCTAGTAATAATAATCATGATTGAGTCAGCCCCAGATATGAAACTCAAAATAAATGACCAATTACACCTTATTAGCAAGTGGTTTCATGGGCTTCCAACATTCAGAGTGATCTGTCCCACCCAATTTCCTCTTGCCTTACTCGAGTGAAGTTTCTACAATTTAGAATAAGATGAAATACTATGGTGATCAAGAGAAGTCTGACGTGGTGATAAGGGTAAATTTTTGTAACTCTAGCTTTTCCTCATTATAATACAGTAGATTACCAGATTAACTAGTTGTACATGTGATAGATACCAGAGAAATAACCTAAGTAAGAAGCAGAATAATATACTGAAAGATCAAGTGAGTTCAGTGGGGTACAGAAGAAGAGAAAGATAAGACCGTGAAGTTCATGTTATGTTGAGCTAGGAAGGTTTTGACATGTGATTCTACTGAATGTGCAGGAAGAAAGCACAATTCAATTTTTTCTTTATACATTTTGCTTTGAGTTTTTTTTCTTTTTCCTCGTGTTTAGGGGTCACATTTTCCTAATTTGCAAGTGTATTTTTAATTCTAACTAGACACTGGATCTTGCAAACATTGCAATATTCAGTATTAGATTTTCTTTTAAATTGTGTCTAAGATGTACAGTGTGATGTTTTGAAGTGAATGCTGTGGTCAAATAAATTAGGTTAGACATCATGTTCCACGGTCATCTTTTATGTGTGCATGTAAAAAGAGCACTTAAAGTCTGCATTTTCTAGCAAACTTCTAGTACATATTAGAATATTAACTATGATCCTTATGCTGTACATTCGATCTCCAGACATTCATACTATATAACTGTACCCTTTTTGCTACTTCTCCCTATTTCCTTCCCCTCTCTATCCTTGGTAACCACTGTTTTACTCTTCCTATGTATTAAATATTAAGATTCTACACATAAGATCATTCTCTGTCTTCCTACACATGACTTGTTTCAGTTAGCATAAGGTTCTCCAAGTTCAGGCTGTGTTGTGTGTGTGGTAGGGGGAGGGGGAGATTCATCTGCCAATGGACAGCTGGGTTGTTTCCATATCTTGTCTATTGCCAATGAGGTTTCAGCCAAGAGGAGAGTACAGGTATCTCCAAAGGTCCTGATTTCATTTCTTTTAGATATATATTCAGCAGAGATTGTTGGTCATATCCATATGTTACTTCTATTTTTAATTTTTTGAGGAATCCCCATGATGCATTTCCTAATAGCTGTGCCAACTTATATTCCTACCAACAGTGTGCAAGACGGGTTTCCTTTTCTCCATATTTTTGTCGATCCTTATCTCTTGTGCTTTTTGTTGTTGTTGTTGTTTTGGCAATAGCCATTCTAGTGTGTAAAGTGGTTATCTCATTGTAGTTTTGGCTTGCATTTACTTGATTGGTAATTTTGAGCACACCTTATATACCTGTTGGACACTTGTATATGCATTTGTATATATCTGGAAAATTCAGGTCATTTACCCACTTTAAAATTATTTTTGTTTTGTTTTGCTATGAAGTTGTGAGAGCTCCTTGTGTATTTTGAATACTAACCTTCACCAGATACATTATTTTTTTGCAAATATTTCCTTCTCATCTGTAGGATACCTTTTCTCTCTTTCATGGTTTCCTTTGCTGTGAAGGAGGTTTTTTTTAGATTGATATAGTACCATTTGCTTATTTTTGCTTTTGTTGGCTGTGTGATATCCAAAAATCATTGCCAAGGCAATGGGGAGATTTTCTCTGATCTTTTCTTCTAGGGGCCTTATGGTTTTAAATCTTATATTCAGATTTTTAATCCATTTTGAGTAATTTTAAATAAGGTAGAAGACAAGGGTCCTACATTTTTCATGTAGGTATCTAATTTCTCTAGCACCACTTTTAAAGAGAAATTGTCCATCATGTTTTATTGATGGCTTTGTTTAAAATTAGTCAATCACATATCCTTAGGTTTATTTCTGGATGCTGTGTCCTGTTGATACCACCAGTTACCGTGATAAGTCCTGGCTTCCCCAATGCTGCTGCAGTATAACACCAGAGAAGCACAAGGAGGCAAGTATACAGTGGAAAGTAAAAGGCTTTATTAAAGGATAGCAGAAAAGACTCCCCCCTGCAACCCCAGGAAGAAGGGGATCCAAAAAGGGAAATCCTTGGGAAGGGGAGGTCTTCACCCTTTTAGATCTAAGGTCGCCTTTTGTTCTTCCACGTTCCTGTCCTTTATTTTGCTCATCTCCCTCTAGCCTGCTTGTGCTTGGGGGTGCGGGTGGGAAGGCCAAAAGGTGGAAGACTGGTGGGCCAATGGGGCAGGGGAGGAGTGACCTGGGCAGGAAGGGCCTAGGGTGATTTGATTAGCATCTCCCTATTTTGCTTTAACTGTTCTTTAAGAAGAGCAGCAACCTTGGGGATATTAGCATTTCAATCTCCCCTGTGTGGTTCTGGTTTCCCAGGCTGAGACCGAACTCCATTTTCCTTATTAGACTCCCCTATTAGATCCTATATACCTAACTACCTATCTTCTGGTTTCTCTGTTCCATTGGTCATATGCCTCTAATTTTACTCCAGAACAAGACTGTTTTGATTACTACAGCTTTCTAGTGTCATTTGGAACCAGGAAGGGTGATGCTTCTAATAAAAGCCGTAAGACAAGAAAAAAAAATACTCTGATAGAAATAAAATTATCCCTGTTTGCAGATGATATGATCCTATATGCAGAAAACCCTTAAATCTGTACACACACAAAAATTATAACTAATGAATGAATTCAGCAAAGTAGCAGTATATAAGATCAACATGTAATCATTAATTGTATTTCTTTATACCAGAAATGATCTACCTAAAAGAGATATAAAAAGCCAATTTAGAATAGCACCAAAAATAAGGTACTTGAGAATACTTTTAACCAAAGAATAAAAATTCTGTACACTGAAAACTGTCCCTATCAGAATTCCAATGGTTGTTTTCACAGAAATGGAAAAAGGAATTCTAAAATTCATATGGAATTTAAAAAAGATCCCCAAAAGTTGTTCTCCTTTTATTGTTCAGATTATACTTGTGTTCCTTTAAAGAGAATTAAGATTTGTCTTTTAGGGCATGAATTTACTTATAGATTAGCTTGGTACTTTTAAGGATGGTTTTTGAGCTTTGGGCAAATCTAGAGTAGCCTTTACTTTAGGGCTAGTTTGGGTGTCCTGTTGGGGCACGACCTCTGTGGGGTCTTTATTGAGTGCACCTATTTTTCCAGAAGTTTTCTCCCCTGTGGTTAGTCCAGACGTGTATGGGCTTGAGTAGTATTTCAGCTTATAGCTCTCAAGTAGTTATTCTTTCTGATATGTGTTATCTACTCAGCTTCAAGCATTCTCATTTTATACAAGTCATAGCTTAAAGTTTGGAAGTTTGGCAGATTTATGAGGCCCCACTCAGAATTTTGAACTTGTTCTCTTATATTCTTCAATGCAAGTTCAAGTCGCCTCTGCCTCCATAGTATTTTATCTGCCTCCTTAGCCTAGAAGCATTCATTTTTCCATTCAACAAATACAGAATATGTTTTTACTGTATAACAATCATACTACTTAGGTGCTTGGAAACATTAATGCAAAAATCACAACCTTGATGTTTTAGAGGTAGAGTATATATATGCATATATATGAGGGAATCAAAAGAAGAAAAACAATTGTTAACTGTATAGTGTGTATTATAAGATGCATAGAAATAAAAAAACAGGTTAAGAGGCATTGGATGAGTGGTTGAGATTTTAAATAGAGACTTAACACAGATCTCTTTAAAAATGTGACTTTCAAACAATGGGTTAGTTGGAGTAAGGGAATTAGCCATTTAATATCTAAGAAAGCTGAGGGAACAAAGAAGTGTTCTTGGAGTTCTGGAAAATGAGCAAAAATTTCACTGTTTATAACTGAGTGAGTTATGTAAAGCTGTGACGATCATCATATAAGGAGACTTCTAGTCTGAATGGTAGGGAGCCATCTTAGGGGTTTTAAAAGATGAATAATACAATTTCATCTTCTAGAAGATCAATAATACAATATCATCTTCTGTAAGAACTCTTACTACTATGTTGTGAAGGAATAATATGGGCACAAACAGGTAATTGGGAAAACAAGTTACAAGGCTCTTGTAATACTCAAGACGACTGGACAGGTAGGTAACCATGAAGATAACAAGAAGTGGACAGATCCTGGGTAAATATATTTAAGATCATAGAACTTATGTTTTAATTTATGGCCCACACTTGTAATCCCAGCAGCTCAGGAGGTCGAGGCAGAAGGATCACAAGTTCAAAACCTCAGCAACAGTGAGGCACTAAGCAACTCAGTGAGACCCTGTCTCTAAATAAAATACAAAATATGGCTGGGGATGTGGATCAGTGGTGAGTGCCCCTCAGTTCAATCCCTCAATCCCCAGTATCCCCCCAAAAAAAAGAAAAATTGTGAGCATGAGAGAAAAAGAAATTTTGGATAACTCCAAGATTTAGGACTAAGAAGTCAAAAGCACAGAGCAGTCCTCCATTAGAGAAGACTGTAGATAAAACAGATTAGAGAGCGGAATACCAGGAGTTGCGTTTTATATTGAAGTATTAGATTCATAAAATCATCCAGATGTTGAGTAGGTAAGCGAATATTTTCTATATTTCAGAGGAGATCTCGTTTAGGGATATGAATCTTGGAATTACTTGCATAGAAATTTAGAGCCATGAGATTCGATGACATCACCAAGGATGAGATTTTTAGATACAAGAAGGAAAAGAGCTGAGTTCTGGAAAATCATATTAAGAGGTTTCACAGATGCAGTAACAAAGAAGACCAAGAAGGGGGATCTAGTGAAGGGGTAAAACCAATAGATTATAATGTTGTGAAAGCCAAATGATGGAAGTGTGGAAGACAAAGGAGGACAGCTCTGCTAACTGTTGTCAGTCAAGTATAGACAATGGGATTAACAAAAAGCCATTGGAGACTTAGTAAGAAGAGTTTGAATGGAGTGGGTGGGAGCCAACACCTGGTCAGAACTACTGATTCAAGAGGAAGTGAGAAAAAGCAGTAGTCTAGTAAATTTCATCAAGTTCTAGGTCTGGGATCATGAAAGAATGGATGGACTAGGCAAAATGACATGGACTGCCCTGTGACATTCTGGATCCACCAGCATGATCACAAATCCCATGATCATAAATTTAAAGGGACAATGTGATTTTTAAGTTTTCCTCCAGCCACATGATCCCCAAATGTAGATAATAACTAGGTAGAAAGATGGATTTGATCCTAAACTATAACTTTCCCATGGGGAATAGGGATGAATTATAGTAATAGATCAATAGATCACAGATTTAAGCTACAAAGGAGCTTTAAGAGTTTGGAGGATTAATGGATTACAGGGCCCAGACAGGGAGCTGTCAAGCCATGGAACAAAGTCAAACCTGAGTCCACACTCATGTGGACTAGTGCTGGTATTTTAGAAATCTGAACTGGAGAGAGGGATGTGGGAGCCTTACCCAGGCAACAGAGAAAATAAACAAATGTTCAGTCAGGCAGTAGCTCAGGGCACCAATTCCTCAGTTGTGTTGACATTATTGAGGTACTTAAACAAGTGGGGGCTGGGAGTACACAAAGATTTCTCCCAAATGCTTCACAAATAAGTTCTAATGTGTTTGGAAAAAAAAAATACTTTGACCTCTGGACTTCACTTTGCCTGCATAGCTTCAGCCTACATATTCTTGAATTGTAGTAGTTGGCTTCTTACCACTCATATTTTTCTTTTTAATAGTCTCTCTTTCCAGGCTGCTTGGAAATATATGGATTTATTTTATTTTTATTGTTATATAATTGCACATATTTATGAGGTGTAGTGTGAACATATGATAAATTCATACAATGCATAACGATCAAATCGGAGTATTAGCATTTTCATTTTCTTTACATTTATCATTTCTTTCTGTTCGGAACATCTGAACTCCTCTCTCCATATTTATAAAATGTGTAATAAATTTTTGTGAACTATAGTATCCTTACTATGCTGTGGAACATTAGAACTCATTCCTCAAAAACCCCTGTATTTTGGTCCCCATTTTCTAATCACCTCCATTTTCCCCTCCCTTTCACTCTTCCTAACATCAAGAAACCACTTTTCTACTCTTCAATGAAACCAACTGTTATAGTTTCCACACACAAGTGAGAATATGTAGTAATGTCTTTCTAAATCTGGCTTATTTTTTATTGTTGTCCATGCATGATATTAGTACATTTTTATGGGGTACATTAGGGTAATTTGACACATTGTACAATGTGTAATAATCAAATCAGGGTAATGGGCACTTCCATCTCTCTCAATGTTAACTATTTTTATGTGTTTGAATTTCCTACTCCTCTAGTCATGACTAATTTTAGGTCACATTAACCAAAAGCTCCCACACCATTGTGTTATAGAAATCCAAAACTAAATTCTTCCTCTGTGTTTTGGTGCCCCTAACTTAACTTCCTTTCCAGTCTCCAGTGACCACTCTTCCACTTCGTTTTTCTGTAAAAACAACATTTTAGTTTCCACAAAAGAATGAGAATGTATGGTATTTGTCTGTTAATTCTCTTTACATAATAACCTCCAGTTCCATCCACATTGCTGCAAATGACAGGATTTTATATTATTGTGGATGAATAACTTCCCATTGAATATATATACCACATTGTATTTATCCATTCACTGATGTGTATCTAGCTTGATTTCATATGTTAGCTGTTGTGACTGGTGCTGAAATAAACATAGGGTGCAAATATCTTTTGATATGATTTCATCTTCTTTGGATATACACCTAGCAGTAAAATTGTTGGATCATATGGTAATTCTATTTTTAGTTTTTTGAAGAAACTCCATATTGGTTGCACTAATTTACATTCCCACCAACAGTATGTTAAGAGTTCCCCTTTCCCTGCAATCTCACGTTGGTTTATTAATAAACCTTGGTTTATTATATTTGGCTTTCTGATGAAAGCCATTCTAACCAGGTGAAATGATCTTTTGTTGTGGCTTTGACTTACATTTTCCTAATTAGTGAGATTAAACATTTTTCATGTATCTGTTGGTCACTTTTGATAAGTGTCTTCATATTTTTAGAACTTTTTATATTGAATTTGTGTGTTCAATTTTTTTAGTTCTTTATATAATCTGGATAAAAATTATTTGTCAGATAAATAGCTTAAAACTATCTTCTAAGTTATCTCTTAATTCTCTTATTTGCTGTGCAGAGGCTTCTTAGAAATAGACAAATGTGATTATTAAAACTGGTGGGGTTTTTTTTGCCTATATCTTTGGGGACCTATCTAAAAACCATTGCCTACCCAAATGTCTTAAAATGTTCTCCCTGTTTTTTTGTTTATAATTTCCCATTTTACATTTAGATCTTTGATCCATGTTGATTTTTCTGTGCTATTTTTCTGTCTAATTTTATTCTTCATATGTATTCCAGTTTTGTCCGCACTATGTATTAGAGAGACTGCACTTTCTCCCCTATATGTTCTTGATGACTTTGTCAAGAATCACTTGTCTGTATTGATATGGAATAATTTCTAGGTTCTCTATTCTGTTTTTGCTTTAATGCCGTGCCATGATAATTTTGTTACTATAAGTTTTAGTGTGTTTTTAAGTCAAATATTTTGATACCTCTGGGTGTTTATTTACTTATTACTTGGGGTCACTTTGACTATTCTGCATGTTTTTGTAGTCTCAGAACTTATGACTTTTCATAGAAATACGAAATGGGTATTTTGACCGGAATTACATTAAACCCATTGATTACTCTGAGTGGTATGATCATTTTCTACAATATTCTAATTCATGAAGATAGGATATCTTCCCATGATTTTGAATGTCCTCTGTGATTTTTCATTAGTATTTCATCCTTTTTTTTTTTTTTTTTTTGTTAGAGCTCATTCACATTCTTGGTTAAATTCCTAAATATATTTAATTTTTGTGATTATTTTGAATGGGATCGCTTCTATGTTTTTTGTTGTTAGTGCATAAAAATGCTGCTTCTTTTTTTTGTATGCATTTTGTATCCTGCAACTTTATTGAATTCCACTATCAGTTTAAACAGCTTTTTGAATGAATATTTAGATTTTTCTGGATATACACTCATGTCATCTGCAAACATGGGTAATTTCTTCCTTTTTAAGAAATTTATTTTAAATTGGTGTATATAACATCAAAATGCATTTCAATTCATAGTACACATATAAAGCACATTGTCTCTGGTTGTACACAAAGTATATCCATACTATTCATGTCTTACTACATGTACTTAGGGTAATGTTGTCCATCTCATTCCACCATCTTTCCTGCCCCCATGACCTCACCTTTACCAAGGTTCCCAATCAAGTTTCCTCCATTTTTCCTTGTCCAGCCCACATTATGGATTAGCATCCACTTATCAGAGAGAACATTCAGCATTGGGTTTTGGGGAATTGGCTTATTTTGCTTAGCATGATATTCTCCAACTCCATCTATTTACTGGCAAATGCCCTAATTTTATTCTCTTTTAATGCTAAGTAATATCCATTGTGTATGTATACCACAGTTTCTTTATCCATTTATCTATTGAAGGGTGTCAAGGTTGCTTCCACAATTTAGCTATTGTGAATTGTGCTGCTATAAACATTGATGTGACCGTGTCATTATAGTACGCTGATTTTAAGTTCTTTGGGTATAAACCGAGGAGTGGGATAGCTGGGTCAAATGGCAGTTCCATTCCAGGTCTTCCAAGGAATCTCCATACTGCTTTCCAGATTAGTTGCACGAATTTGCAGTACCACTAGCAATGTATGAGCATGCCTTTCTTCCCATATCTTCACCAACACTTCTTGTTCATATTCTTAATAGCTGCCAGTGTGTCCTTTTTCACCACTTCTATTTAACATACATTTCTTCCTTTATTATTTGAATGACCTCTATTTCTTTCTCTTGCCTAATTGTTCTTGCTAAGAGTTCTAGTACTATGTTAAATAACAGTGGTGAAAGTGAACATCCTTGTCTTATTGCAGATCTTAGAGGTGCTTTCAACTTTGCCCATTCAGTATGATGTTGGCTATGAGTTTTTCGTATGTCTCATGTTTTCGTCAGGTTTTTTTGCTGCTGTGTCTAGAAGACCTGACAAGAACAATGTTAGAGTGGAAAAGTTTATTTAGGGGCTCTCGGTTTTAGAGGTCTCAGTCTCCCCTTTAATCCCTATCATAGTTAATTCACCGATTGGGCAGAGGCTCTCATTACCCAATCATTTCACCTTTAAACCTTCTTGTCCTGTCTCTCACATGAGTTTTGGGGGGACACCTAGTACTTAAACATAAAATATCCTTTAGTATTTTGAGGTATATTCCTTCTAAACATAATTTACTGAAAACTTTCATCATGAAGGAAAGTTGAATCTTATCAAATGCTTTTTCTGCATCTGTTGAGATGATCATATGATCAATTCATTTTGTTGTTGTATCACATTTATTGATTTGCATACGATGAAGCATTCTTACATCCTTGTGATACATCCCATTTGACCATGGTATATGATCTGTTTGCTATTCTATTAAAATCAGTTTGATGGTATTTTACTGAGAATTTTTGCATGTAGGTAAATCAGGGACATGGATATATGGATTTCTTGTGTTCTTTTTTTGGGGGCGGGTAATCTTTATCTGATTTGGTATCAGTAATGCTGGCCTCAAAGAGTTTGGCAGAGTTCCTTCAATTTTAATTTTATGGAATGGTTTTAGAAGAATTGGAATCAAGTTCTTAATGTTTAGTAGAACTAGTAGTAAGCTATGAAGTCCTGGGTCTTATTTTAGATTATGGACTTTTAATAACTATTTTAATCTCCTTATTCATTATTTGATCTGTTTAGATTTTTAAAATTTTTTTCTTGATTGAATTTTAGTAGGTTGCATGTGTTTAGAAACATGTCCATTTGATCTAGGGTTTTTGTTTTTTTTTCAGTTTTTTTCTTGTATAGTTATTCCTAGTAGCTTGTTATGCTCCTTTGCATTTGTAACACTTTCTTTTTCATCTCTAATTTACTTATTTGGGTTTTCTTTTCTTTTCTTTTTTTTGATAGACCTTTATTTAGGCCAACCAACTCTTTGCTTCATTGATCTTTTGCATTATTTTTAGTTTGTATTTTATTTCTGCTCTGATCTTTATATTCTAATTTGGGGTTTGATTTGTGGTTGCTTTTCTAGGTTTTTCACATACGTTGTTAGGTTGTTTGAGATCTATTTTTCTCTGCTATGTGTTTATTTCTATCAACTACCTCAAGTACTACTTTTGCTGTCTTCAACAGATTTTAAAATGTTCTGTCACTTTCATTTTTTTTCAAGATTTCATTTTATTTATCTTTTAATTTCTTTAATTACCGTTTGGTCATTTAGAAACCTGTTATTCAATTTTCATGTGTGTATATTTTCCACTATTCTTCTTATCGTATATTTGTAGCTTTATTCTGTATTGCCTGAGAAGCCAGATGATGACTTCATTTTTTAAAATTAAGAGTTTATTTGTGGCCTAACACATGATGTTTTCTGGAGAATGTTTCATGTGCTGATGAGAAGAATATATATTCTGTTGCTGTTTGAGCTGTTCTATAAATGTCTTAGGTCCAATTGGTCTATAGTATTGTTTAAATTAGATTTTCTTCATTATGTTCCTGTCTGGATGTAAAATGGACTGTTGATGTCCCCAATTATTGTATTGGAGTCTCTCTCTCTCCCTTTAGAACCAATATTTGTTTATTTGGGTGGTCTAGTGTTGGAAGCATAATTGTATTTATACAATTGACTTTAAAAATTTTGGGTTTTTTTATATATACATGACAGTAGAGTATATTTTGACATACATACAGGGAGTATAACTTATTTTAATTAGGATCCCATTCTTGTGAATGTACATGATGTGGAGTTTCAGTGGTCCTATATATTTCCTATATTCATATATGAATATAGGAAAGTTATGTCCTACTCATTCTACTGTCTGTTCTATTTCCATCCCCTCTTCCTTCCCTTCATTCTCTTCTGTCTAATCCAATGAACTTCTCTCTTGTTGTGTGTGAGTATCTACATATCAGAGGGAATATACAGCCTTTGGTATTTAGGGACTGGTTATTTCACTTAGTATGATAGTCTCCAGTTCCATCCATTTATTGGAAAATGCCATAATTTCATCTTTCTTAATGGCTAATATTCCATTGTGTATGTACCACATTTTCTTCATCCATTCAGCTGTTGAAGGGTACCTAGGTTGGTTCTATAGCTTTGCTATTGTGAATTGAGCTGCACTGATGTGGCTCCGTTAGTGTAGTATGCTGATTTTAAGTTCTTTGGGTATAAACTGAGGAGTGGGATAACAGGATCAAATGGTGGTTCCATTCCAAGTTTTCTGAAGAATCTCCATATTGCTTTCCATAGTGGTTACACCAATTTTCAGTCCCACCAGCAATGTATAAGTGAACCTTTTCCCCCATTTCCTTGACAACATTTATTATTAAGCCAGTGTTCAGTGACCTTGTTTTTCTCCTTTTACAGTTTTGAACTTATTCTACTGTGATCTTACTTCAGCTAATCTTACTCCACCCTTGCTTTCCATTTCTGTGGGGTATATTTTTCCAACCCTTCATTTTTGGTCTGTTTTTAACTTTACCAATGAAATAAGTTTTATGTGGAAACTGTTATAGGAAAAAAATTCATTTAGATGAGATATAGGGTGTCAGTTGCATAGGTGTTTTATCTTTGCTTCTAGGTGAACACAAGAGTGTAGCTTCTTTGATTTCTTTGTCATTGATGTCAGTAGTGCCTGAGTGCCTCAATAGCCTAGACTTCAGTGGTTCATGAAGGTAGTTATATAACTTTGCAGCAGACATAGGTTTCCAAAAGTGTGTCCCCTCAGGACTCAAAGTTGAACACCAATGGCACTGGATGTTGCTGCAAGCCCCAGAACCACTCACAATCACCCCCACAGAACCTATGGAAGATCCCCTTTGCATCCTGCAACCTTGAGTTCACATTTGCTGGTGCCTCAGTCCCCAGCATCACCTGCACTCATCCCATACAACCATGGGAAGGTCCTATCCGATCCTTCAGTTTAGGAACTATAGCTGCTGGTGACATAGGCTTAGGCATCTCTTGAATTCATTCTGAGGGACCCAAGGAGGGCTTACTTCACATACTATAGCTCAGAAATCAGTTTCTGGGAACAAAATCCGTAGTGTCACCTGTGTTTGCCCCATGGGACAAGGAGACAAATTCTGTACCACCAAGACTACAGCTGACACAATGTCCCATGATCCTGTGACCATAACTGCTGGTGCCAAAACTTACCATTGCTTGTGTTTATCCATCGGAACCTGGAGAAGGCATCACCTTGGCTGGAGCTGTGAGAACCAGGTGGTACCTCCTCATGGGCTGTACCATGCTCTATCTGTGAAGGTAATGTCCCTCTAACTAGGTTACAAGTTAATATTTGGGGGACAACACTTTCATTTTCTTAAAAAAATTTCACATTCCTCTTTTCCTTTTTTAAAAATAAACATAGAACTAACTATCTCTGGGGTTTGTGCCCACCTGTACGTAGCTTCCATTCCTAAATTGTGATGTACTCATTTTGCCAGGTGTGTTCTTCAGGTCCTTCCTCTTTCACCATGGCAATTGTGGCCAGTTGGTCTACGTGGGTGTTCTATTCAATGTTTGGGCAAATTCACTGAAATATGCACATCTATATGAAAAACTAACAAGTTAGTACATGGCACCATTTCCCAGGTTTCCTGCCATAACTCCTTTCTCCAGATTTCTCTTCCATGAATCTCCCACTCCTTTCCTTAAATATTGGCATCCATGTTGCTAGTCCACTTGCTACTGCCCAGGAGTCGGTAAATATGACATTGTCTCCCCTTTGCCTGTTGTGTCACCTGGTGTACTGCCTTTAATTCTGCTAATTGGCTATGCCTTGCTTTCCTACTGTTTCTAGAGTCATATTAGTAACAGGATAATAGACCACTTTCCAATGTTGCACCTGACCTACATATTAAGCAGTCCCTTCAGTGAACCAGGATTGCTTTTCTGTTCAGTAGTTAAGGTAGAATATCCACGATTCCAGCTTATTTTAGACATTACTTTTGTGAGTAACGAGGAATATTGTCTGATCATCAGTTTTCACAGATGAAACTTTTTCGTGTAATTGAGAAACACCATGCTTGTTGTTTTTAGCTCTATTTTGAATATACCATTTCCATTTAGTAATGCTAGATTCTTGAGCATGTCCAATCTTATGGGAGGTTGCAGTGCTTATTACCATGTCATAATAGGAATATTTGATTTCAAAATAATCTCATGATTAACGGTCAATTTTTCTGTTTTTACCAAGACCCAATAAGCAGCCAGTAGTCCCTGTTCAAAGGAAGTATACCCTGAACTGGGTAACTTTTGAGACCAGAATCCTGAAGGCATGTACGTCCCTCCTTGTTTCTGCCACAAACTCCAGTTAGCATAATTATCTTGGTGGATACTTGTATTTCAACTGGCCCATCCTTCATAGGACACAAGTTTAGGGCTGTTCGGAGGGCAGCCTTAGTCTCCTCAAAACTTTTCTTTTTCTCCCCATTCAACTTCAAATTTTTTTCCTAGTCAACCAATATAATGGTTGACTAGGAAAAAAAAAATGAGGAATATGAGCTCTCCAATATTCAAAGAGACTTATAAATTTTTGTGCATCATTTATACTTTGACAGAGTGCAAAAATCTATAATTTTTTGTCTAGCTTGAGGTAAAAACCTCTCTGTCCTTGATTCCAAAAAATCCCTAAAAATTTCACAATACAAAGGGTCCTTATATTGTGGCAGAATTTATTTCTGATCCTGTTTCTTTCATATGAGAAATTAATTTTTGTAGAATTTCTTCTACTGTTTCTTGGTCTTTTCCTTGTATCAAAATATCTATGTAGTGTGTGGGTTGTACTTCTGGAAAGGACCTCAATCTAAATGCTCTACCACTACCTAGTGACAAATAGTAGGACTGTGTTAATAGCCTTGTAGTACACTTTTATAAGATTGCTATCTCCCTTGCCATGTAAAAACAAATTAGTCCCACTGGGAAGGGTCAATAGGAATAGTAAACACAGATTTAGCCAAATCTGTGACTGCATACCAGTGCCCTGGGAATGATGCTCTGTCAAGGTAATAGTATCTGAGATAGCAGCACATAGTTAGTTGTCTGTAGTCTACAGTCATTACCTGTCCCATCTGACTTTTTTAAACGGGTCAGATTGGATTATTCCATTTAGCAGTAGTGGGTATTAATACCCTGGCATCTATGTATTTTTTTTTTTAACAGTAGCAGTTATTTCTGCTTGTCCTCCAAAAGTATGTTATTGTTTTAAAGTTATCACCTTACTTAGAGTAGGTAACATGATGGGAGGCATATGGACTTTTATGACCAAGACTACTTTGACATTCGCTTTCCTAACAGCAAATTGATATTTTCCTTTCAGCAGATATAAACTCATTCCTTTTAAGATATAAATGCCAATTGTATGTTCTGGTATAGGCATAATTACTGATATTTCTTAGGAAGGTCCCCAATTTTCATCAGTAATTTTATTTGTCTAGCTTGAATTTCCATCATTCCTAGATCAGTAATAGTTATAGGTATTGTATTTTTAAAATTTGGGGAATTGCCATTAATTAAGGAAGCCTCCACCCCAGTATAAGTTGGGACTTTTGCTACTACAGAGAAACTATTTTTCCAATAACATTTTCCTACATGAGGCTGATAATCTCTTCATCTTCTTTAACATGCCCTGGGGCTTGGTCATTTTCCTAGTCTCCTCTCAGATGTGCTAAGCTGGTATACAAGAAACTCTAGAGAAGCTGATGATTTCCCCTTGGCCTCCCAATTCCTACTTCTTGCTAGTTTCTTTTCCTTATACATCTGAAAAAGTTCTCACGTGGACAGCCCATCAATTGAATTTCTGTTTATCCCTGCTTTTAGCAATGCAGTAAGCAGCTTTTTCTGGGATAAATGGTCATTATTATTACTTTTTCCATTATTCCTGTTTTGCTTTTTATTTTGGGGTTCCGCCCATTCTCTCAAATCTCACAACTCAGAGATTTATCCAGCACTTCTCTTTTTTAAAAATGTTTTTATTCTAATTTGTTATATAGGATGGCAGAATGTATTACAATTCATATTACACATATAGAGCATAATTTTTCATATCTCTGGTTGTATAAAAAGTATATTCACACCATTTGTGTCTTCATATATGTACTTAGGGTAATGATGTCCATATTATTCCACCATCTTTTTTACCTCCTTGTCCCCTCCCTCCCCTTTGCCCTATATAGAATTCATCTAATCCTCCCATGCTCCCCCTCCCAACCCCACTATGAATCAGCCTCCTTATATCAGAGAAAACATTTGGTGTTTGGTTTTTTTGGAATTGGCCAACCTAGCATTATATTCTCCAGTTCCATCCATTTACCTGCAAATGCCATGATTTTATTCTCTTTCTTGATGAGTGATATTTCATTGTGTATATATACCAAATTTTCTTTAGCCATTCATCTACTGAAGGTCATCTGGGTTGGTTCCATAGTTGCTATTGTGAATTGTGCTGTAATAAATATTGATGGGGCTGTGTCCCTGTAGTATATATGCTGTTTTTAAGTCTTTTGGGTATAGACCAAGGAGAGGGACAGCTGGGTCAAATGGTGGTTCCATTCCCAGTTTTCCAAGGACTCTCCATACTGCTTTCCATATAGGCAGAATTAATATTGTTGACATGACCATACTATCAATAGCATTATACAGATTTAATGCATTCCTATAAAAATCCCAATGGCATTCCTCATAGAAATAGAAAAGGCAATGATGAAATTCATCTGGAAAAATAAGAGAACCAGAATAGCTAAAGCAATCCTTAGCAGGAAGAGTGAAGCAGGTGGCATCACTATACCAGACCTTAAACTATACTAAAGAGCAATAGTAACAAAAACAGCATGGTATTGGCACCAAAACAGACTGGTAGACCAATGATACGGAATAGAGGACACAGAGACTAACCCACATAATTACAGTTATCTTATATTAGACAAAGGTGCCAAAAACATTCATTGGAGAAAAGATTGCCTCTTTAATGATCCTGGGAAAACTGGAAATCCATATGCAACAAAATGAAATTAAACTTCTATTTCTCACCATACACAAGACTCAACTCAAAATGGATCAAGGACCTAGGAATTAAACCAGAGACCCTACACCTAATAGAAGCAAAAGTAGGCTCAGATCTCCATTGTGTTGGGTTAGGCCCCTACTTCCTTAATAAGACTCCTATAGCACAAGAATCAAAATAAAGAATTAATAAATGGGATGAATTCAAACTAAAAAGCTTCTTGGCAAAAGAAACAATCAGGTGAATAGACAGCCTACAGCTTGGGAGCAAACTTTTACCACTTGCACATCAGATAGAGCACTAATCTCTAGGGAATATAAAAAACTCAAAGCTAAACACCAAAAAAAAAAAAAAAAAATTTAATCAATAAATAGGCCAAGGACCTGAACAGACACTTCTCAGAAGGTGATGTACAATCAATCAACAAATATATGAAAAAATGTTCAATATCACTAGCAATTGGAGAAATGCAAATCAAAACTACTCCAAGATTCATCTCACTCCAGTCAGAAGGGCAGCTATTAAGAACACAAACAACAATAAGTGTGGGCGAGGATGTGGGGGAAACGCATGGTACTTCTCTTAATGGATGTCCAGTCTCTCCCAACAATAAAGTTAAAATTAAGTGTTCATATGTAAGGGTGGGGGAGGATTGTTTTCACTATCAAATTTTGTCACAGAGGTCCCACTGGTCCTAAATAGTAAGAGTTGGCTTCCTGAAACATTCTAGTAGTTTTCATAGCTTCTTTTAGTTTTTGCATTCATTCCATCTTTAAGTGAGAACCAAGGACTGTCAGCACGGACCATCTGAAGTCTGTGGGGTACTGTTGAGTACATCTCTCAGCTGCCAGAGCCAGCAGGGCGGTGGAAACAGTTTTCTCCCAAACTATGCTCTCAAAAAAGCAGCCTGTACAAAAGGATTAGTAGTAATACTCATAAATCTTATATAATTGTCCTTACCAAGTTCAACACTCCCAGCTCCTTTATCACTAATTCACAAGTGATCAGGGGCTCCCCTGGCTTCTGCCAAACCTATTTAATATATCAGTAATTTCTCGCTAAATAAGATCTTCAATTAGTACTTTGAACACCTTGTTCGCACATCTTTCTTCTTTCTTCCTCCTCATGTTGCCCGTCTACCTCATCAGCCTGTTTTCTCTCATGATCTTTCCAAGCCTCTTCCTCTAAGTCTATCTCATCCCCATCCGTATCATCCCAGATGCCTCCATCCCATTTATCAGGGTCCCAATCTGGGGTGGCCCATGCAGTAGTAGCATGGACTTTCTTCTTCTTAATCTTTCCCCTTACCTTTTTACACTTGTATTGCCCACAGGGAGCTGCTGTTTTTTCAGACACTGCCTGACAATTTCTAACCCACCACTCATAACGAAAGTTTGACATTGTGACAGACTGTTTACTTTGTGATACTGCTAATTCTTTTTCCAACCTAACCATTTTATTAATCAAAACATCCTGGTGTTCACACACGTTTTCAATAAGCCATCAAAATAATCTATCCTCTCCTCCACAACCCAATCATTTCTTTTTCTACTGGCGTTTTCTGTAGACAAGAAATAACCTGAGAAGGAAAGTAAAAATTTTACCGTAAAGGAACAACAACAACAACAACAACAACAAAATTGGCTACCTCAGGGATTCAGTAAAGACTCAGCCAGGCCTCATGAGAAGTAGGATGCAAAGACCCTGAAACTGAAGTTTCTTATTTATCTCCTAGGCCATGTGACCACTACTGATCAAGTCTCTCCTTCTTCCTATTATCTTCCCTTTAATGCACTTCTTCCCCCAACCCTGCCAAATGAATCCATATGGCCTCCAGTCCCAGCCTGTTTTCCCTTACAAATCCAAAATAGACCTCATCAGTAACCAAAGGTCTCTGTGTCTCTATGTAACATTTTCAAGAGTGATTCTATCTCAGTAGTGGCCAATTTACAAATCGAAATAGATAAATATCTACCAAAGGCTAATCAATCAGCGGCAGTCAGATAGGTGTGGTTATGTAACCACAGCTGCTATAAACAGTGATCCTTTCGAGAACAAGGAAATGTAGATGGAAAAACATGTCTATTATAAGAAAAAACACAGGATCTCTCTCCTTTTTTTTTTTTTTTTAACACTTTCTATTGGTGCCAATTTCATAAGTTTTTGATTAAATAATTATAAAGTATTTAGGGAGCAGTATAATTCTACCTTTGGTCACCTTTTTTCTCAGGTCACTTAAGGATGAGTTTTTTTCAAATTAGTTTTTTTAGAACGTTAGTTTAATATACAGATAAGCTACATTTGCAGCATCAAACGGCAGAGTTGAAATGAAACTGAGTTCTACCAAAAAGCTCATGTAAGAGGGGGGGAAAAATGTGCCCAAGTGAACATCTTAATTAACTCACGTGCAACTTTAATTAAAAACATAATGTGTCAGGAAAATGAGTAATGCTTTAGGGCAATAAAATAGCTGTGTTTTGTGCTTAATCTTCTGCTTCATCTCTTTCATGGCACGAGTATACTATTGTTAAGAAAAGACATTTTTTCTTCCTCTAGTTCACAAAGAGAACCTCTACTGACAGAATAAGTTGTAGAAAATACAAAACAATGTTGTAGGAAATACTATGTGAGATCTTTCTTACTTTTTTCTTAACTGGGAGCTCTTGATTTCCTTTGACTTTGGTTATTTCCTTTGTCTAAATACACCCTTCTCAGGAAATCTGATAACTGTGTAAAATCAAACTTAGGCTGGTCAAAACTTATCTCCTCTGTGGTTCAGATTATAAGAAAGGCCAACAATCAGTTCCTTCTACTTAGATGGGAAGTGTCGAGCATTTGACTCCCTGTGGGGTAGAGAAATAAACCTGACTTGAGGTCCCATGATTTGGGGGTTGTATCTCACCTCTTAATGCAAACACAATGTTAAAGCTTTGTAGACTTCAGTTTTCTTCTCTCTCAATCACGGACAATCACATATGTATCCCATGATGGAAAGAGGATCAAATGGATCGTGAATATGGAAACAGTCATGTCTCTTTCTTCAGGGTACATTCTGGGCAATAGAATTTTTTGTTGTTGTTTTTATTTATAACCCACCATTTCCATCTAATGGGGATTAATCTTAGTATGATACAATGCGAACCTAGGAGAAGTAGCCTGGCAGCAAGTAATTAAAAATCAGAGAGGAAATACTGATGGGAGCCAGCAAAGAATATCACATTTGAGCCAACAAGTAAGTCCAATGGGCATTTAAAAATGATTTATTTCTGGATATTCAATGTAAATCCCCTTTTTCATCTGCTGGATAAAATCTCCAGAAAATCCCACATGGCTTTCTTGATTTGTGATCTCTATGGAGATTGCAAAGAGCTACAAATTCCTGTCTCAAGGAGTCAGGTCTTGGAGATGGCCAACTTCTAGGTTTCACTGGATTGTCACAATAGTCTTGCTGTTTTATCAGAAAAGATTCATAGTCAGACTCCTCTGCTAATCTCAGTGACTGTTCCAGTTGTCATCCAGGGCCAAAGAAGAGATTGTATCTTCAAGATTTATAATTACTTTTGGTTTCTGGAGAGCCCAGTAAGCCTCTTCCATCACCTCCAGAAGCTAAACTATGGGAAGGTACAACAATCAGCATTAATGATCATAGAACTTATCCCCAGGACTTATCCAAAGTTTAGCAATTAATCTGGAATGACAAATCTGTGTCCTAGCTGTCCTCCTTCAGAGATGTCTAAGGTTTGCTTAGCTTAAACTACAATGGACACCAATACAGATGAAGTGAACAATATCAAAACCAAAGCAAGAGTGCTGAGGTAAACAACAACAACAAAAAAATACCACAAGTGTGTTCCACACATCATGAGGACCAAGCGATCTGGGCCAGTAGTGTCAGGTACTTGAAGTAGCAGTATGGACCCTGGAAGGTGGAAGTAAGGAAAACTAGTGAAAAGCATCTGGGTCAGAGGCAGAGGTCAGTGGGGGGCTGGCCGTGAGCAATTACTTGGCTTCCCAGAACTCAGTTGTATATGCCTTCATGAACCAAGAGTGGCATAGCCAATGGGTGGGTTGGGCTTGCATCAAGGGCCAGCTTCAGATAGTGATTCCCTATAGCCTTGTTGCTCCATGGTTAGGTGAGGAAGAACGTAGACCCATTGGATCAGAGTTCCCACCATCTGGAGTGACATTTTCTGCTCCTTACCCTCTTCTGCCTTTCCATAGAGATGTGAGTTAGCACCTCTGGCATATTTAGGGGAAAAGCTCCTCCTTATTCCTTTCTCTAAGTTATCCATAAAACACTTGTTCACATTACTTCCCCAAACAATCTTAAGTGTCCTAAACTTGACCTACACATACCAAATCCTAATACCGTTTCCATGTTTTCCTGAGAAGGAGAGCAATTTTGATCTTAAATGAGATTTGCGGGCAACTTACCCACTGGAGATTCCATTATAATTGTATTTTTACCTAGATATATGTGACAAATAAGGATAGACACACGCCTTGGTGATTCATTTGCATGAATTTGTCATATATAAATTGTTACAAATGAGGAAGAAAAGTTTAGGCTTTCCTGGGTTGCAGGCTGTAATTCATAGTGCAGTTCCTGCTATTGAAATAAATCAATCCTAGATTTGCCCTGCTCAGGTTGCTTTCCCTGAGACCAAATGGAGTTTCCAGCTAATTCTGAAAAACTGTTAATTTGGTGCCATCTCACTCTTTTCTAGGCTAAACATACAGGCGATGACAAGAGTTATCAGATGTACTTCCTAAAGTGTGCTTTTTCTGAAAGTGGCCACCTCACAGTCTTGGGATTTATATCTGGTTCTCAGTCTAAGCTCCTATTTTTAGGTCCTCTAACCAGAATAAGAGGTTTTCATTGAATGCTAAAAGCCACCAGTCAAGTCAAAGAAAAAGCATATTTCAAAGTTTTCTTTATAGGAAGATCAACAGTGCTTTTCTGCTAACATGATCACTAGTCTAGCACAAGTTCATGCAGCACGTGATTCAGTACATGGGGATCTTTTCTGACAGTTTGAGTCCTTAAGATTGTGCTTGGTTGCCTGGAGCCCCAAGTGACTTCTGACCTCTTTGTGTGTGTGTCTGTGAGGTGGACTTTTAATTTAAAACATAGAAGTTAACATTTACTAAAACAGCCCTTAAATCATTTTGATCCAATGTAATCAGATGTACAAAGCAATTAAATATTGTACAAAAACAACATTGCAGAACACCATAAGCCAAGTAGAGGCTTTGGCACTTTGGCATTAGTATTAAGAATACTACTTTGCCAGGCGTGGTGGCGCTTGCCTGTAATCTCAGCCACTCAGGAGGCTAAGGCAGGAGGATCACAAGTTCAAAGCCAGCCTCAGAAATGGTGAGGTGCTAAGCAACTCAGTGAGACCCTGTCCCTAAATAAAATACAAAACAGGGCTGGGGATGTGGCTCAGTGGTCAAGTGCCCCTGAGTTCAATCCCCAGTAACCCCCCCCCCCCCCCGAAAAAAAAGAAAAAAGAAAAAAAGAAACTATGAATGAAGGAGTAGCATTCTATAAAATCCTCATTTCTAGAAATCCTCTAGTTTCTCTCCCTGTGCCTCCTTTCTATAATGCAAATGCCAATAGGGACCCTGTAACTAGTAAAATTAATCAATTTAAAACCCACACTCTATTTCCAAAATTTATTCTTTGTTATGATTCCATAAATACTTCTGGAAAGAAATCATGATTCTTCCCATTGTTTGTGGGAAGAATGATGACACTCATTCCATTGCATGATAAACAGAGCCTTGGAAAACTTTACAGGTAAATGAGACAGGTGATCACGTAGGAGCCTATCTCATCAATACTCAGTCACTTGCATAGATTTCCATTGGGGGATCTTTAATCACTGAGAGGGATATATCCTAGTTAGGATGCAAACAGCCTCTAGTTCTCAATTTTTACCCCACATTGTAACTAATTGTAACACTGATTGTTACTAATTGTAACATTGTAACACACTGTAACTTAATATTTCCTGAGCTCAGCTTTTGGTGGAAAAACAAGGAAAGTTTGGAAGGCTTAGCTGAGGCAGGGTTAGAGAGTACCATCAGAAGTGGTTGGAGTGGTGATGCTGGGGATGATAGGACTTCACATTCAACAGTTTTGACTATCACCATCTCATAATCAATGATTTCTTGAGAAACTGCTAATTTGGAGAAAGCTCAGAGTTTTCTTAGCAACTGATCAGGGCTCCCTCCAACAACCAAGGCCCAGGGTGTTTCCTAAGAAGAACTACAGCTTTATCTAGTCTTCTAAGGCAGACAAAGCAGCATCATTTATAAAGGATCTGGTTATTTTCTCTTCTTTCTAAAGAGGATGTTGGTGAGTGTGTAACTGTCCTTCCTTTGAAGTCATGAAAATACATGAATTGTCCCGAGTGCCTGGAGCAGTCTTTTGGAGGAGGAAAGCACGAAGAGTAATATTCGTTACAGAAATTCAGATTATTTAGGATGCCTTGGGTGTGGATTCTTGTCGCTTCTGTCCTGGCTCTGCCATGGCAT
The DNA here is from genome assembly GCF_001458135.2 of Marmota marmota marmota. Classification (NCBI taxonomy): domain Eukaryota; kingdom Metazoa; phylum Chordata; class Mammalia; order Rodentia; family Sciuridae; genus Marmota; species Marmota marmota. Next base: position 14,668,009 of record NW_026000093.1, read on the forward strand.
TGGGAATAAAATCATTTCCCATCACACAGGGGAGTTTCTACTTTCAGTGGATATAAAGTAATTTTTATTAGATTATTATCATTTTAATGGGTACTAATCAGCTGGTAAACATACGGGCAAAGCTTATATCAACACCTGTTCTCGCTGGTATGGAGATCTCTTTGCAGCGCTCCACAGACATAGGCTTAGTTCATTAAATACTAAATACTGTATTAATAATTGACTTCCTTGAAAACAAATTGGCCCCAGTGCTCTGTGTTCTGTTTTAATTTTCCTTGTAGAGTCACCAAAATCATAGAAAGCTTCTTGTACAGGGTATTTTAACCAAGTAATCACGGTTATTACTGAAAACAACAATTTTGACGCATTTTTGCTAGTTTCCAGGGACCCATGAAAAATTCCCTTTTTTTCCTTTTTGCAAGACTATTCATTTCATTTAGTTTTTAAAGGCTATATCTATGCTGTCTCAACTACAACATCTCTCTCTGCAGCCCAAACAGAGCCTGCATTTTTTTTTTGTAAATATAAAAAAATCAAAACATTATCCATTTAGCATAATTTATGGGACAATTGTCTGCAATTGGATTCAACATTTTTTTAATGTAATTTTCAATTCTTAATTTATATTTAAACTGTAAGAATAAGGATAAAATGAAGAAATCAAAATACAAACATGAAGTCAAATAAGGCCAGTAAAATAAGGCAAACTTTTAAAAACAAGTCACTCTCAATATGACCCACTTGGATTCCTATTGGGAAGCTTAATATAATATGCTAACGATGATGATTTTTATCTAGTGACTACCATGTAATCAACTTTATGCTAGGCACACTGTTGAAACAACAAGAAGCCTATTAGGTAGTTGCTATTACCTCGATTTTTAAGATGAGTACTCTTGAGTTTCAGTGGACTTCAATTTTCTAAATGCCAAAATCAGGACTTAATTTATGGGTTGATCTCAGTTTCTTCTGTGTCATGTTGTTTCCTCTCTCTGACAAGAGTTACATTTACTGAGCATCTACAGTATGTGCCAGGCACACATAGTGTTTATAATCTCTATAGCAATTCTAGGATAGCTACTTTAACCTGCATTTTACAGGAAAAAGAAATTTAGATGTAGAGAGAGATCCATATTTTTTTTTGTCTAGATATGCATAATTAGGAAGAGTCAAACCATGTTTTCCAAGCTGGGTTCACCTGACACCAAAATTTGAGTTTCTCTCCTTTGCCATTATGGCCATATTGGGGATCAATAGTAGATCAGCAAGGAAGAAGCAAGCATCTCTCAAGATTGACATTGCATAGACTTCATTACTAGTAATAAATTAAGGCACTAAGAATTAACTTTTTAATTTCATGCTTTTAACAAATTAAATAGAAAAGCTTTGTAAGTTATATGGATAGGTCAAAATGTACCCAATATCTTAAGGATGCCTAAAATGCTCAAATATTTTATTTTTCTACCACTTCTGTTAATCTTTGTGACCTGTTAACAAAGGTCACTGTCTTATTAGATATAAGGTAACTTGCTTAACATCTCAATGAGGAAAGTCAATTTCAAACCTGAGGTCTTGACTCACAAGTCCAATTGATTCCAGAGTATAAGTAATCTTCTCTATTAATAGTCTTCTGTATTTTAAGAATAAATATACATAATTAATACTCTAAAATATAGAAATAAACCTCCTTTAGTATGTATGTTTTAAAGAAGCTATGTCATAGGATTATATTTTCATACTCTGAGGATATTATTAATGCCATGATTCTGTTTTCTTATTTTATCCTCACATGAAGCCTTGTGGTGCTATGGAGCACTCAGGGATGAGGGTGGAATTTATAGAATGTGAAGTCTCTTCATATAAATGTATAGTATTCTAGCTAAATTATGTCAGATCCTCTCTCATTTCCCAAGCCTGTGCCTCAGTGTTAGAATGGGCAGCTCTTCACAGTTCAAAGTAATGATCGTGATGTATATAGAACCACGTTGAGATGGTGAGATCCCCATGGTGGGGTAGTGAGCAGCCCTTAAATCAGGCCATCCCAATGTTGACCAGTGGTCATCTCATTGCATTTTCGGATTAATACCAATAATATCTGGTATTATTATATTAAGCTTCCCAATGGGAATCTAAGTGAAAAACATTTACAGTGATTTCTTTTTAAAAATTCACTTTACTATGTATTTTACTGACCAAATTTGTCTTTAGTTCACCACTCAAGTACTCCATGGTGAGGCCTATGGCTTTGGTTTCTGCTACTCTTTTCCACCTTCGTTTGCTAAGCTCAGGCCTTGTCCTGGAGCACACTCACCGAGTAACTGGACCTGTACTCTACAGCTGAATCTGGTGCCCACCTCCTGCTGATTCTCATTCGTGAGCCAAACACGCTGGTTGTTGTGACTTTGCTGCCATTTTTATAAACTGCAATTCCACTAGCCTCAGTTGTGACTAAAAGTTTGCAACATCCCTTGCACACTTTCTTTGGCCACTAAGTAAAACCTCCATAGTTACCTATCAAGCCTGTTCAGTTCTGGTAAGCCTCATTCACCATCTCTGCCCAAGTTTGCCCCAGTGGCACATCATATCCCAGTCTTGGGATAGAGAAATAATATTGCCAGTTCTACTTGATCAGCCCTGGGCAACTATACCACCAGAATGAGTCCCACTGTAGATATTTCTTTGTGTGTGAATTTATATCTTTATATCTGTTCTCTAGCCTGACGGCATTTTGTATATACTGCACAGGGATATTTTTAGTAATAATATCATTTAAAAAATTTTATTAGTGCATATTTGTTATTACAGAATAGTGGTTTTCATTGTAGCATATTTAAAAAATACTATTCATTTTCCTTTTTTTCTGCAGCTTCAGTTTTTTCCGGATGCATTTGTTAAAATGAGAATGAACCAGTTAAAAATCTCTGAAGAGAAACTCTCCTTTTTGAGCCTGAGGTAGCAGCCTAGTTCTTTAGTCATACTCCCATGAAAGAAACTTGCATCCAACGACTGAGTACATAACGGCAGACACCCAAGAGAATTATGACGAGGCTGCCAATTCTAAGAAGGTGTGAGTGTGTTGCTGCCCCTCCAAGCTAGAGCTCAATCAACAAAAATCGTCTTTCTCTGACTTCACAGAACTTGTATGGCTGGCAGTATTCTATTTATTTAATTAACTTTCAGTTAGTATTCCTCAGGGGTAGATAGAGATGAAAACCTGAAAGTTGTCTTGCAAGATGTAAACACTTCCTGGCACATAGATTTAAACAGAAGAACATAACTTTATTATTTTAAAACTTTAGCTATCGGTTCACAAGCTGCCTCACCAAACAAACCCACAGCTGATTGACCACCCATTATGTTACAGGGCATCTCATTAACTGCTGAGAAGAATCTGTGCCTTGGCCTTGAGGATCAAAGTTATGCTGATTTGAAACACAATCCACCAAAGAAAAGTCAATTTTAAATTGTAATGATACAACTTAATACAGTGCATTTGTTTTCCCAGTTGGATTGCAAACCTCTGAAAGGATGAATTTCTATCTTGTATTTTTTTTTTTTAATTTTGAAACCCTGCTATCTCAAATGCCACATACAATATTTTACCCATACTAGAGATAACATTTCACTTGTGTATGCAACTAGCAATCTTTAGATTGCCTTATAGAGAATATTTTCTAGAAAACTTCAGGATTGCTATAAATTCTAGGGTTGATCTTAGAGTTTGGTGAGTTAGAGATCAACTCACTTTATTATAATTCAATTCCAAATGCATATCTTTGCTCACTATGCTCATATTATTTATTACATGGACACTTATATATTATGTATGTGAATAGGAGGAAATTTTTATAAAAGTATAAGTTTTTACAATTAGCACTTCCTTCTGTATAAGATTTGAAGGAAAATATATGACCAAATAGTAAAATAAAGAGAAACAGGCCAGGGAGAAAATATCTGGTTGAGCTTTCTGAAGGTCAAATTGTAAAAGAAGGCACCATTGTACAGCTCTCATAATTCAGGAAGAGAAACTGCCCATTTTAAGAGAATGAAAGAAGACTTTCCCAGAATGCTATGTTCTCAGTGTTTGCATTATCTTTTTTTGCAATCCTAACCCCCAAGCTTATAGTATTAGGAGGTGTGACTTCTTGGAGGGAGCTAGGATCCTCAACTCAGTCATGGGATGCACATCCTAAGACACTTTTTATATCTACCTGAACAAGATGCACTCTTCCTTTGGATAAGCTTACACTAAATCAATGTTTTGTTGAATCTTTGAACAATGAATTTATTTAGTTTTCTTTGGAATAGTCACTTGGGACATTTTGTTGATTCTTATTATCTAGTCACTTTCATATTATTCCCTGGTAAAATAATTTTCTAGCTTTCTAACAATTCCTGTGGCCTGTCTGTTCAGTATTTTGGGTATGGTCTGTAAGATAGATAACCTATAGAAAGAAGGCATGGGAATGCCTGAAAATTCATCCCTGAATCAGCCCCAGGGCCTGAGGATTTCACAGGTCCTCAAATCAGTGAACATTGGTGAGCTTGGCCTTGGGTCACTTTTTTCAAACCTTTTTGAGGTCTTTCTCCTTAGTCTAGTTTTTTATGTGCCTAGAATCAAGAGATTTCATCCAGTCTCCAGTCAGTTGTGATGGGCCTTTGGCCAATATCTGGAGGCACAAGGCGTGATCTGAATCACTACAGTTCCGATGAAGTCTTCTCCATCTAAGATTCTGCCTCTTTCAGGTCAAACAGTCTGCTTCCTGTAGGTCTTTTCACAATGATTCTAACGGATATTCTTATTTCTTTAAGAAGCACTACACCATCGGGGACTATTTAGAAATTCAGTGTTTACTTTTGCAGGTTTTTTTTTAAAATTGATTTTATTTTTTTAAATACATGACAGCAGAATGCATTACAATTCTTATGAAAAATTGTGCTCTATATGTGTAATATCTTTATATATAAAGTATGTTCACACCAATTCATGTCTTTATACATGTACTTTTTTGTATTACAATTCTCATTAAACATATATACCACAATTTTTCATATCTGTATATAAAGTATGTTGATTAAATTAAAATTAGAATAAAAAACACTGAGGGGGTTGTCTTAGATTATTTATCAGATGAGACATATCTTTCTGTATTAGTCTATCTTATGTTGCTATAACAAAATACTTGAGGCTGGGTACTTCATAAAGAGATTTATTTAACTCGTGGTTCTGGAAATTTAAGAACATGTCACCAGCATCTGCTTAACTTTGAGGTGCCATGGCAGATGGCATCACAATGGTAGAGCAGACAGAAGAGATCACATAGTAAGACAGGATGCAAGGGAGAAAGCTGAGCAACTGAACTTGCTTTATAATGAGCCACTGCCATGAGAACTAATCCACTTTGAAATTCCTGCATTAGTCTTCTCCAAGGGCATGTCCCCATGACTTAACCACACCCTACTGTCTCCACCACCTCAACTCAACCAAACTGGAGACCAAGATTCTAGCACATGAAGTTTGGGGTACACAGTAAAATCACATACAGATTATAGCACCATCCCTTTGGTAATTTCTTCATTCTTATTATGTAGTTATTATTTTTTTACTTCAGGGAATAATAAATGTTGGCTTTATAATTGTAAAAACTGAATGATTGTCATGAGCTCAAGTTGTGTCTAAATCAGCTGGAAAGCCATTCTCATTTGTATTTGTGTCAGACTGGTCTTCTACATCTAAATCGTCTTTCCTTTTCTTTCAGAGGAAATACAATTAACTTTTGAATATCAACTTTCTACCCTGCCACCTTGCTATACTTTTATTAATTTCAAGAACTTTTGTTGTTGACCTTTTGGAATTTTCTACTTAGACAACTGATGTCATAGCAACATTTTTATATTTTTATGGAGCTGCCTCCTTCTCATTTATTTTATATTTTTTCCCTCTTGGGAGATATTAAAGAGTAATAGAAAAAAAGTATTAAGAATATTCAGAATAAATAGAATAAAATGTTCAACAGAAAGTAAAAATAAGTTATCACATAGTATTTCTCTTTGTGGACAAAGAAAAATGTTTGTAGCTACTGTTACTGTAATGACAAGAAAAAGAAATTTTAGTTCTAAGAAAAAAAACGTTTGGCATGATTCAAAGACATTTAAAATTTAGCTCATTAGAATCATATCAGCACATTACATTTCTCATGATTTAGCCTTCTTCACTATCCTAGATGAGTTTTATGAGTTAAGTGCTTCTGGGGGCTGGAATGTACTCAGTGGTAGACTGCTTGCCAAGCATGTGTAAGGCCCTGTGTTTAATCCTAAATCCTGGCAGCCGAGGGTGGGGGAGATGACATTGGTTCCATAGCTTGTTTAAAATTAAAAATTATATCTGTAAAAGCTGATTTCAACTGCATGGAATGAGGATATGAATAATTTTTTAAAAAGTTTTATGAAAGTCTTAAAGTGCTATAAATCCTATAACTCAATGTTTTAATAAAACCAGTAATTTCAAGACACCTATTCATTTGTCTAAGGGTTTAGATTTAGTCAATATTTGAAATTCCACATAACTTCTAAATAAGAAACAGATCTAAGTACCAGTTTGCTGAACATAATTTTTATTTGCTTTCTTAAAATGTCAATAGTTTATCAAAATATGCAAATAATTCAGATAATGGCACATATGTCCATTTTGATCTCTTAAGTGCTCATGTATGATAATAGCTAAATAATTTTATGATTTTTTTTTTTGCCCTGATTTTCTATGTGTCCGGGGGAGGGGGATAAGATTAGAGTACAAACTCCTTTGCTTGACCTTTTGGTGTACTGTAAAGCAAGTAGAACACCCATGAGGGGAAAGACAAATTTTGGGATTTTTTTATTGCCTTGGTTTTATTATATATACCTCTGGCTTCAAGACTCACTACAAGGCCTGATATTCATTTTTCTTTGGTATTTGTGTTGCTGGTGGGTACCCTTTATCCAAAGCTTTAAATGGTATTACATAGTCATTGTAATGGAAGATGACTCAAGAACTCACCCTACAATAAAAAGAGTTAACTTTTTTTCAGGAATGAACTAAGATTTCTGGATACCTTTCTGCTCTGGATCAGCTTAATATTGGCTGTAGATTTAAAAACACACACACACAACAACAACAACAACAACAACAAAAAACCTGTCTCCATGGCCAGTTTTGTATTCCTTTGGTCAAAAGGGATGACCGAAAAAGAAAAATAGCTCTGACAGCAGAACACTAGAACTGGCCTGTAACTAACTCGCCTGTCATTCACAGCTAGGCTCTGGAATTCTCCAGTTAAACAATTGCACAGAATACCAATTTCAGATAATGCCACTTGCATGGCTGTGAAAGATCAAGACAAAAACAAGAGCATACCTCCATAACTTCTGCACACAAATAGTGAAAACATTTCAGACTCTTAATATGATCAAACATCCCCCATCATGGCTAATATGTGATTACTCATTTTTAACTTTTTGTTTGGTTTTTATTCATTATAGGTATACCTAATGGTGGGGTTCATTTTGATATAATCATACATCCATAGAATATAATTGACTCCATTTCAGTCTAGAGTACTTCTTTCCCTTCTTCCCTCCCTCCTCCTTTTCCCCTTCCTCTACTCTTTGATTTCCCTTCTATTCATTTTATTTAACTTGTGCTTTATAGGTATACATAAAGGCAAAATTCACTGTAGTATATTCATAAATATACATAACATAAGTTGGTCAACTTCATTCTACCCTTCTAACTTTTCCTGCCCTCTTTCTTTCTTCTCTATTCCCTTCCTATGTTCCAATGATCTCCCTTCTATTTTCATGGTATCCTCCCTTTTAAAAAATTATTTTGGTCTAGCTTTTGCATATTAAAGAAAACAGTTGACCCTTGATTTTCTAAGTCTGGCTTATTTCATATTTAGTATGTTGTTCTCCAGGTCTATCCTTTTTTTTAAAGCAAATACCATAATTTCATTATAACTGAATAAAAACTCCATTGTATGTGTGTCTATATACCACATTTTTCTTTATCCATTCATCTGTTGATGAGCACCTGGGCTGGTTCGATAATTTGGCTATTGTGAATGGTGTTGCTATACACATTGATGTCCCTATATTACTATAGTATGCTTATTTTCGTTCTTTTGGATAAATAGCAAAGAAAGTAGTAGCTGGATCATATGGTGGTTCAATTCCTAGTGTTTTTTTTTTTTTCAGTTTTAGAAACTTATTGTCACTGTGAGTATGACATGAATAAGAGGAAATAGAGTATGTGGATCTTGCTCTCATGAAATTTACAAATGATCAAGAAGATCATAAAAATGTCAAATGGTGTTACAGCAATTATGATTCGATTCTTAGTCTTTTGAAGAAACTTCATACTGCTTTACCGAGTGGTTGTACTAAGTTTTAGTCCCATTGACAATGTACAAGTGCACATTTTCCCCCAATCTTTGATGATTGCCATTCTAACTAGAGGGAGATGTGGTCTCAATGTTTGGATTTGCATTTATTTCCTTAATTGCTAAGGAGGCTGCACATTTTTCATATGTTTGTTGGCCACTTGAAAAATTTAAGTTTAGTCCTTTTGCCCATTTATTGATTGCATTATTTGGCATTTTTTTGAGTTCTTTATATATTCTAGATATTAATCCGCTGTCAGAAGAATAACTTCCAACTATAGGATCTCTTTGCACATTCTAGTTTCCTTTGGTGTGCAGAAACTTTTTAATTGGATGCCATCCCACTTATTGATTCTTGATTTTATTTCTTGAGCTTTAGGGGTCTTGTAAGGAAGTCAGTACCTGCACCAATACATTGGAGTATTAAGCCTATATTTTCATTTGGCAATTGCAAAGTTTCTGGTCTAATCTCTAGGTCTTTGATCCACTTTGAGTTGATTTTGTGCAGGGTAAAAGATAGAAACTTAGTTTCTTTCTTCTACATATGAATATTGACTTTTCTCATCACCGTTTATAAAAAGGCTATCTCTTTCCAATATGTGATTTTGGTACCCTTACTGGGTATCAGATGACTGTATCTATGTGGGTTTCATCTTTTGTCAGATGAATATGTCATCTGATCCACATATTCTATTTTACTCCTTTAGTCTTCAAGTCTGTTTTAATGCCCATGCCATGCTATGTTACTATTGTTCTGTAGTATCATTTGAGATCTACTTTTGTGATGCCTCCAGCATTGCTCATCTTGCTCAGTATTCTTTGGCCATTCTGGATATTTTTATTGTTTCAAATGAATGTTGACCATTTTTTCTCCTTCTGTGAAGAATGTCATTGCTATTTTGATGGAGACTGCATTAAATCTACATAACACTTTTGATAGTATGGCCATTTTGACAATATTGATTCTGTCCATCCAAGAACATGGGAGGTCTTTCCATCTTCTAAGTTCATCTTCAATTTCTTTCTTCAGTTTTCTGTAGTTTTCACTGCAGAAGTCTTTAACCTCCTTGGCTGGATTTATTCTTAACATTTTTGTTTATTTGTTTGAGGTTACTGTAAATGGGATTTCCTAGTAGATTCATTATTGGAGTATAGGAAAGTGATAGATTTGTGAGTGTTGACTTGTATTCTGCTACTTTGCTGAATTAATTTATGAGCTGTAGTAGTCTTCTGGTATAGTTTTTTGGGTCTTCTAAATATGGGATTATATTGTCAGCAAGCAGAGATAATTTGAGCTCTTTCCTACTCATATCCCTTTGATTTCCTTCTCTTGCCTGTTCACTTTGGATACAGTTTGAAAGACTATATTGAATAAGAGTGGTGAAAGTGGGCATCCTTATCTTGTTCCTGTTTTCAGAGGAAATGCTTTCAGTTTTTTTCCCCCCACTCAATATAATGTAGCCTTTGGGTTTGTTATACATAGCCTTTATAATGTTGAGGTAAGCTCCTTCTATTCATCATTTCTCCAGAATTCTTAACATAAATTGATGCTAGATTTTGCCAGTGATTTTTTTTTTCTGCATCCATTGAGATGATCATGTTGTTATTATCCTTAATTATATTTATGTGGTGAACTACATTTACTGGTTTGCATTTGAACCAACCTTGTATCCTTGGGATGAAACACACTTTATCATGGTGTACTATCTTCTTAATGTGGTCTTGAATGCAGTTTGCCAATATTTTATTAAGAATTTTTGCTGTCTGAGTTATTAAGTATATTGGTTTGAAGTTTTCTTTCCTCAATATGCCTTTGTCTGATTTTTGGTATCAAGGTGATCCTGCCTTCAAGAAGTGATTTGAAAGAATATTTACTCCCTTTCTGTTCTTTAGAAAAATTTGGGTAGTATTGGCATTAGTTCTTCCTTGAAGGTCTGGAAGAACTCAACTGAGAATTCATCTGGTCCTGGACTTTTCTTTGTTGGAAGGCTTATTAATTGCTGCTTCAGTCTCATTGCTTAATATTGGTCTGTTTTCTATATCCTCATGGTTCAATTTGGGAAGGTCATATGTGTCTAGATATTTGTAAATATCTTCTAGATTTTCAGGTTTATTAGACTATAATTTTAAAAATAGTTTCTAATGATCCTCTGAATTTCAGAGGTGTTCGAGGTGATATGTCTTTTTCCATCTCTAATTTTTTTGATTCGGGTCTTCTGTCTTTTGGTCAGTTTGGCTAAGGTTTGTCTATTTTGTTTTTCTTTTCAAAGAACTAACTATTTGTTACATTGACCCTTTGTATATTTAAATTCTCAATTTCATTAATTTTGCTTCTGATTTTAATTATTTCCTGTTTTCTACTGATTTTGGAATTATTCTTCTAGGGTCCTGATGTGTAAAATTAGATTATTTGGGATCTTTCAATTTTTTTGATGTGGGCACTCAATGCTATAATCTTGCCTCTTAGAATTCCTTCATACTATTCTAAAGATATTGATATGTTGTATCTATGTTCTCATCGGTTTTTAAGAATTTTTCAGTTTTCCCCAATTTCTTCTATGTTTCATTCCTCATTTAAAGGTGTATTATTTAATCTCCAGGTGTTACGATGGTTTGTTTTTTTAAGTTCTGCTTGAGGTCTACTTTGTCTAAGAGTAGCTACACTTGCCTGCTTTTGGTCTCCATTTGCATAATATCATTTTCAAACCTTTCACTTTCAGTTTGTGGATGTCTTTGCTTGTAAGGCGAGTCTCTTATAAGCAACATGTGGTTGGGTCCTATTTTGTTATCCATTCTGACAATATATGTCTTGTGGTTGAAGAGTTTAGACCAATTATACTCAGTTGTTATAGAGAGACATAATTTTCCCATGTTCATATATGAAAACAACACTGTGATTCCCATCATCATGTACATCCATAAGAATGGGACTCTAACTGTAATAAATTATATTCCATTTCATTATATCAAAACGAATTCTGCTGTCCTGTCTAACTAAAAAGAGCCAATAATAATAATAATATAAACTTCTAAAAATACAGATTTGGAATTTAGAAGTCTAATCTGGAGAAAGACCTATAGGGGTCAGAAATGAAGATGAAGTTTTTCATGAGAAGATGGTAAAGTGAGTAGAAGGCTAATAAGATCTGGAATTTGGAAGAATTCCATTAGTAAAGGGGAAGATCAGATGAAGAACATTCAGACAGACAAGAGAACTAGGAGATAAAAGAATACCCAAGACATTATGAAACATAGTAAATACATAATATTTCCTGAATGGATAAATAAGGATTATAATTTCCAGTTACATTTTTTTCCCTCTCAAAATATCTTTTTCTATGTTAGGTAAAATTTCCTCTGTTGCTATTTTCTGCTTCAATTGGTTAATCTAAAAATCTTACCATGATCTCAGATTTCCATTCTCTTAAAAATACTAGCAAAGTAAATATACTCAATCCTATTTGTAGTTCGTAAATTACTTTGCTAACATTTTAATGCCTGAGTAGTCTAGTGGCCCTAGAATATTTAGAATACATAAACAAAGAAACAGGAAATAGTTAACTGCTGTTTCTGCAGCAGCTCAGTAAATTAGAATAATCAGATGCATCTTGGGTAAACGCATGTGCACATAGCTGTAAACAGTAATCTCCATTCTCTTAAAAGCATAAATCACTTATTGCAACAATCCATAATCATTCTCATTTCAACTTCTAGATGAGAATAAGTTATAATGAGAGAATTCATATTTTCTAATTGCTTTTTTTTTTTAAAGCAGAGAAAGGTGAATTACTAGAAAGGGGAGAAAATCTTGTCAACTAATTGAAGAAAAAGAACTTAAAACATGTCCAAATAAAGATTAAAAAGTTTCAGGCATGCAGGGAAGTCCACAAAGCACATCATTTTTTTTTTTCTCAGAATCCAACAGAACTTTGTATAATAGAGGCAGAGGTTAGATAGTACCATGAGTTGCTGTGGAAGAAGAATTTGGTGGGTTGGCCACACTTTGAAAAGGCCTCCATTCTGGGTATGTGCCAGGTTTCCCCAGCACCCAGTACACACAATTACTGCATTTGCATGTGTAAATTGGGTAATGGCGTGCCTAACTATCAGATTTGTATGTGAAAATGCTATCAGCATATGCACTATTGGTTGTGTGCCCACGAAAAAGGGGTCTTTTAATGGGGTTGCATTAGTTGGGGAGGAAAATTTCTAAGAAGTTGAGAACATGTCCTACATGCCTGGATCCAGTGTAGATGCCCCTATGGATAATTGGCACCCTCGATAATTACTTTGTTGTTGTATATTCTCTCAGATTCTATCTAGGGGAGGAAATTCATCAGAGGATCATTTGACCAACTCTAATTAGCACAGAGTAAAATTATACCCAAGTTACTCTTGGAAGTGCCTATCTGAGCCAAATGAACAGACTGCAGCACAACCAATCCATTCATCTTGGCCATCTTAACAATCAACATGGATCTCTACAAAACTGACTCGGTCTCTTTTTTTTTTTTTTTCTTAAGGCACAACATTCCTCAAACATCCTTTTTGTCACACCATTTTACTTCTCTAAAGACTTTAGTGTTTCTCAATTGCCTGTTAAAAGGAATAGACAAAACTGTCACCCTGCAAAAAATAAGAAATCTTAATGATCATTCATTCAATCTACTTTAGTGGATTTCTTTTTTGAATTTCCCATGCTTATTTATTAATATCTTAGCATCAATAGTCTGTCTTAGCATTTGCTCCAGAATAATAATACTCATGTTTCCTAAGTCAAAGCCAGTATACATGATGGGAACATAATGGAACTAAATATCTCAAACTGGAATTCGCTTAAAAAAAAAAAAAAAAGATCTGGGATATTCGCTTTGTTACAGCCAAAAGGTGACTTATTCTGGTGTAGCTTCCTTCTCTGATGATCCTTACTTCCACTGCTGTCCCCCAAAAAACACCAGTGTAAAGCAACTTTTATGATATATCCCCTTAAAGTCCTACTTTCTTCTGTCCAAAGTAAAGCCTTGTACATAAGTGGCTCATCCCAATTCTAGATTTTAATCTTTTGTCAAATAGTTTAAAACAAAGTTGTGTAACATTGGTCTCCTTGTCACCCATCTTTCTTTCCATTCATCTTAAGGTTCTTTCAGAGTAATATAAGAAATGTCTGGAGAACTCATGAGAAATGCAGATCTGTGTTTAATTTCAGACCTACTGACCGGAATTGGGGGCAGGGATGAGGCCTGCGAATTCTTAATTTATCAGTTTCCTCGATCATTCTTGTTATTATTTGCACACTAAAGTATGCGTGTTGTGCATGGTTTTATCTTAGTTTGTTATATACTTCTTCCATTTAGCAGTGAGGATGATCTGCACTGAGTCGCAGCCTAACAGGATCATTATACTGTTTTGTAGTTATGACAAAGAAACTTAGTACGAAAATATAACATGACTATTCAAAATAAATGTCATAAGATAAAACATGCTTTGGTCTGGGGGATCTCTGCCTTCCTCAATCTGCTAGCTTTGCCTACAGATATTTGCAAGAAATGGCAAACCTGAGAGCCAAGATCATCCATACTCAAGGTTTACATGTAATGGGCACTCTCAAGGGTTATCCCTGCCCTAAGAAGGCATGCAGTAGGTGATAAGAATAGACTGATTTACAATCACTCAATATCAGAAAGGTGTAACATTACATTTCACAAATAGTATTCTGCTAGATTAGAAAATATCATAAACACATTTGGAGAATCCTCAGTCCAGGAACCATAAACCACTTTTTTTTCCCTCCTTGCCATTTTAATTTAGCGATCTGTTTTGGATTACATAAATAAAAATGAGCCTGTATTTTTTTTTTTTTTTTTTTTTATAAATCAGCCTCTCTACATAGAAATCACTAGTTAGATTGAACATTAGAGCATATATAAAATTGCATCCTTAAAAGACATGAAAACATTTCTCAATGAGAATGAAGCTGTTCACGGTGACCTTCATGTTGAACAGTGGGGGGTCAACAAGGCACTAAATCATTTTGATTCACAGATGAGATCAACATATTCATATTTGTTTGCCAAATGTGTATTTTAATTTAAGCTTCCTCTGATTGATGCATGTAATTTATGCTGCCTAGAACTAAGGCGTCATATTTTTCTTTTTTCCTAACTAACAGGGGGAGACTTTCTTGGAAACAGATAAAGGAAAGAGTCCAGTAATTTGTAGCAATGTGACTAGAGCCACACATGCTCTAGAATTAATGTTCTTCATTAGGGTGAGTAGGATCAGCTGTATGTATACATCAGGTTTTTAATTAACTCAGTCCCCACAACAGGACTCATGATTCAAACTGTTAGCATTTTTTTTTCTTAAATCACAAAATGAAAAAATTGGGTGGCACATCTTTTTCACACGCAAAATAAAGGGGGGAGGGATATTCAGAGAAATGAAAGGCTCTTTGTACTACATTGAGAGTGCTCAGAAGATCTTTATAATCCTGTGTTAATCAGAGAGCGTGGCATTGAATGATTCCAATGAGATGCTGCAAACTCAACCATTGTGACAGTTTTTTCCTGTATATTAGATATGATTCCAACTTATTTATCTTAATATGTTTAAACTAACATTTGGAATTTGTTAACTGCCTTGTTCTTGCAGAACTGACCTGGTGATATTTTAATAAGATACTACCAATTTAAGGAAACCTCAGTAAAGCAACATGAGGAGCTCAAGCAAGGGGTGAGGGGAGAAACTTTTTATAGCAGCCTCATTCTGAGATCATATTAACATAAATTTGACAGTTAATCTCCATATTGCAAAAAGGCTGCCCAGACTTACTTAATTAAACTTAGAACAAATATGTTTCTTTATTTGCCAGGTACAGTTTTTAATCTTAAAAATACCAAGATCCAATTACAATGTGCAAGTATGGTATAGAGCAGGAGCATGGGGCAGTAGCTGGTGGGACCAGTATTGACTAAGGATATGTAGCTAAGCAGAGAGCCTGGTTTCCCAGCTAAAACCAGATCCCATCTCCTGAAGGAAATCCATGACACATACCAGTAATTTGTAAAAGTCATTTCTTTAGATTTTAGAGGATAAAATTAAATTTGCTTGTTACGATTTTTCTCAAATCCGTTTGAAATCTATTATTCCCTAAATACTTTGAATAAATAGTTTGTGTGATTACTCTAAGAATTATCCCAAAGACTATATTGAAAATAACTATAGAGATATGAGCAAGACCTTGATTGACATCGAAAGGCCTTCTGTTTGTACTTCAGACTGTTCCATACTGAACTGCAAACCATTTAACCCTTTATGAATATCAGGTGGTTCTTCCACTGAGCTTAGCAATATTTCAGTTTAGTGAAGTTAGCATGTAATGACTCATTCATTCAGTAAATATTTGAGATACATGTTTGTATGTCAGTCCTTCTTCTAGACATTAGTGAACAAGACAATATACCTGCCCTCAGGGAGTTTCCATTCTGATGGAATAAGAATAAATCTATTCTATAACATCAAGCATTTTAAATTCTATGAAGCAATATCATACAATGAGAAGGGAAAGTTTGGCAGTGGGCAGGTGATACTTCAGAGAGGATGAGTAAAGATCTTTCTGAGGATATGACTTAGGAGCAGATTGGAATGAAGTGATAAAGCAAAGCTTGAGAATTCGGGAGGAGAGTGTTCCAGGAAGAGGTAGTCTCAAATTTTCTGAATGGGCTCCTAGACTTTCATAATGTCCTCCCTGCCACCCTACCTGCTTTGTAGCTTCCACATATGAAAGAAAAATACCATACTTTTCTTTCTGTGTCTGGTTTATTTTGCTTAACATATTTTTCAGTTCTATCCATTTTCCTGCAAATGAAATAATTTTGTTGTTCTTTACAACAAAATTAAAACTCCATCATGTATTTACACCACATTTTCTTTATCCATTCAGCTAGATTGATTTCATAACTCGGCAACTGTGCTGCACTGAATCTGGTTATGCATGTATCTGAAGTATGCTGACTTTAATTCTTTCAGATAAATACCAAGGAGTGGTATAGCTGAGTCATATGGTAGTTCTATTTTTAGCTTGGAGGAACCTCCATATGATTTCCATAGTGGCTATACTGATTAACTTTCCAAACAAGTATATAAGGATTCCTTTCCCTGAATCCTCAACCAGTATTTATTATTATTTGTATTCTTGATGATTGCCAATATAGTTATGGCTAAAGATGTTGAATAGTTTTTCACATAATTGTTAGTCATTTGTACTTCTTTTGAGAAATGTCGGTTCAGCTCATCTGCCCATTTATTGAGTGGACTTTTTTTGCATGTGGTCTTTCTTTATGTGTTCCCGATGTTAGTCCTTGTCAGAGTAGATGACAAAGATTTTCTCCTGTTCTGCTGTGCAGAAATACTATCCCATTTATCAATTCTTGGTATTATTTCCTGAGCTTATATAAAGGTGTCCTTTTCAGAAAGCTATTGCTTGTATGTTGAAGTGTTTCCCATTTTCTTCGAACACTTACAAAATTTCTGGTCTAATTCCTAGGTCTTTGATCTATTTTGAGTTGACTTTTGCACAAGGTGAGAAGGGTTGTTTCATTCTTCTATATATGTATACCCAGTTTTCCCAGTCTCGTTTGTTAGAGAAACTGTCTCTTGTCCAATGTATGTTTTTGGCACTTTTGTCAAAAATCGGATAACTTAATGTGAGTTTGTTGGTGTCTTCTATTCATAGGTCTATGTGTCTGTTTTTATGCCAGTACAATGCCATTTTTAGTATAATGGTTCTGTAGTATAATTTAAAATTGGGTATTGTGATGCTTCCACCATTGCACTTTTTCTCAGGATTGCTTTAACTTTTATGAGGATCAGGAATAGGGAGAAAGAAGGGGTATGGGAAGGTATGGAGGAATGAAATTGATCAAATTGTATGCATGTACAAACATGCTATAAAAACACACTATTATATATAATATGCACCAATAAAGATATTTAGAAATATATAACATGGTATTCAGCTGTGTACAGAATAAATGGAATATATAATGACTATAACTGTGTATAAAACTAATATGCAGATAGTTATAAAATGTTACAGAACATCCAAGAACTTGAATGGAGGGCTATACTGTGGATAGGAATACTTAATACCTCCCCTAGTTTAATGTATACATGTAGTAAAAGGACAATAAAATTTGAAAGGAAATTTTTTTTTCCATGATTAAAAAAAAACACTAAGTGGGAACTAATTTTGGCAAATAAAGTAGTAGCCAGACTATCGGAGAGCTTGAGTGGGATGGAATGATGGCTTACCAAGTTTGGCTCTAGGTTAATGGTCTTGCCTCATTTCCTTCTACCAGAGCTCTCAGAAATCACAGATTCCTTTAGGTTTCAGTTTATATCTGTGGTGGGATAGTGTTGGTGAACTGCTATGGGGGAAGCGACAGGAACCGGCTTAAATTTTACAAACATCTCTTTGGCTGTATGGGGAGGATATACTCTGATGAGTCAGGAAGAGGAGGAGAAAGATGTAAGACATTGTGGTGGTAATAAGGGTGGAGGAGAGAAAAGTGACCAGTTTCAGCATATATTTTGAAGGTAAGGCTGATGGGATTTGCTAATGGATAGGCTGCATTTTTTTCCTCGATGAACTCAACCATATATAGAATGTTTTCTTGAGGTCACTGTACTACAAAATAAGAAAGCCAAATGATTTTAGAAATGCAGCAAATAAGGAAGCCTTCTCAGAATAGGCACGTGTCTGGTTGGATGTCACAGATGACTTATAGTCTCACAGTGGTAAAGGTCATCAGAAGTCTTAAGCTTTGCCATCTGCTTAAAAATCCTAAGGTACAAAAAGAGAATTTAGGAAATCCCTGCATAGGTCGTATGTATGCTCATGTGTCACTCTATATTAAACCTCCACCCCCCCACACACACAAAAGCATCCATCTAAAAGTAGAGACAGTGACAGGAGCTCAATATGACAGTGGAAGTACTCTGCTCTCCTATGATCTAAGTAAGAGATCTGCCCAAACCAGGGGAAGTTTTACACCCACAGAGGATAATTTGCCAGACGGTAAATCCCAGGAGGAAAAGACTGTATCCTTATCACGAGGTCATATTGCATGCTAGATGGCCTTTTAATCTTCATTGAAATAAAGAGAACTAAAAACTATAAGGACATTTTAGAAATAACTTATAAAAATAGCTCTAAGATAGCTATCCTATGCAAGCAGCATTGTGGCTCAATGAGAGACTTCAGGTAATTGCCATTTGCCAGTTAAAGATATAAAACATTGCGGTCTCTCTCTTCCTGTAATGATCACGGTCATCTGTCAAAAGTGAAGAGCAGGAAGTTGTCACCCTAAGGAGAGAAGATCAGCTATGAAAATTTACTAGAGGGAGGAAATGTCTTCTTCCCTTTGTGGTGAAGAAGTTGGCTGCCCTATGTGTGCATCTTAGGCTCATGGGTCTGTCTTCCAATACTGTGGGAGTACACTGGCACAGGCTGCTGTTGCTGAATTGTAGTCTTTCTGTTGCATGTTCCATGTACAGTGAACTCCAGCCTCAGATCTTCAAGATCAGGTTTCAGGCTATCAGCAAGTACTAATTGAATTACAGTACTTTAAGTAGACACAATGTCTGTTTTTGTTCTGAAGACAATTTGGTTGTCTGCAATAGTTTGACTTCTGCAATTGCCTTTCTTTAGGGTTTGCTATGGTTTGGAATGTGAGGTGTCCTCCAAAGGCTCATATGTGAGAATAATGCAAGCAATGATTGGGTTAAGCATCTCATAACCCAATCAGTGAATTAATCCCCTGATAGGGATTAACTGAGTGGTAATTGAAGGTAGGTAGGGCAGGGTTGGAAGAGTGGGTTATTGGGAGTATTTAGTGAGTTGAGCTTAGTCTCTGTTTCCTGATCATCATGTGAGCTACTTCCCTCTGCCATACTCTTCCATGATATTATGCCTCATCTCAGACCTTGAGAAATGGAGCCAGCCTTCTAGGGACTGGGGCCTCTGAAATCATGAGTCCCCAAATAATTTTTTCCCCTACAATTGTGCTGGTCAGGCCTTTTAGTCATACTAGTGAAAAAGGACTTAAAAGACTAAAGTAGGGTTCTTAGTCATCTCAGAGCAGTGAACATTCCAGGGAGTTGAACCTCCTGTATCAGGATACCAGGGTGTTCAGGCATGAGTGAGGAAAACCTGAGATTATTAATACCTTGAGGCTTTACAGATTTTTAGTTCTTAGAGCTTGCTGTATTTCTTATTCTGGCATACATGTTATTGGAAAAATTAAATATCAGGCTACAGTAAAACCAGGAAATAGGATTAGAAACAAAGCCAGGTTCCTCTGTATCAATTTAGGATTATTCATATTCAGGTTTTTGTCTGTCTTCCTGTAAATTAAAAAAAATAGTGATAATTGTAGATAACTTAATATTCACAGTTGATCTGTTATGTGATTATATTGTCCAAACATTTTTTTTAAATGAAAACATCATTTCTTTTCTTCCTGACAGTATGGTATGTATTATAGCTCACCTGATTTCAAACTATTTTGTGCTATTGGTATTGACTCTGAGAAGCAGGTCATATTATTTAATGAAAATGAACTTTAAAAATGGCTACAATGAAGTACTTTGCTACACAAAGAGAAAATATGACTTTTTGCAGTATGGGCAAGAGTGAGCTGGAATGGATCACAGAATAGTCAAAGCTAAACTACTGTGGAGATTTTATTTCAGAATCGATAAAGAGGAAATTGTCTTAATTTACAAAGCCCTCATATTCCTATTCCTGGTCAGAAGGGGAGAACTAATCCTTGATATTTAAGATTGATGAAATAAAATTAGATGTCACAGTACACTTATCCTACACTTGAAAGGCTGTGCCGCAAAACCCATTTTTACAACTGAAACTGAGTTACATATTGCCTTTGTTTGAGAAAATTAGGGACTCCGTTTGCAGCCATCAAAACAGATATTATCAACACAAGTATGGGAAATGGATGATCACTTTGGAACTATGATTTCATATATGTTTCTAGTCACCAATACTAGGAAATGTTGTCAAATATTTCTGAGAAAGCTCACACTGTCTCCGTAGGTTGATTAGATGAGCTCTCGTACATTGGAAACCTGACTACTTTCCAACAACTTGATTTCACAAATGGAAAAACAGCATCTGTTTTCCTGCAGCTTCACATATGGCAATCATTGTTGCTAAGACAAGCTGAAGCAGGTAGTCCGTGTGACAGTGCCCCTCTGGAGTGCTGCAGCCTCCTGGGACCAGATTACATTGGTCTGCTGTGAGGAGCTCAGGCTCCCCAGGCAGTGGAGAGTGCATATTTAATCAACATATGCAAAGCATCCGTATGAACAGCAAATTACAGAGAAAATGATCAAATGCAATATTTAGAACCTTCCTGTCTGTATTTGTAGCAGGCTAATTTGGATAGGTGTACTTCATGCCATACTCCGCAGGTATGAGTATTGATTTAAAAAAAGATCCGCCAGTTGATTGCAGAGTCGAAGGAGTTGAAATGTATACATGCAAGAACTAAGGTAGTGCTTGTTATGGAAAAAAATGTGACCGACACATTAACTAATAAGGAGGGATGAATGGTGGACAGAAATGGGAAATAGTTTCCATATAGACGGATTATACCTCTGTTGAACTTAAAGCATCCAGAGGGATAGACCTTTTGTGTTTTATAATCATAAATCTATATACCACACATAAGATTTCTTAATCAGTGGCCCATTTCTGGGGGAAAAAGTCATGAAGCTGAACCAGAAGCCCCCATCCCTGTTGTTTTTTTTTTCCCCCTCCAAAGATCAACATTTGTGTCTTAAAGGTCAAGAGACTGGCAGCAGTAGAATTAAATTCCAGAATACATCCACCAGCCAGGTATACTGCCAACAGATGCTGGTTTTATGAAACTGCTGTGCTAGTGGCTTTAACCCTCATTTGGAAGTATAACTCGGTCAACTACAGAAAGATGAGTTTCTGAAGCAGTCTTAACTTCTCCCAAATATCACTATTGCTAAACAGTTGTTTATAAGAAACTTTTTTTCAGTAGATTTCTATGACAAGTTCATAAGATAGGCACTGGAAAGTCTGGAAGTGCTGCATCTCTAATTATAAGAGCCATGATCCCTAACTGCAAATTCATCCCTTTTGGGGGGAGATCAATTTTATTCTAAAAATTATCTACTGAGTCAATGATAAATTTGAAGCATTTTCTAAGGTTATATGTCAAAAGAAGGTTTCCATTTGAAAACCAAGAAATTATAGGTAAAATGTAGAAAGTGAAGGCAAGTTAAAAGCGACATCTTGGGTTAAAGACTAAAGCACATACAAGTTGGAAGAAATCACAGCAGAGACCCCCCCCCTTCCTTTGCAAAACTAGATTCCCACATGTTTTAGCAACCAAATGACCTGACAAGAAGTAACTAATGGAGGGATAGTTTATTTGACTCAGTTTCAAAGGTCTTTGTCCATGGTTGGCTGACTCCATAGTCTGAGCCCAAGGTGAGGCAGAACATCATGGTGGAAGAGCACAGAGAATGAAAGCAGCTCAGGACATGGCATCCAGGAAGCAGAGAGAAAGCTAGGGTCAAAGTATAAACCCCAAAGGCATGGCCCCAATGACTTACCTTCTTCAGGCAGCCCCTACCTGCCTACAATTATGGCTCAGATGATCCGTATCAATGAATTAATCCACTGATTAGGTTAAGGCTTTCATAATCTAATCATTTCACCTCTGAAAATTCTTGCATTGTCTAAACCATAACACCAAATAGAGATCAAAAGGAGGGGGCTGGGGATGTGGCTCAAGCGGTAGCATGCTTGCCTGGCATGCACGGGGCACTGGGTTCGAGACTCAGCATCACATTAAAATAAAGATGTTGTGTCCACCGAAAACTAAAATAAAGAAGAAAAAAGAAAGGAGGGGTCATCCTGTCGGGGGCTGCATTTCATAAATTAGCAATTTGTTTTGGGACTTTAATCCCTGAAGTATACAATCTGAAAAGTGTTAGATGTTGGGTTTAATATGACTCTGAAAAGCTGCCCTTGTAATCCAGACTCAGCTGTCAAAGGCTGTGATTACTCCCTATGAAGTCCCTACATATGTCCTTCAATAGCAGGGGAATGTCTCCACACCTGACCAGCTCTCATCTCAAACCACTCCTGGGTCCTTTCTCCTTCATCAATTTGGCCGCCTCCTTCTAATGGCTCATGTCACTCCCAGATATTACTTGCATTTTCTCACATCTGTAGAGAAAATACTACTAGATAGTAATACTGTCTGTAGTACTGAGCCTTATTCAAACAAAGCCCATCGTTGACTTCAGTGCCATCCTACATAGCTTGGAGACAGAAAGAATTGGGAGGTAATATACACAACATTCACACCTTGTCTGTGGTCTGACTTTCTATGGTTTCAGTTCTCCAGTCAACCAAGGTCAGAAATTAAATGGAAAATTTCAGAAACAACTCACAACTTTAATAACTTTCATGATAGTAAATTATTGTAAGTGCCCTATTTTAGCATTTGTTGTTAATATCTTATTGTGCCTAAACTTTAGCATAGGTATATATATGCAGGAAAAAACAGTATATACAAAATTTGCTACCATCTGGGGTTTTAGGTATTACCTGGTGGTCTTATAACATAGTCACCATGGATAAGTATGAATTATGATATGCAGATTCTCTTTTCTACTCTGTGTCCTTGGAAAGTGGATTTCTTAATTTCTCCTGATCTCATTCTCTACAATGAAGAGAGATGGCTTGAACACTGAAGCTCCTCAGAGCCCCAGGGAAAGAACTGCTTCTAATACCCTTTCAACCACATTATGTGAGTAACACTTTAAATTTCTCCAGAGATGCTGCAAAAAAAAAAAAAAAAAAAAAAAAAAAAAAATTCCAAGGTCCTATCTTATAACTACAGAATCTGAATCTCCAGAAGACTCTTAAATACAATAGAGTCTTATGCAAATCCAGTCACTTAGATGTTGTGCACCCGCCCAGTGGTGTTTTCAGTTCCTAGCTTCTGATTTTGGGCCTGTTGCTTGATTTCTTCAAAACTTTAGTTTCATTAGCTATAAAATGGGCTAATTCCTCACAAGCACTTTGAAGAAATTAAATGAGATAATACATGGAAAATGCTCAGCTTCGTTTGGTACAAAGGAAATGTTAGATAGATGATTGGCATTGGCTTCTATGGACTTTATCCTGGTATTGAAATATATAATCAGAACGCAAAGAGAAGTAGTTGCACATTAATAATATATGCAAAGGGGTTGATAGAGGAGTGTTCAGAGATCTCTCTGAACTAGGAATTTTCCTGGGAGGTGGGCTAAGGGAGACATCTATCCTTCTGTAATAAAGTATTGTTACTGTGAGAAATGTCAAAGCCCTTAATTGTGTTAGGACAGAAAAACAATGGATTGAATACTGCTGCTTTGATAAACTTTTTTTTTTTCTCCCTCCAGACAGTATTATTCAACTCCTCACCTTTAACCCAGGCTTTGCTTTTATTTTCTACTCTTACAAAAACCTGGTACCAAATTATAGAAACTCATCTCATATACCTGGATCATTTTGCTAATATCTTTTAATCTTGAAGTCTAAATTTTCAGTCTGTCTTATTTTATATTTTAGGAAATTGCTTCAATTCATTTTGTGTAAGAATGAAGATAATAGGTTAAAAAATAGTCAATAAAATGAGAAATATAATCATGTCTCCTGCCTAGGAAAGCTAAAGTGAGAAGAATCAAAACACTGATGGGAAATAATTTAGAGGAGAGCTCAATAGTGAAAGGGAAATGAAGCTTGTAATTTAACAATCAGGAAAAATAAACACATCAGGATAAAAAGCTTTTGTTTATGGAGTACAAAATATCAAAAGAAAAGCAATTACTAAGCCCAAGCTTTTCTTGTAATGATGATTGTACCTCAATATTGCCAAATATATAAAAACAGAAACTCTAGTTAATGATTTTTAATTACTCTTTTCTAAGTGATGCCAAATGTATATTAACAAATAGCTGAATGATTGACTGAATGTTTTGGTTTTCATCTGTATGTTTGGTGTCATGTAGATAAATACTCAATCTAAAGAGTATCATATTAGCAAATTGGAGAGCAAAGCAGTAACTTACTGAAGAGATGAAGAATTTTTAAACCTCACTTCACAGATAAATATCATGGAGAAATTCCCAAATCAAAACACCAATATGCACCTGTTAGCATCATCTTGAAACCTCTTAGGTTTTTTCTGCATTGCTAGATTTCTACTGCACTCTAAATATTCCTATCTTACTACTTAAATATTAATGTATTTTAGTTAAACTCCAAATGCAGATTGGACAATCACTCATTAATGGTTACTCTTTCTTAAAGCATAAATACCAAAATATTGGTACAGTTTACTGACAAAGATTGCCAAAAAGAAAGTTACATTTATGTGCACCTAACTGTGTAAAGGATGGCTGATTCTACCCTAGTGTTCAAAGCTGCATATATGTATGAATGACTAGCAGGGGTTGCATCTTTTTCTTTGAAGCAGTGAGATTTTCTTCTGTGAGTGGAGGAAAGGTAAATTCTGTATGTTCATATCCCCATTTTCTGATGCTTTCTACCATTACAGTCTGCAACATCCCTGATAAAAAGAATGTCAGGGATATATCAGCGGATATTCCTGTTGGCAGAGGTAAAGAGGTCCTTCCCTTATCTCAACCCTTGGTACCAGCACACATTTTAAACATTTTTTTTTTTTTTTGGTAGAGGATACTGAGGTTCAGCATTTGCATTGCATGTGAACTTTTTTCCCACGAACTGAACCAATGTAATGAGGATTTATTTCTTAAATGTAGTTCAGTGTTCTGAAAAAGTACCCAGAACCTCTATTGGCACACCACACTTAAAAATCAAAGAGAACTCGTGTGCATTGGGCAACAATCTGCAGAGTCAATTTCCAATGCTCTGTGCCAATAGATGATGCAGACTACCCAAAACTGCGGATGATCTAACAGCCATTTGTGTTTGGCATTGCAATGCTTTTGTGATTTGACTTTGCCAGAATTTTTTCTTTTAGTTGAGGAAAAATGAAATGTATTATTTCTTGAGCATATAGGAATGATACACAAATCTGGAATCTAATCTCAAGATTTACTGAAATCTAATTTTATGTAAGAAACATTGTAGCACAAAATAGTGGAGTTTTAACTTAGTTTGCTTTTTGAAATGTTATAATTGACTTATGAACTTTGTTTTTTTAATAAAAGGCACATTTAGTTTTACTTTTGTCACATTGTTTTATGACTTCTTGGTTTATTTTTTGTGCTTACCCTGAGTTTCTCTTTATCTGTACTTTGCAATTTTTCAAGATATTTGTTTCGTTTGCTTCATTATGTGTTGAAATTTTTTTCATCTTGACTTTGTATGGTTTAAATATCAAGAAGTAATATAGCTTAAGATAGAACTTAGATTATCAAAGAGTACATTCACATTTGTTTTAATATAAATCTCCAGGTAAAGAGAATACCCCTTCCCTTAGATAATGTGGTATTCGTTCACTGTCAATTCATTCTAGCACTACTTGCAAATATAATCTGAGCATTTAAATTCAGAAATCTTTAAAAAATGTGTACATTTAAGTGTTTAATTTCTGCATTAAATTTAAATTATATTTACAATAATTCTAACCATTTAACTCTTCTTACATTTGTTTCTAAGGCACATTTTTGCCAAATTTTTCATTTAATATTTGCTCACATTTGGATAAGGTGCTTTTACATATTTATAAGAGGAGCTATGGATGTTTATTTGCTGAATGTGGTATACCTAATAATGTCTTTGTTACATTTGTGCATTTAATTTATACAGTTAATGTCTTAATAAGGAAAAGTTAATTGATTTCCTTTCTATTCTTGAGGTCTGAGGCTACTCTAAGTTAGTTGTTTTATAGGCAATTGCACTACCACTGAGCTATACACCCAAACCCAGATAAGCTGACTTTACTGCATGGTTATTTAGAGGATATTTTCATTTTCCTTGCAGTCCTAAAACTTCAATAGAACCTATTCTGGTATGTGTTGCTTCTTAAGATTCTCCATCATGAAGCAGTTAGAATTAATAAGATGCATTCTTATAACTACCTTTAGCTCAGGACACTTCCAGTATTTCATTAGTACTGATATTAATATACAAATAATGTTTTTAAAGAAAAGATGGACTAAATATCTATGCTATATATTTAAATGTCTTTGAACATTTCCTTTGTGTTCTGAGAACTTTTTTTATACTCACATATTTTTAGATAGAACTTCCAGTATCATCTTATGAAGATACTTTTTATTACAATATCAACCAAAGGAAAATTAACACTTAAGTCACTGGTTAAATATAAAATACATTGTTTTTCTCCCCAATTTTCAAACTTTTAGTCCATCTTATTATATAAAACAGTTTGGCAGGGAGTTGATAAATATAATGTACTGCAATGTATTTACATTGAAATGTTTTCTTTCCCACACCACCTCCATGTCCTAAATTAAAAGTTCATGAAAATATAATTGCCAATATGAAATAACTAAACTTCAGAGATGAGGCAACCTAGAAATCAAACCAATTAAAAGATACTTTTTAAAGTACCTCTGGCAGATGAACATGCAGCCTCTGCTTTTATGGGCATTTATCAGTGTTCATAGGGACAGACTGCAGAATCTCTCTCTAGGCAACTCTAACAAAAGAAAATTAGTGTACTTTTTTGTTTGCTTTTTTTCTTTTTCCTCTACCAAATTGCTAAGTCAAGGCAGTTCTATCATTTTCTTTCCTTCTTCACCTCCATCATGTAGGAGCACAACAGGAGTACCTGGCCTCTTTTCAGAGATGCATATGTGTCCCTAAGTTACCCAGGCAGAAAACATCTCCCTGAATGCAGTCCTGGTTAAACTGGCTGCCTGTGGTCAGTAAATTTTTAAAGTGTGCGAGAGTGAAAAATTTTCTCAAAAGTTTCAAACTTATATATTCAGCAATATGGGGATTTTTTTTTTTGCATTGAAATTCTGATTTTTTAAAAACTGGTCTTAATGATATTTTCATTTCTTCAATTTAATCACTATTTTCCACAATCTAAAAAATGTGATTTCCACAATTATAATCAGTTTTTAAAGTTTGTAATTACTGTTTGACCTCAGCCTGAAGCTCATTCATTTCTTTTGAGCTTGGCCCATTGACTTCTCAAGTTTTCTTTTACTTCTGTGTTGTTAAATTATTTATTCATTTTCTTAACCCCTCTCTGTACAGAAATAAATGTTACAGCTTGGTCTTTACATGGGATTTTTCAGTTGTCATGTATTCTGACTAATTGTAAAGTTGATTGAGAAGGAAGAGAAAAAAAGCATTCAAGAATTGCAGAAAAATATAAAACAAAAACCTAGATTATGCTTTGGCACTAGAAGTTGATTATATATATATAATCTATATAATTATATATATAATTATATTTATATAATATATAATATATTATATAATATAATTAATCTCCAACATCTCAAATACTCTAGAAAACTTTTACAGAGATGGAAGCTTTATAGCCAGTCGGATGGGGCCACCGAGCAGAATTAATGCCAAAATGACCTCATTTCCATCACATGTTGGCACAATCTAAGGGAAGATGGGGTTTACCACAAACACTGCTATTACTGTGATACTTTAGCAGTCCTAACATAAAAATTCCCAACCTTCATCTCTCTCCATGTAGATCTAATAGGATCAGAAAGGATTTAGACATTGGATGTTTTCAAAACTTGTGAAATCACCCAGCTATAGGGTCATTGGAGGTTGCAGTTCAAATTCCATTCTTGGTTCACTTTCCTTTCTGGGAAAGTGGACACAGAATTTGTAAAAAATGAACTTAAGTTTTCACATTTCTCCCTCTGGTTACTGTGACCATTTGTATCCCTTCTGGAGTAAGTATTTTCTAATCTTAGCTGAGACTTACCTGCAAACATATCCAGTCTTTGGAAGTTATTGGTTCTCTCATTTCTCATCACATTCTTTTTCCTGTTTAGACTCTTCAGATAGTAAGACAGAGGAAATGACTCACTTCCCCAGAACTTTCACGACTGCAGTGCCCCCTTGTGCAACTTGATAAGGGATAAGATGGCAGGGATCCAAGCAAAAGAAAAAGGCTCAAATAGGGTTATGTTAGGGCTTTTGTTTCCAAATATATAGAAAAGCCAAAAGACACTTCACACACAGCAGGGGTTTTTTTTCCTCCTCATTTCATTGCTTATATAAAGCAAAACACTTTGTTTTTAAAAGGGGGAAATCCACCTCTGAAATTGTAGAACACTGACACAGCATCATTCATCTTGGCAAAAGTTGACTGAGCAGATGATGTAGATCCACTTAACTTGGACTCAATCAAAGGTTTTGCTATTTTCATTTCACAAGCCAGATGTAGCTCATCATCGGTTGGAATCAATTCCAGAAGAGGTGTTAGAGTCTGTTGGTCCAAGAGAAAGTCTCATCCAGACACCAAAAAGAGCCATGAGGAAAATGGATATGATCTCCTCTGATAATCCAGCATTATAGGTAATTCAATACTTGGTTCAGACTAAGCAGTGGTATGTCCTAGAAATAAATTATTTTAGTGAGGTTATTTAGTCATTGATACATTACCCCCATGTCCTATTTCTGTGAATATACTGTTATATCTGAATGGACAAGAAAACTGAATAATAATAAACACACTTTGGTTATCAATGAATCAAAGGCAGAAAACCAATTACATGATAGATATGTGTCTAATTGAGATACTTGAGTCATCTGTGTTGACTAGACTCTGAACCTTAAATGTCTTTAAATTTGTTACCGCAGCTCCTACATTTCAAATCCTCATTTTTGTTGACTAGGATGCAATGAATTGGTGTTTTTTGACTAAAACCAATTAAAGAAACTTGGAATTTTTATATTTTTAATATGCATTTTCTATAACAGTAGGAACTCAAATCTGAATTTCTCTAAGCATTCTTTAAAAAACATGCAGAACAATAAAAAGAACAAATGAAACAAGCCACAACTCATCCCTATAGGACAGTTAGTTTAGTAGGATAAACTTCATTTTCTATAGATGTCAAAAAACTTCAGAAATCAGCAAGCCAGCTTGGAAAACCACATTATATCAAACATTATAAAACATCCTGGCAACAGTGTTAGCTAGAGTTCTTCCCCAGAAGACAAGACACCCGAGTGAAGAAATAAAACCCAGTGCCCAAATCTAAGTTGTTATAAATAAATTTTTAGGTGATATGAGCTGAATTTTGTTGTCTTAAATTATACAGGAGTCAGGATTCCTGGTATATGTCAATATGACTTTGTTGAAAATAAGATCTGTGCAGATTATGAAGTTAATACGAAGCCATTAGGGTGGACCTTCATCTAACAGGACTAGTATTGTTAAGGGAAAGTGAGACTAGACAAGCATACTGGGAGAGTATCATGTGAAGGTGAAAGTCATGTGGCCAAAAGCAAAGCACTACCAGAGATAGGAATGAGGCCTGCAGCACCATTAGAGGGAATATGGTCCTGGTGACATCTTAATTTTAAATTCTAGCCTCTAGACTCTAAACACTGTATCTGTGGCTTAAGCTACTCTGTGAAGCTTTGTTTTGATAACACTAGAAAACTAATATAACTGGGAAATTTAATGGAAGGTTTCTAAAGGTGTGCAGAAGCAGGGATAAAACATTTTATAATGTTTGATATAATTTCCCACCTCAAAATTCCTCTTGGAAAGGAGAGGAATTTTGAGGTGGGAAATTATATCAAACATTATAAAAGAGCCTGGAACAGTAGTGCAATACAGACACTGTTGATCTTAATACTTTTATTAACAGGATCCAGTGTACTACTTGTATACATGCATACTGTGATTATGTAAAACCTGTAATTCTTAGATATTAACCTTAATGATTATAAGTTTTCCAATCCATGAAGATGAATATCACTTATTTTTTGTGTCTAATTTCTTTCAGTAGTTTTATATTTACTGTGGTCTTTTGCTTCCTCGATTAAGCATATTCCTATTCTTTTTGATGGTGTAATTGGAATCTTTTATGTTCATATTTTTACTGTTAGTGTATAGAAACAACTGATTCTGTGTGCTGATATCTGTAACTTTGTTAAATATTTTTAATATTTAGGGTTTGAGTACACTGATCAAATCTAAGCATCCTTTTCCCACTCTATCCATTTATATTTTGATGGGCATATAAAGAAAAATATTCAGCCATAAAGTAAGGTGAAAATGAGAGGGTACACTGCTACTACTACTGATTTGGAAGAGAATACTGAATAGAGAACTGTTGTGAAAAATTGTTCCCCAAATATGACAACCTAGAGGAAACTAATTCCTTGAAGTATGTAATCTACCAAGACTGAATCATTAAGAATACAAAGTATGCGTGACCTATTACTAGTCATCAAAAACCTCCTTATATATAAAATTTAGGAACAGATGACTTCACTGTTGAATTCTATTCACTTCATGAATTAACAAATCCTAAAAGTGTAGATAATGGAATATTTTTTAAATCATTCTAAAGGCCAGTATCATTCTGACAAAATCCAGCAGAGATTATAAACACTTGCAGTCAGAATTCACATTGAAGAGATCATACACTATGACCATGATCTATTCCTGCAATTCAATGATGCTTTAATATACAAAAAATAGTGTAATAAACCAAATTAAGAGAATAAATATCAGTGGATATAGCAAAAACATTTGAAAAATTCAATACCCTTTAGTGATAGTAAACAAAACTAGGAATGGAAAGAAACTACCTCAAGGAAGAAAGCTTTATATGAAATCCCACCACCCCATCATCTTCAACAGTAAAAGACTGAAAAATTTTCCTTTAAGATCAGAAGACAAGGAACCTGCTTTTCTTCTAACATTACTGAAATTCCTAGCCAGACCAATTAGGTAATAATAATAAAAGGCATCCAAATAGTAAAAGAAATAGTAAGTCATGCCTGTCCCCAGATTACACAATCTTATATGCAGAAAATCCTATGGCTTCAAAAAAATCCCCCTAAATATTAAAAGTATTTAACAAAGTTACAGAATCTATTGTTTCTATACACTAACAGTAAAAATATGAACATAAAAGATTCCAGTTACAGCATCAAAAAGAATAGGAATAAGCTTAATCGAGGAAGCAAAAGACCACACTAAAAATAAACTACAGGTTTTACATAATCACAATTAAAAACACAAAGGTATCTTCTGCAAAAATAGAAAAATCCATTCTGAAATTCATATGGAATCTCAAGGGACCCTGAAATCCAGAACAACTTTGAAAAGGACAAAGGTAGAAGTCTCATACTTCCTGATTTCCAAACTCTTTACAAAGCTACACTAATCAAAACAATGAGGCACTGGCAAAAGAACATACATACAGATGAATGGATGATGGCAATGGTTACATAGATACAAGCCTACTATATACATTTTTATTGCTTTCCTATATATCAACAGTAAGTATGAAAATTTCAAATGTATTAAAAACAATTATAGTAGCACTGAAAAAGAATAAGTGTAAATCCTAACTGATCATCTAAATAGAAAGATATTCCTGTTAAAAGACTGGAGTAGTGAACATTGTTAGGCTATCCACCTTCCTCAGTTTGATCTACTGAATGCAATTCCAATAAAACTCACAGCAAAATGTTTTTAATAAAAGATGTAGAACAATTGGATATCTACACACAAATATTTAAATAACCCTAGATATTAAACTCCCATCTTTCATAAAAAGTTAAAATAGATAATAGAAACTTATGGTTATAGACCATAACTATAAAACTTATAGGAGACAATCTTTCCAATCTTGTGTTTGGTAATGAGTTTTAGATAAATAAAAACACAAGTGTTAAGATTTCTGCTCTATGAATGATGCCGAAAAAAAAATAAATCAGAAGGACTCTGTCCAACATATGAAGAATTCACTGGAAGCCAATCAGATATCAAACAATCCAGAGTGGATGAAAGCTCTGAATAGATACATCACCAAAGAAGATATATAGATAGTAAATAGGCATATTAAAGATGCTACTATTCACCTATTAAATGGCTAAAATACAAAATATTGATAATAGTAATTACTGCCAAGGATTGGTAGTAATGAAAACTCCTCTCTCTGATGGTGGAGATGCAAAATCATGCCATCACTGTGGAAGATAGTTTGGCAATTTCTTACAAAGCTACATGTTGCTTCTCTAGATGTTTGGAAACTTGTATGGTACACAAAAATGTAATTGTGAACTTTCGTATCAGCTTTATTCATAACTGCAAAAAGCTGGAAGCAACCAATATGTCTTTTAGTGGATGAATGGATAATCTTATCTAGACATAAACTGTTTAACATTTAGTTTCACAGATTTGACAGCTGGAGCTTTTCATCATTTGTTCAGAATATTAGTTTCTTATATGCTTTTATTTTGGTACCAGGGATTGAACCAACTTTTGAATTATTTTGATGTATAGTGTTTAATTCTCAATCATTTGGGAATGTCCATCTTACAGGTATTAATTTTAAACCAGTATTATTACATAAAAAATGTGGTGCCAATCATTTCCAAAACCACAATCCAGAATGTTGAAATCTCCAAAGAACAAAATCCCTAAAGACTAAAACCCCCCAAATCACTATCCTAAATCACAAATGTAGAAATCCCAAACCAAAAAATGCAATTCCCTTTGGAAAAAGAGTTATGTTGACTACATAAGAGGGGTTGAAAGATACATTCTGCATGAAGGGATAGTGCATTTTCATCTGTATTAAAGACTTATACATTTTGCTTTTTGCAAATTTGACAATTTCATCAAGATTTAGATAGTCCATCATGACTTTCAGATGAGCTCAGTTATGAAACTGAGTGCACACAATTTCTAACAATAGCAACATACATTTATTTCACTTTTTGACCAGTTTCCTTATGAATATGGTTCACGTGCTTTCTCCTTTGTGACTATCATAAGTATACCTGTTTATATTTGCAAAAATATATTATTTCCTATTGTGAAAATAACCTAAGCAGTGTTCTTATTTTTATACATTTCTGAAATATATTTTTAAATATAAATAAGTATCTTAATTTTTTTTGTTCTTTTATATATTTATTATTATATATTATAATTATATATTTGTGATTTTGATCTTTTGGGATTTTAGAATTTGATCTTTGAGAATTTCAACATTCAGTATCATGAACTTGTCTTAAATCCTTGTGTATGGTCTGTTTTGTTCAATGTTACATGCAATTTGGTAGCAAATAAATGTCTATTCCATTATTTTATAATTTATTCTGTATAAGCCAAATGGATCAAGACAGCTATTAAGATTGTTCAGGTCTTCCTTCACTGAGTTTTTGGTCTACTTGTTCTATCAATTACACTAAAATTTCTAACTATGATTATTTTTTACTCCTCCAATTCTTTCAATTTTTGATGTATTTTGAAGTGCTGGTGTTAGTGGCATATACAGTTTAAATTGTTTTTCTTCTGGATAAGTTGTTCCTTATTACTATTATGATGTTTTCCTCCTTATCTCTGGTAATTTTTTCCATTTTAAAGCCTGCTTAATATCATAACCATATCAACTTTGTTATATTCTAAGTTTTCTTGACATATTATGCATTTGTATATTTAAAGTGTGACTATTTAAATTAATATATAGGTTGAGATTAGTTTATCTTAATTGGACCACTCAATCCACATACATTAGTTCATTTACGTGTATTATCAAAGTAGTTAAATACTATCATTTGGTACTTTTTGGTACTCTTTTTCCTATTTGTTCCCACTCTTTCTGTTACATTGTCTTGTGACGTGACTTCTAGATGTAATTCTTTCTTGAGGTTCACTTTAACACCCTAAATTATCATAATCTACCTTCAAATAGTACTTTCTGGTTTTGAATGTATACAAATAGCATACTTGTTTATGAATACAATATTTATATTTTATAAAATACATTGCATATATAAATGTTCTATAACATGTATATTACATTTGTAAATATGGCATAGAGTTGTAGATATATATAAGTAAACTTTAATAAGTCATTACCCTAGTAAAAGTAAACAGAATATTTTGACACTGTTACTAATTTTCTGAAATTTTAAAATATGTATAACACACTTATTTATCCAGCTTACTCTTTCTGGAGGTTTAATTTCTTCCTATACACCCAGGGTTCCATCTAATATCTTTTCATTCACTCTGGAGAATTTCTCTTAGCAGTTATTGTAGGGAAGGGTAGTTACAGTCAAATTTCCTCAGCTTGTTTCTCTGAAATGTTTTCATTTCATCTTTCCTAATTCAAATTTAAAACTTATTAGAATACTTTAGAGATGTTCCATTGTCTTTTGGTCTCCATTGTTTTCAATGAAAAGGTAACTGTCATTCATGATGGCGTTTATTTAAGGGATGCTAGTTTTTTGACCACATGCACATTAGATAGAGCATTAATCTCTATATAAAGAACTCAAAAAACAAATAACCCGATCAATAAATAAGCCAAGGAACTGAACAGACATTTCTCAGAAGGATATACAGTTAACAAATACATGAAAAACTGTTCATCATCGCTAGCAATTAGAGTGGTTTTGATTTGCATTTCTCTAAGATTTCATCACTCCAATCAGAATGGCAGATATTAAGAATACAAACAACACTATGTGGGGGGAAAGGGCACACTCTTACATTGCTGATGGGACTACAAATTGTTACAACCAATCTGGAAGGCGGTATGGAGATTCTTTGGAAAACTGGGAATGGAACCACCATTTGACCCAGTTATCCCACTCCTCAGTTTATACCCAAAGGATTTAAAAACAGCATAGTACAGGGACACAGCCACATCAATGTTTATAGCGGCACAATTTACAATAGCTAAATTGTGGAACCAACCTAGATGCCCTTCAGTAGATGAACGGATGAAGAAACTGTGGTATATATACACAATATGTATATTACTTAGCATTAAAAGAGAAAGTCTTGGCATTTGCAGGCAAATGGATGGAGTAGGAGAATATAATGCTAAGTGAAGTAAGCCAAAAAGCCAAATGCTAAATGTCTTCTGATATAAGGATGTTGAGTCATAATGGGGATGGGTGGGGGGATGGGAGGAATAGATGAACTTTAGATAGTGGAAAGGGGAGGGAGGCAGGGGGTGTATGGGGATGGGATAGGAAAGACGGTGCAATGACGTGGACATCATTACCCTAAGTATATGTATGAAAACACAAATGATGTGACTCTACTTTGTGTACTACCAGAGACATGAAAAATTGGGCTCTATATGTGTACTATGAATTAAATTGCATTGTGCTGTCATATATAACAAATTAGAATGAATGTAACAATTAAAAGAATAGAGCACCACAAAACATCCAGTTAAGAAACACCTAAGTGACCATGAAGGAATCAGACATAACTTTCCTATGCTCACTTATAAATACACGACAAGTGTAACTCCACATCCTGTACAAACACAAGAATGGGAAGTTATATTCTATATGTATGTAAAAATTCACTCTACTGTTATGTATAACTAAAAAGAACAAACAAAACATTTAAAAGAAAATAAGAAATTTAAATCAATGGAATCAAGAGCCCAGAAATATTTCACTTTTACAGCCCACTGATTTTCAACAAGGATACTAATATTAAATGGACAAAGAATAGTCTTTTCAACAAATTGTGAGGGGGGCAAGTGGACATCCACATGCTAAATGATAAAGTTAATGTACCTTACATAAAGAAATTAAAACTGGATGAAACCATTTAAGAGCAAAAACACTGTTAGAAGAAAACATGTGCATCAACAGGTTTTTAGATAATGTAAGCAATAAGAGAAAAGTTGGACATCAAAATGAAGAAAGGTTTTGCTTTCAAACAACACTATCAAAGTGTAAAGATAACCCACAGAATTGGGGAAATGTGTCTTCCATGTGCTAAACTGGAACCTTCCCACACTTCTGGTGGAGATGTAAAATGGTACATTGTATATATACTCAGGAGTGGAACAGCTGGATCATATGCTTCTGTTTTGAATTTTTGAGGTACTGCTATACTGTTCTCCACTAGTGGCTATACTGATTTACATGACCAGAAACCCTGCCTAAGAATTCATTTTTTTTCTCCATCATGATTAACATTTTTTATTACTTTTTAATAATCATTAACTTGGGTGAAATATTAAAACATTTATTTTAATAGTTGTTGGATATTTATATTCTTTTGAGAAGTATCTATTGAGATCATTTATCCATTTTCCATCAAGTTGGGTTTTTTCATTGTATTGTGTTCTGCATATATTTTGGATACCAACCTTCTGTCAGGTAAATAGCTGCCAAATATTTTCTCCCATTCTGTAGGTTGTCTCAGTTGCTCTGCAAGTTTTTGATTTGATATCATCCCATTTGACATTTTTTGCTTTTGTTTCTTGTGCTTTTAGTGTCTAATACAGAAAATCATTGCATGCACCATTGTTTAAGTATTTCCCCTATGTTTTCTTCTAGCAGTTTCAGAGATTCAGGTCTTCAATCCATTTAGAATTATTTTTTTTAATATTGTTTCCATCTACAACTTAAAAAAATCTTTATTTTATATATGGGCCTAAGGAAAAACCCTTTGCATCTCACATACAAGGCAGGCGCTCTACCACTGAGACACAGCCCCAATTCCTAGAACTGATTTTAGTACAGGGTGAGGGATTATGGTAAGATTCAGCCTTCTGCAAGTAAATGTTCATTTTTCCCACCACTATCTATTGAAGTTGTTTTTTCTCAAATGCATGCTTTTGGCACCTTTATCAAGCATCAGGTAACTAGAAATGTGTTGTATTACTTTTGGATTCTCTATTCTATCAGTTTATGTGTCTGTTCTAATGACAATACCCTGCTGTTTAGGTCACACTGGCATAGCAGTATGTCTTGAAATCAGATGTCAAGCTTTACTCTTTTTACTCCAGTTGTTTTGAGTACTTGGGAACTTGTGTGCTTTCAAGTGATATTTAGGAGTTTTTTCCTAGATCTGTGAAGAATGTCACTGTTATTTTGCAAGGGAGTGCACTGAATCTGTCAATTATTTTGTCTATTGGACATTTTAAGAATTAAAATGGGAGGTATTTCCATCTACAATTTCTTTCACCATTATTTAGTAATTTTTCAGTGTAGAGGTCTTTCATATCCTTAGTTTATTCCTAGGGTGTGTGTAGTTTCTGTTGATGGATTGCTTTTTGATTTCTTTCTTAGATGGATTGCTTTTTGATTTCTTTCTTAGTAGTTTTTCTATACACTGATAACAGATTTTCTGATTTCTGTATGTTGAAATTGTATCCTACTTTACTGAATTTGTTTATCATTTCAGTAGAGTGTTGCTTTCTATGTATAGAATCTCATCACCTCTTAAAAGGGACACTTTGACTTTCTCTTGCCTAATTTCTCTGGCTAAAACTTGTAGAGAAAATGCTTTCAGTTTTTCTATGCATTGATGTTTACTGTGGCTTTGTTGTAGTGTTTGTGGCGATATGATGCTTCTCTACCTAATTGGATTGGGATTTTTATCGAGAAAGCATGTTGGACTTTATAAAATATTCTTTCTGCATCTATATAAATGACATTTTCATCCTTCATTCTGTAAAATGATTATTTATTGATTTGCAGAGATCAAACTTTTTCATTCCTAGTATAAAACCAACTTGATCATGGAATAATTCTTTCAATGTTGATGAATTTGCTCTGGTATTTTAGTGAGGACTTTTGTACCTATATTGTTATGGTTTGGATCTTAATTAAATGTCCCTAAAAGGCCATGTGTTAAAGGCTGGGTCCCCAGTATGTGGCCTAGTTGGGAGATGATACTTTTAGGAGTTAAGCCTAATGGGAAACAGTTTGGTCTTTGGGGTGTGACCTTGCAGAGAATATTAAGACTTAAGTACCTCATCTCTTTCTCTACTTTCTATCTACAATAAATGAGAATATTAGTTCTACCAGGTGATTCCCACCATGAAAATCTGCCTCACTATAGTCCAAAGGGATGGGGCCAAATGGCTATAGACTACAGCTTCTGAAATTGTGAACCAAAATACATCTTTCCTTCTTTAAAGTTGATTTAAACTGAGTAAGGTACTCTGTTGTAGCTCACTACACAGAAAAATGGCACTGAAGGTGGTTGGAGCTCTTATTGTATTTGATGTAGTTTAAAACCTTTGGAATTGGTTTGTGAAAGAGATTTAGAAAAGTTTGAAGAAGCAGACTAGAGAAAGCCTTGAATTCTGCAAGCAGAGTCTGCAAGGCAATTCTAGTGAGGGTTAAGATGACAGGAATGTTGATAGGAATGCAGGAAATAAGGCAAGGCTCAGGAGGAAATGAAGACTATCGCAAATTGTACTAGAGGCCATTTGTGTTACATTGTAAGACCTCGTGGACATTTCACCCATGCTGGCTTTCTTTCTTCTTGCTCATAATTATGAGCTCTCCTTTTTTGTCTATTATTGCATTATGTGTACATGTGTAGGTATATACCTTGGCCCATTTTTCTCTTTTTCTCCCTCTCCTATATAATTTAGATATTTTAGTTTAGGCATTTTTCTTTTTTTTTTTTTTTTAATGAATGAACCAAGGGAGAAAATGCAGGATTTGAGAGAGAGTTTCAATAAACAGATTCTGGAAAAGTACTAACCCATAAATCATGGAAACGAAGGAAAAAAATCAGTTGAAATTCTCACCAATAGATTATATCATGTAGAAAATAATTTAGGCCTGCAAAACAAAGAATATATGCTTGAACACTCACAGCAATAATGAAAAATAAGAAGCCAAGATCATGACATAGGAGAAGTCTGGAATGATATTAAGGGATATAACTTCAAAATCATTGGCTTTTTGAGGAAGGAATAGAGAGACAGGCTAGTAGTGCTGATAATCTTTTCAATGGACTAGTAAAAAAAAATTCTGAAACTCAGCAATGAGATGCCCATAATGCAAGAGACATTTAGAACCACAAATAGACAAGACCAAGAACAAACAATAAAACCTGTCTATAACACATAATTAAAATATCAAAAATACAGAATAAAGATAGAATTCTAATAGCCTCAAGAGAGTCTGAGTCATATTTAGACTAAGCTAACTAGAATAACATCTGATTTTGTAAAATCCAGAAGGGTTAGGAATGATGTGTTTTAAACCATGAAAGAAAAGAACAAGATTGCTGTATCCTGGAAAGCTATCCATCAGAATTTAAGAGGAAATAGTTTACACATGCATTGGATTAAAATCTAAGAATTTTTTTAAAATTCTTATCTGTTAGTTGTAGTCGGACACAATACCTTTATTTATTTTTATGTGGTGCTGAGGATTGAACCCAGGGCCTCACGCATGCTAGGCGAGTGCTCTACCGCTGAGCCACAACCCCAGCCCAAGAATTAATGACTATTAAGTCAGCATTGGAGAAGATAAAACCAAACAGCAGAACACAAGAAAATAAATCTCATTAGAGTAGTTAAGCAAATGGGGAATAGGATCTAATTAAACATTAGAAATAAATCAAAATTGCAGGAAATACTAAATACATCTCTATAATAACAAATGTTTTCAACTCTCCAATTAAAAAAGACTGGCAGATAGGATTTTAAAAAGTAGACCCAACTATATGTTGCCTGGAAGACAAACATTGCACAGGTTAATACAACCATAAGCTAAAAGAAAGAAAATGACATTTCATGTGAATGAAACTCAAGCTGGAGTAGCTACTCTCAATTGACAAAACGGATTTCAAGCCAAAGTAAATCAGAAGATACAAGGTCACTTAATATGAGCAAAGTCACTTCATACTGGTAAAAATCCAACAAGATAACAATGATAGTAAATATTTATGTACCAAATGCCTAAACACCAAGTAACAAAACAATCACTACTTGGCATAAAGGCTCAGATACATGTTAATACAATAACCCTGGGTGATTTTAACACATTTCTCCCACCAACAGATAGGCCACCCAGGCATAAAATTAGACTTTAGAAAACAGTATAAATCAAATGGACCTAACTGGTATCTACAGAATATTTCATCTAACCACAGCTGAATAGACTATCTCCTCAGCTGCTCATGGAAATTTTTTTTTTTTCTTTAATAGACCACATTTTAGATCACAAAACAAGTCTTAGAAGAATTTAAAAAAAAATAGAATTCTTGCATCTTATCTTATAATGAAGTGAAGTTAGAAATCAACAGCAAGGAAAACTACAGAAAATATAAAATTGTAGATATCATTCTAAAGTGTATTACTCAGAAGAAATAAGTGGAGAAATTACAACATCCCATAATCTGATGAATAAAGATAGTTCT
This sequence comes from Marmota marmota marmota, assembly GCF_001458135.2. Classification (NCBI taxonomy): domain Eukaryota; kingdom Metazoa; phylum Chordata; class Mammalia; order Rodentia; family Sciuridae; genus Marmota; species Marmota marmota. The sequence continues at coordinate 14,708,876 of NW_026000093.1, forward strand.
AAGAGGAAACTTAATAGCTGTGTCTACATTTAAAAACACCCAGAAAAGTCCCAAACAAAAATCTAATTATGCACTTCAATATTCTATAAAAATAAGAACCAATTCCAAAACCACTATACAGAAGAAAATAAGGATCATTTTAACAAAGAGTTGTTTCTCTGAAAATATCATTAGGGATACTTTGAAAACTTATGTTATAATACGTGGGAAAATATTGAAGAAGAGGGCAAATTTCTAGGCATATGACTTACAAAAACTGAACCAAGGGGATATGGGAAACCTATGCAGACCAATAGTAAGCAATAAGATTGAAGCTGTGATAAAGATATGTAACAAAGGAAAACCCAGTACCAGACGGATTCTCAGCTAAATTCTACAAGAGCTTTTAGAAATAACTAATGCCAATGTTTCTGAAATTATTCCATTTCATAGAAAAGGGAGGAATACATCCAAGCTCATTTCATGAAGACTAAAATCCCCATGGAAGCACAAAAGTCTCCAAATATTCAAAGCAACTGGAACAAAAGAAGTACAGCTTTACATATGATACCTGATTTCACAACATACTGCAGAGCCAGTATAACCCAAATAGCAAGGCATAAAAAACAGACAAAAAAAAAAAATACTAATGGAATACAGAACCCAAAAATAAGGTACCTCAGTCAACTGATTTGCAACAAAGTTGCCAACAAAAAAGATATCTGGAAAAAGGACAGCTTCTTTATAACTGGTGCTGGGAACAATGGTTATCCACATACAGAAGACTGAATCTTACCACTATTTCTCCCCCTGCAAAAAAATCGACTCAAGATGCATCAAAGATCAAAAGAAAAACCTTGGAAGTCTGAAACTACCAGAAGAAAGCATTGCATAACTTCAAGATATGCAATGATGTTCTGGATAAGACACTAAAATAAAAAATTGACAAGTGGGATAACATCAAACAAAGATTTTTTTTTTTTTTTTTGTACAGGATGAAGAGACAATGAGTGAAAATATTTGGCAGCTATTCATATGATATAGGATTAATATCCAGAATATAAAGGGAACTCAAAAGATTTACTGAACAAGTAAATCAACTTTTAAAAATGGATGAATGATCTCAATAGATACTTATCAAAAGAAAAATAAATGATAAAATATATGGGAAAAAATCTTGATATCATTAGTCATCAGGAAAATTCCATACTCCAATGAGAAACCATCTCCTCCCAGTTACAATGATTATTAAAATAACAAGTGCTGGCAAGGGGTTGAAAAAATAGAACTCATACACAGTATTTCCACTGGCAGTGGAAACCAGCATACATTATGGAGTACAGTATGGAGATTCTTTAAAAAACTAAAAATATATCTAATCTAGTTTTCCCACTCTCTGTATATTCATTTTCAAAGGAAATCAGCATACAAATGAGATACATGAATGACCATGTTGGAGAGGGAAGATGGCGGCGAGGGGAGTGCATTGCCCCCGTGTGCTGCTTCACTGTGTGGGAGTATGACAAGTCAGGACGGCTAAAGGCTATCTTGTTAGGAATTTCCAGCAATAGTGGGGTGCTCCGGAACCTGGAGGAAGGATTTCCATCGCACGAGGATCAGCTACGGGGACTCAAACGCGAGAGGTTTGTCGCACGGAGGGTAACACTGCTTATTCAGCAAACCACCCCGCGGCTAGAGTCTGCAGCGCGCGCTGGGAAACGAGGAGATAGCGACGCAGGGATACAGCGCTGCAGTTTCTGCCAGCCGTGCAAGCACCGTACTCAGGGCTGAATTCTGGGTTCGAGACGGGGAAGGAAGCAGTCCATCTCGGTTCTCCACACCGGTCAGACCACAGAGGAGGCCAGCAGCCACCATGTTGGAAAGCTGACATCACCATCCCTGTTTTCGACTGACCGCAGCTCATTCAGCCATAGAACAGGTAATTTCAGGCTGCCATTCGCCTGCGGCTTGCAGACAGACTGCTAGGGTTCAGTGCCTGGGTGCTTCTTGGAGCCTACTCTTATAGGAGCTTACACAGAGCACGGAGCGGCCGAGTTCCGGCTCCCGGAACTTCCCTGGCCCGGGGCTAGGAGCCCGCGGAAACTGCTTCTCGGTCCGGGTCCTGCTGAGGGCCGGTCAGGACTCACCCGTTGCTTTGGTTGCCCGGCAAGGGGAACGAAATGCTGCCATTCGCATAGGATACCAACATGGCAGAGATCTGATGTCATCAGAAAGCGGCGGAGGAGAGAACTTCATCAATACCAGCGGCGACATAAACAGTTGGTCTCCTGGTAGGGGGGGTGAGGCACAGACACCCGAGTCTCCTCAATTTGTCGTCGAGCCAGAGGGGAGGAGCCGGGCCGCCGCCAGCGCCCGGAGCAGGCCCAGCGGCTCGCCAGCGTGGTGACCGCGTGACCCCAATTGGAGAGGGGGCGGAGCGGAGCCGCCACTCGCACCCGCAAGGTGGGCAGACCCGCGACCCAGTGGTACATGGGCGTGGTAGGAGGGGCAGGGCAGAGCCGCCGTTCGCGCTTGCAAGGTAAACAGACCTGTGACAGCCTGGCGGGTCAGGCCCAGTGGCCTGCCAGTGTGGTACACACGTCACCCCAACTGGAGTAGGGGCAGAGCAGATCCTTCTCCCACGCCCGGATCAGGCCCTGCCGGTGTGGTGGTCACGTGACCCCAATTGGAGTGGGGGCGGAGCGGAACCGCCACCCGTGCCCGCAGGGTGAGCAGACCTGTGACCAACCTGCAGATCAGGCCCAGGGGTCCGCAGGCGTGGTAGGAGGGGCAGGGCAGATCCGCCGCCCGCGCCTCCAAGGTAGGCAGACCTACAACAGACCGGCGGATCAGGCCCAGGAGCCTGCCGGCGTGGTACAAACACCACCCTAATTGGAGTAGTGGCAGAGCAGAGTCGCCGCCCGTGCCAGGAACAGGCCCAGCGTCCTGCAGGCGGGGTAGTCACGACACCCCAATTGGAGTAGGGGCAGAGCAGAGCCTCCACCCGTGCCCGAAAGGTGGGCAGATCTGCGACCGACCAGCGGGACAGGCCCAGTGGCCTGCCGGTACGACAGACACGTCACCCCATTTGGAGTAGGGGCAGAGTAGAGCCGCCGCCCGCGCCTGCAGGGTAGGCAAACCTGCAACCGACCGGCGGATCAGGCCCGGTGGCCTGCCGGCGTGGTACACTCGTCACCCCAATTGGAGTAGGGGCAGAACAGAGCCGCCGCCAGCGCCCAGAACAGGCCCAGTGACCTGCCGGCGTGGTAGCCACGACACCCCAATTGGAATAAGGAGAGAGCAGAGCCGCCGCCCGCGCCTGCAGGAAAGATACGCAAGCAGTATGAAAAGACAAGGAAAGAAAGGACCACAAGCAATGCAGGTCAACGCAACTTTAGAAGAGGTAACAGCTGCAGCAGATGGAATGTCAGATAAAGAATTCAGGATATACATGCTTCAGATGATCTGGAGTATCAAGGAAGACATTAAACAGCAAAATCAGACAATGAAAGATCACTTCGACAATGAATTACGCAAACAAATCCAGGAAGCAAAGGATCAACTATACAGGGAGATAGAGGTTATAAAAAACAAACAAACAGAAATCCTAGAAATGCAGGAAGCAATAAACCAACTTAAAAACTCAATGGAGAATACTACCAGCAGAGTAGAACACTTAGAAGATAGAACATCAGACAATGAAGACAAAGTATTTCAACTGGAAAAGAACATAGACAGCTCAGCAAGACTGTTAAGAAACCATGAGCAGAACATCCAAGAAATATGGGATAACATTAAGAGACCAAACTTAAGAGTCATTGGGATACAGGAAGGTACAGAGCTCCAAACCAAAGGAATGAGCAGTCTATTCAATGAAATAATACGAGAAAACTTCCCAGACTTGAAGAATGAGACAGAATCCCAAATCCTAGAAGCCTACAGGACGCCGAATGTGCAAAATCATAAGAGATCCACACCTAGACACATTATAATGAAGATGCCCAACATACAGAATAAGGAGAGAATTTTAAAAGCTACAAGAGAAAGGAAGCAGATTACATTTAGGGGTAAGCCAATCAGGATAACAGCTGATCTTTCAACACAGACTCTGAAAGCTAGAAGATCCTGGAATAACATATTTCAAACACTGAAAGAAAATGGGTTCCAACCAAGAATTGTGTATCCAGCGAAATTAAGCTTCAGGATGGAAGATGAAATTAAAACCTTCCACGATAAACAAAAGTTTAAAGAATTCGCAGCTAGAAAACCATCTCTTCAAAACATCCTCGCCAAAGCATTACAGGAAGAGGAAATGGAAAATAACAATGAAAACCAACAGTGGGAGGTAGGACAGTAAAGGGGGGGGAAATAATCAAAGAGGAAAACAAACCATGTTTAGTAACAGAAATAAACAAATATGGCTGGAAGAACAACCCATATCTCAATAATAACCCTAAATGTTAATGGCTTAAACTCACCAATTAAGAGACACAGGCTAGTAGAATGGATCACAAAACAAGACCCAACAATATGCTGCCTACAGGAGACGCATTTGATAGGAAAAGACATACATAGGCTGAAGGTGAAAGGTTGGGAAAAATCATATCACTCATATGGACTTCGGAAACAAGCAGGAGTGTCCATACTCATATCAAATAAAATAGATTTCAAGCCAAAGTTAATCAAAAGGGATAAAGAGGGACACTACATACTGCTTAAGGGAACCATACACCAACAAGACATAACAATCATAAATATTTATGCCCCAAACAATGGTGCAGCTATGTTCGTCAAACAAACTCTTCTCAAGTTCAAGAGTCTAATAGACCACCATACCATAATCATGGGAGACTTCAACACACCTCTCTCGCCACTGGACAGATCTTCCAAACAAAAGTTGAATAAGGAAACTATAGAACTCAATAACACTATTAATAACCTAGACCTAATTGACATATATAGAGTATACCACCCAACATCAAGCAGTTACACTTTTTTCTCAGCAGCACATGGATCCTTCTCAAAAATAGATCATATATTATGTCACAGGGCAACTCTTAGACAATATAAAGGAGTAGAGATAATACCATGCATCTTATCTGATCATAATGGAATGAAACTGAAAATCAACGATAAAAGAAGGAAGGAAAAAGCATACATCACTTGGAGAATGAACAATAGGTTACTGAATGATCAATGGGTTATAGAAGACATCAAGGAGGAAATTAAAAAATTCTTAGAGATAAATGAAAACACAGACACAACATATCGGAATCTATGGGACACATTGAAAGCAGTTCTAAGAGGAAAATTCATTGCTTGGAGTTCATTCCTTAAAAAAAGAAAAAACCAACAAATAAATGATCTCATACTTCATCTCAAAATCCTTGAAAAAGAAGAGCAAAACAACAGCAAAAGAAGTAGAAGGCAAGAAATAATTAAAATCAGAGCTGAAATTAATGAAATCGAAACAAAAGAAACAATTGAAAAAATTGACAAAACTAAAAGTTGGTTCTTTGAAAAAATAAACAAAATCGACAGACCCTTAGCGATGCTAGCGAAGAGAAGAAGAGAGAGAACTCAAATTACTAGCATACGGGATGAAAAAGGCAATATCACAACAGACACTTCAGAAATACAGAAGATAATCAAAAACTATTTTGAATCCTTATACTCCAATAAATTAGAAGATAGTGAAGGCATAGATAAATTTCTTAAGTCATATGATCTGCCCAGATTGAGTCAGGAGGATATAGACAACCTAAACAGACCAATATCAATTGAGGAAATAGAAGAAACCATCAAAAGACTACCAACTAAGAAAAGCCCAGGACCGGATGGGTATACAGCAGAGTTTTACAAAACCTTTAAAGAGGAACTAATACCAATACTTTTCAAGCTACTTCAGGAAATAGAAAAAGAGGGAGAACTTCCAAATTCATTCTACGAGGCCAACATCACCCTGATACCTAAACCAGACAAAGACACTTCAAAGAAAGAAAACTACAGACCAATATCTCTAATGAACCTAGATGCAAAAATCCTCAATAAAATTCTGGCGAATCGGATACAAAAACATATCAAAAAAATTGTGCACCATGATCAAGTAGGATTCATCCCTGGGATGCAAGGCTGGTTCAATATACGGAAATCAATAAATGTTATTCACCACATCAATAGACTTAAAAATAAGAACCATATGATCATCTCGATAGATGCGGAAAAAGCATTCGACAAAGTACAGCATCCCTTTATGTTCAAAACTCTAGAAAAACTAGGGATAACAGGAACATACCTCAATATTGTAAAAGCAATCTATGCTAAGCCTCAGGCTAGCATCATTCTGAATGGAGAAAAACTGAAGGCATTCCCTCTAAAATCTGGAACAAGACAGGGATGCCCTCTCTCTCCACTTCTGTTCAACATAGTTCTCGAAACACTGGCCAGAGCAATTAGACAGACGAAAGAAATTAAAGGCATCAAAATAGGAAAAGAAGAACTTAAATTATCACTATTTGCAGATGATATGATTCTATACCTAGCAGACCCAAAAGGCTCTACAAAGAAACTATTAGAGCTAATAAATGAATTCAGCAAAGTGGCAGGATATAAAATCAACACGCATAAATCAAAGGCATTCCTGTATATCAGCGACAAATCCTCTGAAATGGAAATGAGGACAACCACTCCATTCACAATATCTTCAAAAAAAATAAAATACTTGGGAATCAACCTAACAAAAGAGGTGAAAGACTTATACAATGAAAACTACAGAACCCTAAAGAGAGAAATAGAAGAAGATCTTAGAAGATGGAAAAATATACCCTGTTCATGGATAGGCAGAACTAACATCATCAAAATGGCGATATTACCAAAAGTTCTCTATAGGTTTAATGCAATGCCAATCAAAATCCCAACGGCATTTCTTGTAGAAATAGAGAAAGCAATCATGAAATTCATATGGAAAAATAAAAGACCCAGAATAGCAAAAACAATGCTAAGCAGGAAGTGTGAATCAGGCGGTATAGCGATACCAGACTTCAAACTATACTACAGAGCAATAGTAACAAAAACAGCATGGTACTGGTACCAAAACAGGCGGGTGGACCAATGGTACAGAATAGAGGACACAGAAACCAATCCACAAAACTACAACTATCTTATATTTGATAAAGGGGCTAAAAGCATGCAATGGAGGAAGGATAGCATCTTCAACAAATGGTGCTGGGAAAACTGGAAATCCATATGCAACAAAATGAAACTGAATCCCTTTCTCTCGCCATGCACAAAAGTTAATTCAAAATGGATCAAGGAGCTTGATATCAAATCAGAGACACGCCGTCTGATAGAAGAAAAAGTTGGCTACGATCTACATACTGTGGGGTCGGGCTCCAAATTCCTCAATAGGACACCCATAGCACAAAAGTTAATAACTAGAATCAACAAATGGGACTTACTCAAACTAAAAAGTTTTTTCTCAGCAAAAGAAACAATAAGAGAGGTAAATAGGGAGCCTACACCCTGGGAACAAATCTTTACTCCTCACACTTCAGATAGAGCCCTAATATCCAGAGTATACAAAGAACTCAAAAAATTAGACAATAAGAGAACAAACAACCCAATCAACAAATGGGCCAAGGACCTGAACAGACACTTCTCAGAGGAGGACATACAGTCAATCAACAAGTACATGAAAAAATGCTCACCATCTCTAGCTGTCAGAGAAATGCAAATCAAAACCACCCTAAGATACCATCTCACTCCAGTAAGATTGGCAGCCATTATGAAGTCAAACAACAACAAGTGCTGGCGAGGATGTGGGGAAAAGGGTACACTTGTACATTGCTGGTGGGACTGCAAATTGGTGCAGCCAATTTGGAAAGCAGTATGGAGATTTCTTGGAAAGCTGGGAATGGAGCCACCATTTGACCCAGCTATTCCCCTTCTTGGTCTATTCCCTAAAGACCTAAAAAGAGCATGCTACAGGGACACTGCTACATCGATGTTCATAGCAGCACAATTCACAATAGCAAGACTGTGGAACCAACCTAGATGCCCTTCAATAGACGAATGGATAAAAAAAATGTGGCATTTATACACAATGGAGTATTACTCTGCATTAAAAAATGACAAAATCATAGAATTTACAGGGAAATGGATGGCATTAGAGCAGATTATGCTAAGTGAAGCTAGCCAATCCCTAAAAAACAAATGCCAAATGTCTTCTTTGATATAAGGAGAGTAACTAAGAACAGAGTAGGGACGAAGAGCAGGAGAAGAAGATTAACATTTAACAGGGATGAGAGGTGGGAGGGAAAGGGAGAGAGAAGGGAAATTGCATGGTAATGGAAGGAGACCCTCAGGGTTATACAGTGGAGGGGGTAGAGAGAGAGGAGGGGAGGGGAGGGGAGAGGTGGGGAGGGGGGAGGGTGGAGGATGGGAAAGGCAGCGGAGCACAACAGACACTAGTATGGCAATATGTAAATCAATGGATGTGTAACTGATGTGATTCTGCAATCTGTGTATGGGGTGAAGGTGGGAGTTCATAACCCACTTGAATCAAAGTGTGGAATATGATATGTCAAGAAATTTGTAATGTTTTGAACAACCCACAATAAAAAATTTAAAAAAAAAAATGAATGACCATGTTATTGTAATACTAATCACAATAACTAAGATTCAATCAGCCTAGGTGCCCATCAAGAAAATGATATATACACAATGCAGTATTGTCCTGCCATAATGAAGAATGACACAGATAAGCACCGTATGCTTTCTTTCACATATGGAGGCCAAAAAAATTTTGACCTGAAACTAGAATAGTGATTACTAGAAACTGGGTAGAGTTCAGGGTGGGAAAAGTGGTGTTGGGTTTGATAATTCCATACACACACATAGTATATACTTAACACAATCCCATTAAGATGCACAATTAGTACATGTTAATTTTTTAAAGGAGAGAACTCAAAGGGGGAAATGACTTTAGTTGTTTCTATATTTAAAATGTAGGATTGAGTGTAAAACCAAAACAATATAATTATTGATAGAATTTAAAACTAAATATTTGTGTTTGGTTAGAAATAATTAACTTATAAATTCCTTTGGTTTTAACTTATTCAAGCAATAATAATTGTAAATAAGTATAATCCATGTTTCTCCATGTGTATTTCTAATAATGAAAGGGGCTGTGGATCTAATTTATTATGAATTGTTCTAATAAGGAATTCTGTAAGCCTGGGATACAGATGCCTTATGCTCCAGAGTTTTTAAACAAGGCAAGACCCAGATTCTGAATGACAGCTGTGTTCTCACTTGAGGAACATCGAATACCCTGGTCTTTCAACTCAACCTTGAAAAGACCAATGTTTATGGTGTTTACCAGTTTTGGTGACTTTTTATTTTTATGTGGTGCCGAGGATCGAACCCAGGGCCTCACACATGGTAGGCGATTGCTCTACTGAGCCATAACCCCAGCCCCCATCTGGTGCCTTGTTGAGTACCACACATCATTAGCTAAGGAAGGTTTGAATGGTTTTTAAAATACATTGTATTTTTTTATATAAAGTGTTCACATTGCAGAAAGGGTCATTTAGACAAATATATGCTATTAAATGATACTGAACTAAATTGGATCATCTGACTAGATTAAACTCAAGGAGTGAATTTACTTGCTGTAAATCTCACTGAAGAACAGTTTCCACTTACTGCTACAGTAAGAATGGCAATTAGAAATTCCAGATATCCTGGTTCTATCACAGTCCAATTATTTTAATTCAGGATGGACACTGTGTTCTAGGGCATCTTAGCCTATTTAGTCTATGGACTCTTTTTCATAATTACCTTTGGAGTCAGTTGTCTGTCATTTTCTCCTCCTTGGAAATGAAAAAGCTATAGTGCTGAATATTAACAGTGATGACAATAGTTAACATTGAGTGCTGTGTGATTGGCACTGTTATGAGAACTTTCACATACTTAATCCACTTAATAAATCTATATGGCAGGTGCTATTATCCCCATTATACTGATGTGGAAAATTAGGTGAAGAGAGGTTAACTAACTTGGTAAGGACTTACACTAAAAAGTGGTGTAATATAAATTAGACTCTCTCTTCAATTTCTTTTTTGGCACTGGGGATTCAATTGAGGGACCCTTTATGATAGTTACACACTCCAGCTTTTTTTTTTTAATTTTTGATACAGGATCTTGCTAAATTGCTAAGGCTAGTCTCAATCTTGTGATCTTCCTGCCTCATCCTCCCAAGTTCCTGGGATTACAGGACTCCACACTTTGCCCTACCAGAATCCAATTTGTTAACCACTATGTAACGCTATTTTCCAAGGGTTACGTACAGTCTAGTGAAGACAGTTGAATGATTATAGACTTAAAATTTTTACCACCTAATTCTCAGGAGACTACTATTGTAAAAAGATGCTGCAGTAGATTCTAAAAAGACTATAAATAATTAAATGACATGGTCCTTACCTTAAAGAGGATAATTAACTATATAGAGACAAACAAGAAAAGCAACAAAGATTGAGAGGAGGGTGAATGTTCTGGGTCACCCTGGAATAGTTCACAGGGGGCCTGAATTCCCATGGGAAGAGGACAGTATGAACTGCCTTGCCTGCTACAGACCCCCTCAGCATTTGGGAATCAGTCAGATTTTATTGATCCTGCACACTTGCAGTATAAATTTTCCTTTGGTTTATTTTGGCTAGGAATAAGCAAAGAACCATAAAGTAGCTTCTTATTCTATGACCAAAAAGATTCTTCCAAATTTGAAATCTGAGATATAACAGCAAATGAGGATTGGAGACTGAAAAAAGATAAAAAGTCTGCAATTATTCCTCGTATTTTATGCAGCTGAGCAGCACCTATATATTCAAGGAAGTAGAAACAATTTACTCTCACCCTTCAAGTCCTTGAGTTGCATCTCCTGGAGTCTCAATGGTCTTAGTAGGAATTTAAGCTACTGTTTTCCACTATAGGTGAATTGCCTATTTGAAAGTATAGTTTTAAAAGTAAATTTTATTCATTTTAAAGTATGATTTACAATCATACTTATTTGCTTTTTATGTCCTCTTCACTCTAAACTTTTAAGGCAGGGATGTATTGTGTTCATCTTTGTGTCATTTGTGATCAGAAAAATGCTGCCCTATGTAATTAATTATAATGTTTTGCAGGTTTACTTATAAAGCTGATAATCACCTATTCACATGCTGCATCTCCATACTTTATATCACTAGGTATGATCTAAGAGTTATGACAAGGGCATTACTGTATTAATAAAAGTTTCTTAGGCTGGAAACAATTTTATATGTATATAATATGTAAAACTCTGTATGCTTAAAATATTTTCAGCCTCTCACAATTTCCCCACTTCTTATAAGAAATTCTATTAATACAATAATGCCATCATCACTTATTATATAGATGTATGAATATATATACACACACATAGACAAAGAATGAGGTGCAGATCATCTGTTTCTTGACCAACTCTTTAAATTCAGAAGCTCTCAGTCAGCATCATAAGCTATGCTTTGTATCCATTCTGTTGACTTAGTTTATAAGGAAAATCAACATAATAATCATATCATCTCAATAGGCAAAGAAAGATATTTTAAAAACTCAACATAGTGCCATGAAAAAAAAAACCCACAAAACAAAATAGACATAGATGCATTTTATTAAATTTAGCTGTGTTTTTTTGGAAGGGAAAACCTAACTTTAAGCCATTGATGAAAGATTGGGGGCTTTCTCCCTTAGACCAGGGACAAGGAAATCTTTCATCATTCCTATTCAATGTGTATGGGATATTCTAAACAGTATAGTAGGTGAGAAAAGAAGTTGAAGTTAACCTGAAGGAATAAACTGAAAGCTATTAGAACTCACAAGTTCAATAATTTTCCAGGATCCAAGGGAAATATTTACAAAGTTGTATTTCTACATAGTAGCAATAAGCAAACTAAAAACGAAATTAATGATCCATTCCTATATGTAATAGCATAAAAGAATATATAAGAATTAAATTCAGAAAGCAATATAAAACATACTCTGAAATGCCAGGCATTGAGGGTAGAGTTGTAATCCCAGCAACTTTGATGCTAAGGCAGGAATATCACAAGTTTGATACTGGTCTCAGCAACTTAGATTGTCTCAAAATTTAAGGGAGGCTGGGGATGTGGCTCAAGCGGTATCGCGCTCGCCTGGCATGTGCGGGGTGCTGGCTTCAATCCTCAGCACCACATTAAAATAAAGATGTTATGTCCACCGAAAACTAAAATATAAATATTAAAAAATTCTCTTTAAAAAAATTTAAGGGGACTGGAGATGTACCTCAGTTGTAAAGTACCCTTTGTTAACCCTCCCCTACCCAAATAACAAGATTATATCTACTAATACATTTAAGTTGAAACACTACACAAATCTACAAATTCAACATAACTCTCACCAAAATTCCAACTGGATGCTTTGTAGAAATGGATACATACATGCACCTAAAATTCACAAGTGTCACAGAAATTCCATAATTGGCACAATCATCTTTCAAAAGAATATATTTTGAGGATTCATATTTCCTGATTTCAAAATTAATGACAGACCTGGTAATCAAGACAGTACAATACTAGCATAAGAATAAGAAATTTAAATCAAGGGAATGAAGATCCCAGAAATACTTCATATTTACAGCCAACTCATTTTCAACAAGGTGCTAATATTAAATCAACCAAGAATAGTCTCTTAAGTTGTGAGGAGACAAGTGGACATCCACAAGCAAAATGATAAAGTTAATCTACCTTACACAAAGAAATTAAAACTGGATGAAACAAATCTAAGAGCAAAAACCAACATTCTTAGAAGAAAACATGCATCAACATGTTTTTAGACATACTAAATGTGTAATCAATAAGAGAAAGATAAGTTGGACATCAAAATGAAGAGTGTGTTGTTTGAAAGCACAACCTATCAAATTGTAAAGATAACCCACAGAATTGGGGAAATGTGTCTAACATGTGCTAAACTGGAACCTTCCCACACTGCTGGTGGGGATGTAAAATGGTACAAACCACTTTAGAAAACAGTTTAGCAATTTCTCTAGTATTTACCATAGGGCCCAGCAGTAGATGCCCCAAAGAAAATAAAATGCACATTTATTCCAAAGGTACGACATGATTATCCATAACTACTCTATTCAAAATAAAAAGGGAAAAACGATTCAAAGGCCCATTAACCAATGAATGCAGATGTTGCAGTCCCCCCACCAAAAAAAAAAAAAAAAAAACCCTTATACAGGCTACAATGTGATAGACTTTGAAAACATGATAATTGCATTGAGTTAGTGAGGCACAGAGGACCACATAGTGTGTAATTCCACTTATATGAAATGCTCAGAAGAGGCAAATCCATAGAATAAAGTACATTAGTGGTTTCTTTCCTGGGATAACTGGGGAAGGGTTGCAGATAATGACTAAGGGAACAAGGTCTCCGTTGAGGGTAATTAGAATATTTTCAATTGTGATAAAAGATGTACATCTTTGGATGCATTTAAAACACTGAATTATAAAAAAAAAAGGGGGGGGGGATGATGATCAGCAATGAACTGGGTTTTGGGAATTCAAGTAAGAGATTTCAACTCCAAATAATAATCTTAACTTGGATAAAATTAAATGTTGCCTAAACACTATTATTTTCCATTTGACATTAGTGTTAACCAAGTTTTGTTTGTTTATCAACTGTTAGCTCACTGGTTCACTAGCTTGCCAGTAGTGGTAGAAAAACTATAGTAAATTTAAAATTAGTTCAGGTTTGTCTTTGAAAACTATTGCTATCCAATTTTGTGCTTCCAAAATTGAATAAAAAGTGAAGGGCTTACAACAAAGAAATTACTGGCAAAAATCATCGTGTCCTGTTTAATGAATGCACTCAGATTCACTACTTGGGTTATTCAGGAGTTTCAGTGAATGTATTTTTTTTTTTTTTGGCAAAGGATAGTTCTCATAGAGAAGAAAATAGCATGGATGATCTTGCTTGGAAAAATTATGTTATTTGAAAAAATAACATCTTGATTGGGAGGTTTTTTATTTCCCTTATTAATAAGACTAGCCAATCTTTTAAATGGGTGAGAGTTGAATAGATACTTCAAAGAAGATATATAATATGAAAAGATTCTCAGCATCATTAGTTAATGATACCATTTAATGCACATTAGGAAGGGCATAATGAAACAGACATACTATAACAAATGTTGGGAAGGATGTACAGAAACCTCATTGTTATTGGGAATATAAAATGGCACAGATACTTAGGAAAATGGTTTAAAAGTTTCTTAAATTGACTATGTATTTTCTAGAGTACCCAGCAATCCCATTCCTAGATATTTATCCAAGAGAATAACAGATGTTCACACAAAGACTTGTAAAAAGATGTTCATATTAGCATTATTAATGGTCAGAGAAATGATCAAAATATCCATCAAAGAGTAAAGATAGAAACTCTGATAGATGATACAATGAAATGCATAATAAAGAATGATACATCACCAAAAGTACCATTAGTGAAATGAAAAAATTCATACCAGAAAGATTTAAATGATTTCATCCATATGTAACTCCCTTAAAACTGAACATTTTAAATGACTGAGATCAGTAGTTAGGCATGAGGCAACTTTTGAGGGCTTTGGGAATGTTATAAATTTATTTAAACCTCATCAACTATATACTTTAAATAGATGGATTTTATGGTAGGTAAATTATACTTCACAATATTGACATTTCAAATTCATACTTTAAATTTCCAGTCATACCATTATAAGTGGTTACTAATAACAGGATTTTTAAAGGTCTGATGTTTTCTTTCTAGTAAGGAATAATAGTGAACCACATGATAAGTGAACTAAGCCAAGATCACTCTTCAAAATAAGGCAGATAGGTGAAGTTACATACTCCTAAGCAGAGACCAAGGTCAGGGAAGTAATATAGCTGCAATTGCCCATTACCTGGGACTATTTTTAATGTATGAAATTTTATACTTTAAAAACATTCATATCAGCACATAGCCATGGTACTCACTAACATGTTGACAGGAGAACTGTCCTATTTAATCCTGACACAAAGTTAATATCATGGACACCCATAAATTCTAGTTATGAACTGGGATTTCAGAAACCTAGTGAAAATACAAATAAACAAGTAAAAAAAAAACACAGCAGAGAGAAAATGTAGAGGAAAAGGGATCAAAATTGCCAACTGAAATATCATCTTCATAATGTTTATCTGTTATTAAATATGCTTTATAAGAAAGACAACCCATGTAAATACTACCTTGGGAGAACTATTCACCACAAAATGACAATTCTTTATAAATGTCTTCCAAATATATAAACTTTTTGAAAGAGCTATGCAAAGGTCTAACATCTATTCAATATAATTAGACATTCTGAAAGTAGTAAAAAGAAAATGAGCAGGTATAAAACCCAATTAAAGTTTTTTGAGATTAAAAAATACCAGTAAGCTTAGTCAACCTTTATTGGGCATAGTTGAGAAATTAAAGTTACCCATAATGCCACACAGGGAGAGTAATGAGATTGAAACAAAAAAGAAAAACAATGTAAAATTAGTTTGGGATGATTGTACAATTCTATTGTAGAATGTCCAGATTAAGAGCCTATAGAGAATGGTGAGAAGATGGTATTCAGAATCTGATAGTGTAGTGAAAAGTAACATTTACACTTCATAGTCTGCATTATATCAAGCTGCTGATAGAATAAGAGAATGTGGGCACAGTGTTGAACTTTCTTGAATAATAAGCTTATGACCAATAAAGAAATCAAATAATAAGTTTTATCCATTAAAACATTCTTTACACAAATAATTGTCTGTTTGGTCTCATAAAATGAGAGAGTAGAAATGTAAAAATACACTATGTGTCCCTTTTATATGGGACACAGTGACAGAAGTATAGTGGTTGCTGGGGACAGGGAAGAGTAAAATGCACAATATGATAATAGATTTACGGTGATGAAAATGTTCT
Source organism: Marmota marmota marmota (assembly GCF_001458135.2). NCBI lineage: Eukaryota > Metazoa > Chordata > Mammalia > Rodentia > Sciuridae > Marmota > Marmota marmota. The sequence continues at coordinate 14,724,887 of NW_026000093.1, forward strand.
AATATTGATTCTTGAGCATATTTTGTTGTTTTTTTGTTTCAGGCTGTTTTTCCATAAAATAGGTAGAACCACTTCCTGAATGGTGGTGTAAGGAGTATGACAGAGTGTATCTGTATCCAAGTAAACCATAAGTGATAAAAGAATTATGAAGAAGAGTAAACATGCAATGATTTATACTCCCTAGAAACATCCTAAAGGTATAGTAAAAATGGCAGAAAACATCAAATAAAATCTGCTAAATATCAGTATGATCTGTGATAGTTTGTGGAATTCTGAATCATGGAATCTCAATGATGGACTAGTGTTTCCAAAAAGATTGGTTATAAAAGAAACCTGTCTCCCACTTTAGGGCAATAATTTCCACTCAGGAGGAATAAGAAATTCTATTGGCCTGCCCCTCCAATTTTATCTTGCAAAAAGTATAACAAGACAAGTATGGCTGAAATGGTGGGGATTTCCTCTTCCATCCAGTCCCCATTTGCAGGGCCAAACTCTACTGCAGATATGGCAGATGAAAAATACTGGGCCTTGATCACATTGTCCCAGCTCATTCATAGAGTCCAGGATGCATGCCAAAGAAGATAAACAGAAAATCAAGGGCTTCCGCCACAACTCACTGCAACACAGCCACAACCTTGGAAGATACACATTGCTGTCCTTAATCTCAGAAACAAAAGCAGAATCTTGGAAACTGGAGAAAACTGACTGATTAAAATTCTTTGTACATAATGAGTTTAACAGCTGACATGTCATTAAAAACAATGGAGGACAGAAGGTGGTGGGATGACATATTCAAAGTGCTGGGGAATAAAAAGCAAGACATATCAACTAAGAATTATATATCAAGAGAAACAAACCTTTTAAAAGAATGTTAAATCAAGACATTTCAAATAAACAGATATTTCATGCTAGCACACTCACCCTCCAATAGATACTAAAAAAAAATTTTTCTTTAGATTGAAGGCAAGTTATACCAGACAGTTATACATAATTATTCTTACTAGTGCTTTCTATATATGAGCAAGAATGCATATTTCTGTCCTCTCTGCCCTTAAATGAATTCAAATGGCATTAAATGATGTAATTTTGTACAATGCATATAATTATATACTATTGGAGGTATAAGTCTTAGAGAATATATTTGAAAACATAACTGCATAAAGGATGTTGGTGGAACTAAGATTATACCAGATAGGAATTCATGACCATAGGAAGAAAGCCAGACAAGGACATTTTAAGAAAAAAAAAAAAATCCCTAATGAACAAGTCAGCATCTCTAGCTGTAAAAATCGTCAAGAAAAGACTAGTAAATGATCCTTTTAATGTGGCATTGAAGTTTGTTTTACTATGTTACAATAGGATTTATCCTTGAGATAGGAGCATATTTCAATAGATGAAATCAATGAATGTGGTATGTCATGTGTTAGTTTTCTGTCACTAACCAGACTTGGGTTTCAGTACATGATCAGTCAACTCCACTCCTTTGGGCCTGAAGCAAGGCAGAAAATCGTGGCAGAAGAAAGTTACCTCAGGACAGCCAAGGGTGTGTGTGGGGGGGTGAGGCTGAGAAAAGATATAGTCCCACAAGGCACTCAACTAAGGACCTATTCCCTTTAGCTAGATCCTACCTCCTAACTTCCATTACCTTCCAATAGTCCTCTCAGCTATTAATTCATCAATGAATCGATTGATGATATTAGAGCCTTCATGATCTGATCACTTCCAAAAAATATCCCATCTTTCAGCAAACGAGAATTGAGAGAGACTACAGACTGGGAGAAAATCTTTGCCACCTGTTCTTCAGATAAGGCATTAATATTCAGGGCATATAAAGAACTTAATAAATTTAACACCAAATAACCCAATCAATAAATGGGCAAAAGAAGAAATATTAAAGGTCAACAATTAGATGTAAAAATGTTCATCTCTAGCAATTAGAAAAATGAAAATTAAAACTACACTGAAATTTCATCTCACACCAGCCAGAATGGCAATCATCAAGAATATAGGTATCAATAAATGTTGGCAAGAATATGGTAGAAAAGGTAAACTCATACATTGCTGGTGGGACAGCAAACTGGCACAACCACTCTGGAGAGCAGTATGGAGATTTCTCTAGGAATAAAACCATTATTTGACCCAGCTATCCCACTCCTCAGTGTACAGCCAAAGGATTTAAAATTGGCATACTGTAGACCTATGCCAGAGCCCAGGATCACCCCCCCACACACTGATCTGCCGACCCACACAGGAGCCCAGGCCTAGTCCACCTCCATCTTGGGACACTGAAGCCATCGCCCTCCCCACATGGTAGCCTCTACTTTGAGACAATAGACAGGGCCTTGAGGCAGCTGCATCTCCAAACAGGCATCCCAAAGCTATTTTAAGGCCCACCATTTCAGTCCAATCTCTAAAAGTGGTCGAATCCATCTTGGGACACCAGCTGGGGAGTGGAAGCCCAGCACCAAGGTGTGGTAAAGGTAATCTGCAGGGACACTACAAGATTATAGGTACAAACTATAATACCTCAGATCCACACTGCATGAAAGGAATACACATAGACAACATTAAAAAAAAAAGTGGGGGAAGACAGTACCCCAAATAAACCAAGATACTACAATAATAGAATCCGTTGATAGCACAGTTGATGAAATGTCAGGAGTTCAGAATGTACACAATTAAAATGATCTGCAAATTAAATAATGACATAAGAGCAAATAAAGGCATCCCTTGATCACACCAAGAGATAAGGGAGCAAATACAGGTAGCAAAAGATTACTTCAAGAAAGAGATTCTGGGGGAAAAAAACCAAATCCTTGAAACAAAGGAAACAATAAACCAAATTAAAAAACTCAATAGAAATCATCCCTAACAGACTAGATCATATGGAAGACAGAACATCAGATAATGAAGACAAAATATACAATCTCGAAAATAAAGTTGACTACACAGTTAAGATTGTGAGAAACCATTAACAGAACATCCAAGAGTTATTAGATTCGTTCTTTTGATGCTATCCCATATTTATTGGGATAGAGGAAGGCACAATCTCTTCAATGAGATAATATCAGAAAATTTCCCAAACATGAAGAATTCGAAAATCAAATACAAGAGGCTGACAGGACACCAAATATACAAAATTATAACAGATCTACACCAAAGCACATTTTAATGAAAATGCCTAGCATACAGAATAAGGATAGAATTCTAAAAGCCATAAGAGACAGGAATCAGATCATATATAGGGGGAGACCAATTCGTGTATCAGCAGATTTTTCAACCCAAATCCTCAAGGCCAGAATATATTGGAACAACGTAAACCAAGCTCTGAAAAAAAAGTGAATGCCAACTAAGAATCTTAAATCCATCAAAATTAAGCTTCAAATTTGATGACAAAAACATTTCATGATAAACAAAAGTTAAAAGAATTTACAGTGAGAAAGCAAAATATTCCAGGAGGAGGAAAGGAAAAATAACAATGAAAATCAGCAAAGGAGGAACAACACTAAAGGAAAGGCTAATTAAAGGAGAAACCAAGTTAAAATCCAAAAATAAACCAAAATGCCTGGAAATACAAATCAGATTTCAATAATAACCCTGAATGTGAATGGTTTAACCTCATCAATTAAAAGACACAGACTGACAGAATGAATTAAAGAAAAAAGACCTGACAATATGCTGCCTCCAAGAGACTCCTCTCACAGGAAGAGATATCCACAGACTGAAGGTAACAGAGTGGGAAAAAACATACCACTCCCACAAACTGCGTAAACAAGCAGGGGTTTCCATCCTTAGATAAAGTAGACTTCAAATCAAAGCTAGTGAAAAGGGATAGATAAGGACATTTCATACTGCTTAAGGGATTCATACATCAATAAAACATAACAATCATAAATATCTACGTCCCAAACAATGGGGCATCTATGTGTATCAAATAAACCCTTCTCAACTACAAATCAAATAGACCACAACTCAATAATACTGGTGACTTTAATAGACCTTCCAAACAAAAACTAAACAAACAATACACCTAAATAAAACAATCCATAATTTAGACTTAACAGACATATATAGAATATTCCATCCATCAACAAGCAGAATCACTTTCTTGTTAGCAGCACATGGGTCCTTCTCTACAATAGACCATATGTAATGCCAAAAAGCAAGTCTTAGCAAATACAAAAAAAATAGAGATACTACCCTTCATTCTATCTGACCATAATGGAATGAAATTAGAAATCAATGATAAAATTAAAAAAATAGAAGCTACTCCTACACCTGGAGACTATCCATTGTCATTCAATACTGTATTATTTAAACAACAATAGCAGGGAAGAGATAAAAAAAATCAGAGGTAAATGAGAACTCTGATACAACTTATCAAGATCTCTGGGACACTATGAAGGCAGTGCTAAGAGGAAAGTTCATTGCATTAAGCTCATTCATTAAAAGAATAAAAAGTCAACAAGTAAATGACCTGACATTACATCTCAAAGCCCTAGAAAAATAACAAACCAACATCAACAGTAGTAGAAGACAGGAGATAATTAAAATCAGGGTGGAAATAAAGGAAATTCAAACAAAAAAATTTCAAAAAATTGACAAAACAAAAAGCTGGTTTTATGAGAAAAATAAAATCAACAAACCCTTAGCTGCTGTAATGAAAAGGAGAAAACTCAAATTACTAAAATTTGTGATGAAAAATGAAATCACAACAGACACTATTGAAATACAGAAGACAATTAGAAATTATTTTGAAAATTTATACTCCAGTAAGATAGAAAACCTCGAATACACTGACAAATTTCTAGAGGCATACGGTCAATCCAAACAGTCAAGAAGACATACACAATTTAAACAGATCAATTTCAAGCAATTAAATAGAAGTTCCCATCAAAAGTTTACCAACCAAGAAAAGCCCAAGACCAGATGGAGTCCAAGCCAAGTTCTACAAGACCTACAAAGAAGAATTAATACCAATACTCCTCAAATTATTCCATGAAAGAGGAAAGGTGGGAACCCTTTCAAACTCATTCTATGAAACTAGTATCATCCTGATACCAAAACCAGGCAGAGACACATCAAAGAAAGAAAATTTCAAACCAATATCCCTGATAAACATAGATGCAAAATTCTCAATAAAATTCTGAAAAATTACATACAAAACTTTTTAAAAAATAGTGTACCATGATCAAGTGGGGTTCATTCCAGGGATGCAAGTTTGACTCAACATATGTAAATCAATAAATGTCATCCATCACATCAATAGACTTAAAGGTAAGAATCATATGACTATATTAATTGATGCAGAGAAAGCATTTGACAAAATACAGCATCCTTTCATGTTCTAAACACTGGAAAAACTAGAGATAGTAGGAATATACCTCAACATTGTAAAAGCTAAACCCAAGGCCAACATCATTCTAATTGGAGAAAAATTGAAAGCATTTCCTCCCCAAACTGAAACAAGACAGGGATGCCTTCTTTTACCACTTCTATTCAACATAGTCCTTGAAACTCTATCCAGGGCAATTAGACAAAAAAAATAAAATAAAATAAAGGGATACAAATAGGAAAAGAACTCAAATCACTATCACTATTTGCTGATAAAATGATTCTATATTTAGAGAAAACTTTCACCAAAAACTTTCACCAGGAAACTTCTAGAATAATGAATTTAGCAAAGTAGCAGGATATAAAATCAATACACATAAATCCAATGCATTTTTATACATCAGTGATGAATCCTCTGAAAGAGAAATTAGGAAAACTACCCCATTCACAATAGCCTCAAAATAAATAAAATACTTGGGATTCAATCTAACAAAAGTGATGAAAGACCTCTACAATGAAAACTACAGAACACTGAAGAAACAAACTGAAGAAGACCTTAGAAGATAGAAAAATCTCCCATGCTCTTGGATAGGCAAAATAAATATTGTCAAAATGGCCATACTACCCAAAGTGCAATACAGATTCAATGCAATTCAAATTAAAATCCCAGGTCATTCCTTATAGAAAAAGCAGTCATGAAATTCATTTGAAAAAATAAGAGACCCAGAATAGCAAAAATCAATCATTAGAAGAGTGAAGCAGGAGGCATCACAATACCAGACCTTAAATTATCCTACAAAGCTATGATAACAAAAATGGCATGGTATTGGCACCAAAATAGAAATGTAGAGCAATGGTAAAGAATAGAAGATACAGAGACAAACCCACATAAATACAGTTATCTCATACTAGATAAAGGTGACAAAAACATGCACTGCAGAAAAGATAGCCTCTTCAACAAAAGGTGCTGGGAAAACTGGAAATCCATGTGCAGCAAAATGAAACTAAACTCCTATCTCTCACTATGCACAAAACTCAACTCAAAGTGGATTAAGGACCTAGGAATTAGACCAGAGATCCTTTGCCTAAAAGAGGAAGAAGTAGGCCCAAATCTTCTTCACATCACATTAGGTCCGACTTCCTTAACAAGACTCCTAAAGCTTAAGAAATAAAATCAAGAATCAATAAATAGGGTGGATTTAAACTAAAAAGCTTCTTCTCAGCAAAAGAAGCAATGTATGAGGTAAAGAGAGAGCCTCCCATTTTGGAAGCAAATTTTTGCCACAGGCACTTCAGATAGAGCACTGATCTCTAGGGTATATAAAGAACTCAAAAAACTAAGCACTAAAAAAACCAAATAGCCCAATCAATAAATGGGCCAAGGACCTGAACAGACACTTCTCAGAAGAGGATATACAATGGATCAACAAATATATGAAAAAATGTTCAACATCTCTAGCAATTAGAGAAATGCAAATCAAAAATACTCTAGGATTTCATCTTATGCCAGTCAGAATGGCAGTTATCAAGAATACAAACAAAAATAAGTTGTTGGTGAGAATGTGGGGGAAAAGGCTCACTCATACATTGCTGGTGAGACTGCAAATTGGTGCAATCAATCTGGAAAGCAGTATGGAGACTCTTTAGAAAATTTGGAATGGAACCATCATTTGACCCAGCTATCCCACTCCTCTGTTTTTATCCAAAGGACTTAAAAATCAGCTTACTGTAGTAACACAGCCATGTCAGTATTCATAGCAGCTCAATTCACAATAGCTCAACTATGAAAGCAACCTACATGTCCTTCAATAGATAAATGGATAAAGAAACTGTGGTATATATACACAGTGGAATGTTACTCACCATTAAAAGAGAATAAAGTTAGGGCATTTGCAGGTAAATGGATGGAGGTGGAGAATATCATACTAAGCAAAGTAAGCCAATTCCAAAAAAAAACCAAAGGCCAAATGTTCTCTCTGATAAGTGGATGCTGGTGCAAATGGGTGTGCAAATGGGAAAAATGGAAGAACTTTGAGGGGAGAAGGGGTATGGGGGCAGGAAAGATGGTGGCATGAGATGGACATCATTACCCTACATACATGTATGACTGCATATATGGTGTGATGCTATATCATGTACAACCAGAGAAATGAAAAGTTGTGCTGTAACTGTGTACAATGAATCAAAATTCATTTTGCTGTCATATAACTAATTAGAGTGAATGAATAAATAAATAAAATCATCATATTACAGTGATACAGTCACATCAATGTTTATAGCAGCACAATTCACAATAGCTAATCTATGGAGCCAACATAGGTGCCCTATGTTAAGTAGAAGGAAGGGAGCAGGGGATGGGGAGAGGGGAAGTCCTGGGGACTGAATTAGAGCAAGAAGTATTCCATGCTTTTATAATTATAATAAAATGGATTTTACTATCATGCATTACTATAAAGAACCCATTAAAAAAGAAAAGAAACATGAACCCTAACAAACATTGCTGCATTGAGGACCAAGCTTCCAACAGAGCCAGCAGACCATGGACTGAGACCTCTGAAATAATGAACTAAAATCTTTCCTCTTTTAAGTTTGCATCCGGTTATTTTGTCACAGTGATAGAAAGCTAACTCATTTTTAGGACAAAACTAAATTATGTACGGGAGGAATGTATTGTAACAAAATGAAGACCATTCATCATAAGCCCACAAGCTAACATTACACTAGATAGTTAAAAGTTTTCTCCCTCAAATTACGAACAAGACAAGGATGTTCACTATTACTACTCTGTTCAGTATAGTTCTGGAATTTCTAGACAAGGAAGGAAAGGCATCCAAATGGTAAAGAATGAAGTTGAAGCATCTATTTCCAGATGACTTGATTTATATACACAAATGTGTGTATGTATGCTTATACTATAGATTGTACACACACACCCTAAAGGCATAACCAAAATACTGTTAAAACCAACAAGTAAAACTTCACTAGAGTTGCTAAATACAAAATCAACATTCAAAAATCTGAAGTTTCTGTAGACTAACAATGAATTTTCTAAAAAAGAAACCAAGAAAATAATCCCATTCATAATAGCTCCAATAAATACTTAGGAATAAACTTGGACAAGGAGGTGAAATATTTATAGACTAAAAACATTAATGAAAAAACTGAATAACATGTAACAAGGTGGAAAGATATTCCATGTTTATGAACTGGAGGTAGTAACATTGCTAAACTGTTCATATTTCCCAACGTAGCCTACAGATTTGATAAAATTCTGATCAAATTCCAATGACTTTTTTTTCATAGAAATAGGAAAAATCCTAAAGTTTATATGGAACCACAAAAGACTCTATAAATCCAAAGAAGTCTTCAACGAAAAGACCCAAATTAGAGGCATCACACTACCTGATAGCAAAATCTACTGCATAGCTACAGTAATGAAAACTGCATGCCATTGGTCAGCACAATATTGGTATAAACACAAAATGAAAAAGAATAGAAAGTAAAAAGAAATAATAAACCCACGCATTTGGAGGTAATTCATTTTTTTGACAAAGATGCTATGAAGACACAATGGAGAAAAATGTTCAAAGAATGTTAGGAAAACTGGATATCCACATGTAAAAGAATGAAATTAGACCCTTATACTATGAACAAAATAAACTCATATGGATTAAAGATTTAAATGGAATTTTGTATAACCCTGAGGGTCTCCTTCCATTTCCATGCAATTTCCCTTCTCTCTCCCTTTCCCTCCCACCTCTCATCCCTGTTTAATGTTAATCTTCTTCTCATGCTCTTCGTCCCTACTCTGTTCCCAGTTACTCTCCTTATATCAAAGAAGACATTTGGCATTTGTTTTTTAGGGATTGGCTAGCTTCACTTAGCATGATCTGCTCTAATGCCATCCATTTCCCTGCAAATTCTATGATTTTGTCATTTTTTAAATACAGAGTAATACTCCATTGTGTATTAGGGGAGGGGGGATAGTAGAGGATAGGAAAGGCAGCAGAATACAACAGACACTAGTATGGCAACATGTAAATCAATGGATGTGTATCTGATGTGATTCTGCAATCTGTATATGGGGTAAAAATGGGAGTTCATAACCCACTTGAATCAAAGTGTGAAATATGATATATCAAGAACTATGTAATGTTTTGAACAACCAACAATAAAAAATTAAAAAAAATAAAATTAATGTTAAAAACTTGTGCTAATATTAGATTAAAAAAAAGATTTAAATGGAAGACATAATTCTTTAGTAGGAGAAAACAGGGCAAAAGCTCTAGCACATACAAACATATGAACAAGATTGCATCAAAAGCTTCTGAACAACAAAGGAAATGATCCTCAGAGTTGAAGAGTAAACCTATAGAATTGTAGAAAACATTTGTGAACTGTACATCTGTAGGCGGACAATATCCAAAATATATCAGGAATTTCAACAGCTCAAGAATGAGAGAACAAATAACCTGCTTTTTAAAAAATGGTCAAAGGACCTGAATATTTCTCAAAAACAAAAAACAAAAAACAAAAAAAACCCCATATCAGAGGTACATGAAAAAATGTTCCACATCACTAATTGGTGAGGTTTAGATATGAGGTGTCACTCAAAAGGTGCTGTGAATGCAGGAATATTCAGAGGTGAAGATTGTTAGATTATGAAATCTGTTCCTTAGTCCTTCCCGGTTAGAATGCACCAACTGGGTGGTAACTGTTGGCAGGTGGGCCTGACTGCAGGTTGTCACTGGGGGTGTGCCCTGGGTTTGTCTTCTTTGTGGCCCCCTTTTTCTCTCTCAGCTTCCTGACCCCACCATGAGCTGAGTAGCTTTCCTTTGCTAGAACCTTCCTCAATATGTGCTGCCTCCCCTTGAATCCAGAGTCAACCGTCTATGGACTGAGACTTCTGAAACCATGAACCCCAAATAAATGATGCTCCCCACTCTAAGTTGTCCTTGTTGTATATTTGGTCAGTGACTCATAAGCTAACTCAAACAGAAATTGATTCCAAGTAGGGTCATTGCTGTAAGGTCCCCTCACACCTGTCAGCACGGTTATTTTCAAGATGTAAGTGTTGGTGATGATTCGAAGAAAAAGGAATAGCTGTAGATGGGAATGTAAATTAGAGCAACCATTAGGAAAACAGTATGGAGCTTCCTCAAAAAATGGAATTGCCAACTGGCTCAGTGGCACACACCTGTAATCCCAGCAGTACAGGAGGCTAAGGCAGGAGAATTGAAAGTTCAAAGTCAGCCTCGGCAAAGAGAGGCACTAAGAAACTCAGTGAGACCCTATCTCTAAATAAAATACAAAATAGGGCTGGGGATATGGCTTAGTGGTCAGTCGAGGGCCCCACTCAATCCCTGGTACAAAAAAAAAAAAAAGAAATTGCTATGCACCCCCATACTAGTCAACCTGCTCTTGGTTCCAAGTCCAATATGGTGACTTTCAAGGATGAGCTTGATTCAGCATCTTCTAAAGGAAGAACAAATGCCCAAGAATAAGATTACAATTGTTGGGACTGGTGCTGTTGGCTTGGCCTGTGCCATTAGCTTCTTTATTTTTGTTTTCTTAGTTATACATGACAGTAGAATCTATTTTGATATATTTATACAAGCAAGGAATGTATCTTATTATAAATAGAATCCCAGTATTGTAAATGTACATAATGTTGAGATTTATTGTGGTGTATTCATTAAATGTACAGCCATTAGATTCTTAATGAAGGACTTAGTAAATAAACTTTCTTTTGAAGTCATGGAAAACAAATTGAAGGGAGAGATGACAAATCTTCAATGTCTGCTGACTTTTTCTTAGTCTCTGCTGATATTTGGCAGTCTATCAAGTGACTACAAATTTCAAGCTAGTTATTATCACAATTGGGCATGTCAGCAAAGGAAGAAAGCAGTCTGAATTTGGTTCAGCATAATACAGACATCTTTAAATTCATTATTCCTAATGTTGTAAAACAGTCAAAACTATAAGTTGTTTATTATTTCCAATTCAGTGGATATCTAGCCCTACATATTTGAAAAGTAAGTGTCATTACCCAAAATCCAGGTGATTATAATCTGCATTCAACCCAGTTCCTGGTGAATTGGAGAAAAATGGGGAGTTCATCTATTATACTGTCATGGGTGGGTCCTTGGGGAGTATGCATACTCTAGTGTGCTTGTATGGAGTGGAATGAATGTTGCTGGCATTGCACTGAAAATTTTGCACCTGGATTTAGGTGCTGATGCAGCTCAAGAACAGCAGAAAGAGGTTCATCAACAGATGACTGACAGTGTTTAACAGGTGATCAAACTGCAAAGCTATACATCCTGGGCCATTGGGCTATCTGTGGAAGATCTGGCAGAAACTATAATGCAGAATCTCAGACATATGCATCCAATTTCCACCATGATTAAGGGTTTCTAACGAAAGAATCATTGTTGTCTTCCTTAGCGTTCCTTGCATCTTGGAACAAAATGAAATCTCAGATAATGTGAAGATGACTGACTCCTGAGGAAGAAGCCCATTTAAAGAGTACAGATGCACCTTGGGAGATCCAAAAGAGCTGAAATTTTAAAGTCTTCTAATGTCATACCACTTCACGGGGCGACAACAGGATGTTAGTTGGAGGTTGTGCATGATATCCTTATGATGTGATCTGTGATTAAAGCAATAATATTAATATGGCCTGGGAGAAACATCAATTTCCTAAAGTTAGAAATAGGAATGGTTCATAAAACTTTGAGGCTGTATCCTGATGCTGGAGACTACTTGTGTACTCCTAGAGTGGTAAATGTAAAATAGTTCTGCCATCTCTGAGGCACCACTGCCTATGTTGCGTATGCTCCAGCTGCCCTTCAAACCAGATGTGTGTTTACTGTGCTATATAAGTTCTGCTTCCAAAGACACTTAGCCAAACATTTACCACCCCCACCATCAGTCATCCTGGGATCCAATATACAAATCCAATATTGTATATCTTGTGCATAGCTGTTTAGATTGTATTTTGTGTTATATATACATATACATGTGCACATATATACATATATACGTGTGTGTACATATATATACTATATACAATCATTAGTATGCATTTCCATATGAAGTAAAAAAGATCTACATATAAACAATGCAACCAACTATCTGAATACTATACCAACTAAAACTCTGAATTAACATTAAGGAGAAAAAAAAAGTCAACATAGAACAACCACATGGTCTAGCAATTCCTCTACTGATTACATATCCAAAGGATAGCAAATAATTACATTGAAGAGATACTAGCATTTCCATGTTCACTGTAATATTATTCACAAGATTTGTGATATGAAATCAGTGTATGTAACTGTCAAAAGACGAATGGATAAAGAAAATGTGGTATATATACACAATGGAAATCCTGTCACTTGGGACAATGTGGGTGAAGTTGGAGAACATTAAATGATATTAGGTACAGAGAGATACACCACATAATCTCACTAATAGAATCTAAAAGAGTGGTGGGGGCTAGGGGCTAAGTGGGCAATGTAGAGATTGGGGATGTTGGTCAAAGGATGCTGTTAGGGCTTAGAACATGACACCCTCAAGTATGGTGTGTTGAATACTTCCTGAAGATTGAAAAGCCTCAGATGCAAGTTTCTTACTTTATCTATCCCTCCTTTCCTCCTCCCATCTTTTTCTCCTTGAAGGGAATTGTAACAACCAAAACTCCTCTTCCCCAAGGTAAGCCATAGAATCCAAAACCCCTGTCCCATGCAGTACACCAGGAAACCTAGAAAGGTAACTTTCATCCCTTCTCCCTTGAATACCTTCATACTAAATGGCTCCTGCCCATACCTAGAAGGAAGGAATACAACACAGAGGGTCCAAGAAGAATTGAACAGACAGATATTTCTGGGTTTACTTACACAGTTATTTACCATTAGATCAAAACCTGTTTGTCCATTGACATGCCTACATGGCTGTCCATTCCTCATGGAACCTAAACATAAAAATTGACAACTTTCCCTGGGTCTTTCTTTGTGTTGCCACTGTAAGACTCCTGTGTCATGTAAAACTTTGATTAAATAAATTTGTGATCTTTTCCTGCTAACTTGTATTTTGTTATAAATATGCCAGCCTTTACTTTATCATAGAGGAGAAAAAATATCACACCCTTTTATTCCTATAATACAGAATTTCACTTAGGAAGAATAAGTTCAAGAGATCTATCCTGCAACATAGTTAATAACAACGTACTGCGCACTTAAAAATTGCTAAAACTAAATTTTAAGTGTTCACAAAATTGGTAACTATGAGGTATAGCATGTTTAATTTAGCCATTCCACAGCGTCTACATATATCAGAACATCTTATTGTATACCAAAAATGTCTGATTTTTGCCAATTTAAAAATGTATGCAGATGAATAAAAAAATAAACAGTGTGAAGACCAAAAGAAATAAAGAATTAGAATGACACAGTATTTATTCAAAAGAAATGGGTTTTGAGTTAAGTTCTTACTATGTTGCCAGGATAACCTCAAACTTCTGGGCTGAAGTGATCCTCCTGTCTCAGCCTCCCAATTTATAAAAAAAAAATTTCAACATGAAACAGTACTACATAATTTTGCATATATGTATAAGCAGTAGGAATATAAAAATAAAGCCAGGAAAGATGCCCAACCCTTGGGTAGTGATTAAGGAAGGTTATGCATTGTTTAACTACCACTTAACTAACTCATATCAAAGTCATTATGCTATCTTTTTTGGTTGAAACTTATCTGATAAATCTTTATCCATTAATTTTCAAATAATTTATATCGTTTTGAAAATTGTATGCCTCGTGGTAATAGATTTTATGATAAATATAAATGAATCTGATATATATATGAATTTGATCAGCTCTACTAAATAAAAAGCCAAAGGCCCCCTGGACACCAGACCTTTTCAGCAGGGTGGCCCCAACTACATGGATTCTATTGTAGCTATTTCAGAAGTCTGTCAGGGACCAAAATGAGAACTAATGATTGTTTCCTCAGGTCAGAGAATACTTTCTCCAGATGCTTTTCATTCCTAGGTTATAATTAGGGAGTGGAATCGCAAAACTCCCACTACATAATGCTTTGAGGTAAGATGCCAATGGGTAAATAGGTAAATAGTATTAGAGAAATCCATTAAAGTCTCAACAACTATGATAGCATACTACAGTGACACAGCCACTTCAATGTTTATAGCTACACAATTCACAATAGCTAAACTGTGGAACCAACCTAGATGCCCTTCAGTAGATGGATAAAGAAACTGTGAGATATAGATATATATATATATGTATATATATGCCAATATATATGTGTGTGTATATACATATATATGTGTATATATATATGTGTGTATATATATACATACACACACACACACACACACACTGGAATGTTACTCAGCATTAAAAGAGAATAAACTTATGGCATTTGCAGGTAAATGGATGGAGTTGGAGAATATCATGCTAAGTGAAGAAAGCCAATACCCCAAAACCAAAGGCAGAATGTTCTCTCTGATATGTGGATGCTGATCCATAATGTCAGGGGTTGGGGGTTGGTGGGGTGGGATGGAGGAATAGAAACCAGGTGTGAGGATAGGAAAGATGGTGGAATGAGATGAACATCATTACCCTAGGTGCATGTATGACTGCAGATGTGGTATGACTCTACATCATGACTCTACATTGAGAACGTGGATTTTCCCCAGAACGAGCATGTAGAGTGCCGGTGAGTTCGGGAATAAAGAGTTGCTGTTTGAATCTACAAGCTGTGTGGTGGCTCGTTATTGTGTGCCCAGCCAGACTGTGGCATTTGGCGGCTCGTACGGGGAACATCTGAAACTTGCAGGTAAGTGAAATTGCTTGCCCCTGAGGGAAGGCGAGAGAATGGGTGATCAATTCAAAAAACAATGTGTTCCTGTTGTGATTTATTTTGTTTTTGTTTCAAGCTGCCTATCCCTAGAAATTTCTCAGGCAAACTGGGAAAAATGGTTGGCTAAAGGTTTGAAGTTTGTCAGCCCTGAGGAAGAGAAAATTGATACAACGATTTTTTATTCCGTTTTTGTTTCATTCAGTTTCGGTTTTGTTTTGTGTTATCTTATTGGGTTGCGTTATCTTTATAGTAGATTAGAAATTAGTAAAAAACAAACCGAAAAGATGTTAAGTAAATTGTTAGAGGTTCAGACCATGGAGAAAGACATTTTAGATCAAGCAAAAGAGAAGGTCTCTCGAGCTAGTCAGAC